>NC_066368.1:19952748-20297748 GCF_013377495.2 Cygnus atratus
TCTTTCCTCTTGCCCATATCTGTTAAAACACATCAGGCTTTTTTTATTATTTTTTTTTCCAGCAAGGAAACATTTTCATTGTGGACTATGAACTGCTGGATGGTGTGGACGCCAATAAAACAGACCCATGCACAATACAGTACTTGGCTGCACCCATCTGTTTGCTGTACAAGAATCTGGAGAATAAAATTGTACCAATTGCGATCCAGGTGGGCTTGCTGTCAGGGTCTTTAAAGGAGCACAGTTCTTATTGTCTCATCTTAAATGTGAATGACTTGGGTTTTGTATTCTTTTCGTGTCTTTCAGCTTGGTCAAAAGCCTGGGCCAGAAAATCCCATATTCCTTCCTTCAGATGCCACGTATGACTGGCTGCTGGCCAAAATTTGGGTTCGCTCATCTGATTTCCACATCCACCAGACAGTGACCCATCTGTTACGGACACATTTAGTCTCAGAGGTGTTCAGCATAGCTATGTTCCGGCAGCTGCCTGCTGTGCATCCCCTCTTCAAGGTTGGTTCTTGCATGAGGGATATGTGGAGGTCAGGGAGGTTTTCACATTACTTTTAACAAACCAAAAGTTAAGTCCTGGTAATTGCTCGGTTGAGATGATTCAACTAGCTGCCTTGCAAGGCAGCATACAGCTAGCTGTTGTCATCCAGGACATCAAACTCTATACGTGGTTGCTGTTAAATTCAGTCAGAGAATTTGCTTTCTTTCATTGTTCATCCCATTTTACAGCTCTTGGTGCCACACATGCGGTTCACAATAGCCATCAATACCAAAGCCCGAGAACAGCTTATTTGTGAATGTGGCCTTTTTGACAAGGTAAGTAATCCCCTTTGCATATTTTCATGATTCTTCATGGTTCCCTATGTGTTTTAACTCTTTAACCATAACATACCACGTTGTTTCTTGACCTTTCTACTAAAAGGGAAACAACCAGCATCATCTGAGACACAGAGATGGTGAATTCATTTCCTGTTGTGCTAAAGATGGTATCTTTCACCACAAAGTCACCAGTTCAGAACTGTGTGAAATCTAAATGTCCAGACCTGGAACTCTGCAGTTTGGTGCTTTTTGTGTGTGGAGATGTGCTTTTTTGCTGGTAAAAACAGACTCACCAACATGTTGACTGCCATCTCCTGGGGATTTGGAAAGCCAATCTCAACATGAAGAAAACATTATCTATGTTCATGTCTTGCCATTCTTCCTGCAGGCAAATGCTACAGGTGGAGGAGGACATGTACAAATGGTTCAGAAAGCAATGAAGGATCTGACTTACAGCTCACTCTGCTTCCCTGATGAGATCAAAGCTAAAGGGATGGACAGCAAAGAGGATATCCCCTACTACTATTACCGGGATGATGGCATTAAAGTCTGGGAGGCTATAAAGAGGTAAGAGACTGTAGTTCTGAAAAGAGCCAGTAAAGTCACTGTCCCACAGGGACAACTCCGTTTTCTCACTGCACACTTTGCTCTTCATCACAGCCTTGTGAACATGGCACCAGCATGTCTTGGTAATGCCTGCACTGGGCAGTAAAGGTGCAACAGGAGATCAGTAGGTCATACTAGCTGCTGCCTTGCGCTCCTCTCTGGTGCGTTTGGTTTGAGCGTTTTCTTTGGAATAGATGTGTAATGCCAAGCATCTTATGTGTCTGCTGTACATGTGGATTGTAACTTGTCTGTGGTGGTTCTTCCCTTCAGATTTTGCTTCCTCAGGTATAGACCTTTGCTAGGAAACACCAGTTTGTCCTTTCATGTGACCCACAGAGTCGTTAACACATCAGTGCCCACATCACCACTGCTCACATACAACCTCACAGGCCAAAGGCTGTCACCATCCCTCCCTGTTCTGTTCTTGAGTGACATGCTGGTACCACCACTCCGCACTGAATTTGGTCATCAGGAACTGTGCGTGGCTGGAAAAGTGTGTGTTGACTCAATCCTGCCATAGCAGAGCTGGGAGGACCTGCAAACACAGTGTGCCTTCCCTCACAGACAGACGTCTGTCCCCTGAGGAAGTGGAGAGGCAAAACCAGCAGTGTGTCAAACAGTAGCAGTGGCGTGGCAGCAACAAGACCAAACCACAAAGTGAGCCGTGTGGTTTTGGAAAGTTTGGGGCTGATGGTACAGAGTCCGGAGGGGAAAAATGAGAAATTCAAAGAGTTAGCATTGTTTAAGACTAGAGGAGAGAAGATTGAGGGAGGACTATTCAGAAGGGTTAAATGTTTCTAGAAAGAATTTTTCCCTGTGTCTGTAGTGGAAAAGAAATTAAAGGCTAAAATTACAACAAAGATGATGATGGCTAGACTTTGGACAAATCACTGTTTGATAGAGAGGAGCACTGGAAGAGCTCATCTGGAGAGCCTGTGAAGTCCTCAAATGTGGGGGCTTCCAATACCATTTTAAATAAATAATTTGGAGGAGTGGTGTAGGTAAAGATGATCCTGCCCCAGGGCAGGGAATAAATGACATCACATGGGGTGTTGTGAACCCATCTCAAAAAACGCTTATTAGTTCACAGCTCTTGCTGGGTTTCCTATTCAGTGTTTGCTGCTTCTCTCAGATTTACTTTTGTGAGGTGCAGCTGAGCAACTGACAAACAGTCTCTTACCTGCAAAGTACAGTCTGCCTTCTGCCTAATTTTGAGCTTGGACTGTGTTGGAGTCTGACAGCCATACCTGTAGCTTACATCTCATCTGAAGAAAAAATATATAATGAAGCACACACTCTTGAAAGACTTTTTATTCCTGCTCTTTTCAGCCCTGTTTTCTTGCATTCTGTATTACAGAAGCCCTGAAATAGTAATTCTATAGGATTTAACAGGGTTTAGTGAGTTGGAGCTTTGCCTTGCAAAGGGAATTTAACTAGTATTTTTTTAGCTATGCACAAGCCAGGAGAAAACCCAGTGGTCTGTCTGAGCTACCCACGTGAGCTCATCAGGGTTCTTGTGGAAGCGGAAATGTAAGTGTGGCTTGCATGAGATAGTTGTGTTTTGAAACCCAGTATACTATCCATTAACCAATTTGAACAACTTTCTTAAAATGCCGTAAAATTGCAAGACCCGGGTTTTGCCAGGAAGGGCAGCAATTCTGAATCTGGAGAGGTCCTGCAAGGCTGCCATACAAACATAGCTCCTTGGAACCTTTCAGTTCCTTTGGAACTGAAATCCTGAATCAGAATGGACTGCTCTTTTTTTTTTTTTTTTTTAAAGTTATTCTCCAATGGCATTTCATTTAACAAACAATGTATTTTTGCACCATATGTGTTGCTTCCAAGTATGCAGCTGTTTCTGATCCTGTGGCCTTTGAAAAGCATGTTCAGTAAAAATCAGATCATTTGTGTACATGAAGTAGAGTGTTGGTTATATCTTTGCCTCATATGCTTTTTCTGTGTCTTGGCAAGGTGTTATCTTGCGATATTTCCTGCAATTGTTAAGTGCCCATTTGAGAGAAAAGGAAATTATAACTTTTCTGTGGTTGTTTTCTTGATGTAGTTTCCCTGCCTGTGTGTGTTTGTTCCTGCCCCTCTTCTCTTTCCTGTGTTTTCTTGTGCTGAGATATGATGCCTTTTCAAATACCAGATAGTGCTTAGCTCAATTCAGTTTGATTGTTTGTATGTGTTAATTTAGCTGGATTAATTAGTTAATTTAACTGGTATTACTCTGCCTCAGATGTGATTGAGAGATTCTTCGTAAGTATTTGGTTTATAAGTGGTGTGAGTAGTGCCCTTTAGAGTGCATGATGTCCAGACCCCTGAATCCACAGTCATGCATCTAGTCACCACAAATCTGCCTGAGCAATGCCCTTTAGAGTGTGTGATGCCCCTGACGACACTCTGAAGGGATGTCAGTCTCCACTCTTTTGATTAAATAACTTCTGTCTCCACCATCGTTTCATAGGAGGTAGGTGGCTTAGGCTTAAGAAAACTGGTAAGTGTGTCCCTCTAGAAAAACTGAAGGTCAGGCAGCAAACTTTTAAACCTCTGATAGTCAGCTTTTTTTTTTTTTCTGATCTAACTGCAGATCTTGGCAAAAATATTCCATCCCAAAGACCTTATCTACACTTCATATCCTAATTTGCGTTTGCATGGAAAGAGGGCTAAAATGTTGCTGCTGTGTAAGAGAAGGATTACCTTCTGTAATCATTTGGCACAGGTGCCAGGTGACGGAGGTAGAGGTCAGGCAGGGCAGCTTTATCTCTGCATGTTGCAGGATTTTTCTTTTTATTTGGTTTCCAATGGAAGCAAAAATTACTAAAATCCTTGCTGTTTGTGCAGTTATTTGTCTGTCTGCCTCCGTAACAATTTTTGATTTGGTTGGCTAACAGAAGCCACATACAGATTTGTGAAGGTCTCCAAATTGCTATAAAGTGATGGCTTATTAGAGGAGAAATCTGGATTAGATAACAGTTCTTAATCCCGTCAGTAAGCTTCTGCAGTCAAATGTTTCACCCTATGGGTTGTTGTCAAAATATTTGGAAAGAGATTATAGGTACCTGCAGAGCTAACAGAATTTCTCAGCACAGCTCAGTTAATCATGAGACACACATCTGCAGGAAACTGGGCTTTTCTATTTTCACTGCTTCCAGAACCGTTTCTGTTATCTTAGTGTTTTCAGAGCTTTTCTCCCTGAGATGGGTTAGCCTGGGCAGGCTGTATAGAAGGAGGGATTGTGAGAAGAGGAACTGAACAGCGAGGAGATGTCTGCTGTGTGCTGTGGGCATGGGAAGAAGCTCTAGCCCCTGTTTTGTCCCCAACAGTAGTATCCTGGGCTGCCCTCACTTCAGTGTGCGCCACCTGGCTTTTGTGAGAAGTACATGTGGTAGGAGGAGATGAGCCGTCTGAACAGTATTCAGGAGCAGCTTTGGCGTGTCCCACATAGAAGGGACAGTGTCCCTATCACAGTTTGGGAACCCCTGCTCTCAGTGCAAGAGCCACGTGTACAAAGCACAGATGGAGTCTGTGCTAAGGGAAGGATATGGATGTGAGGAAGAGGTCTGGGCAGGAGCAAAGCTCAAGTAAGAGAGTAAGGAGCACAGGGAAGCACTAGGTCTGGTCAGGGGATGGAGTGTGGTCTAGAGTCTTTTTGGTGGAGCAGGAGTGACGCTGTAATTAGAGCGATTGCACTCCCACTGCTTTTGGGAGCATGTTGAGTCCTGCTCTTCCCTCCCTTCTTCCTTATACAGTGTCCGTCCTCTCTGCAAGCTCAGCAGAAGGCCTTTGGGAGTGGCAGGCTTTCTTTCCGATTTTTGTTTCATCTTGTTCATTTGTTCCTCTGTCCGCAGTTTTGCAGAGGATGTGATTCACATCTACTACGAGACCGACGAAGTGGTGTGTGAGGATGTGGAACTCCAGGCCTTCGTCAAGGACATTTACATGTACGGGATGAGGGGCGTGAAGGCCGCAGGTAAAGTACCTGACCAGGCCTGCAGCTTGTCAGGTCCCTAGTGACAGCAAGGCTGTGTGCACAGCACGTCTTGAACTGTTGGAGGGCCTCTCCCTTGGCCCAAAGACTCGCAGTTTTATGGGTGAGACCCTGGATCATGCCCTCCTTCCCTCCCTCGGGAGACTACTCCTTCCTCTTCCACAGATTCTCACCATAAGCTTGGGCAACTCATGTAATCTCTCTTTACATGGGGGATTGGACCTTTGATCTTCTCTGTTGAGGCTGTAAGCTTGTCAGGGGAGGGGTTGTCTTTGTGTTGTTGGCACCACCAGACAGATAGTGATAGAAATCCCGAGGAGCAGTGACACCCCCTTGAATCCTGCCCTCCAAAGCTTGCATCAAATGACAAGTAAGAACCTCCCCAGAACTGTCATGCTGCACTTCACATTTGTTTAGCATACTAGTCATGGTCAAGCTATTCTGTTCCCTTCAAGAGAAGGTACTCATAATTCGTTAGAAGTGTTTTCCTTTGCTCTGTCTCCTCTTGCTGCCTCTCATTTCTTGCAAACCATTACTTGACTGTAGGAGCTCTCACCTCTAATATGGCCCTGTTCTTCCACATAAGTTAATGCTCTCCAGCCTTTTCCTAAACATGTTATTTTCTTCCACCCACATATTTTTTCCAAGAGGGTCTTCAGGAGCTAATACATGTGGGTGGGGATTTTTCGTACTGTCCTCACCGATTTAAATCTGGAAGCACCTTTTGGCTGGTGATCTGTGTCATATTGCTTTGGCATTACATGCACATATATTTATATGTGAGAACTCCAAGCAAAACTGTGATGTTCCCGCTCATTTTAACAACCTCCTGGAGCCTACATAACTGGACAAGCAAAGGATTGAAGGATATCTAGTTATTATCATTTTAATTCCTCTAGCTGTCTCTTAGGGCTTAAAAATAGCCTGCTTGTAGGAACTTTAAGCTTGATATTAGCATCTTGACAGGGGACAAGTAGCAAGCCTGTCCAGGGCTACAGCTGGAGTGAGACCATATAAGCACCACTGGTGGCAGGACTGCCACTATAGGTAGTAGGAAAATTTCCAGACCTGCACCATCACCTGCCTGCACTGCTGCCACCCGAAGGGTTGGGTCAGAGAGAGCAGGGTGACCTGTCTGGGTTTGTAAAAACCAGGACAGGCATAAATGGGGGGTGCTGTTGCACCCTAGGCTCCCTCTCCAGTCTCCGCTCATGCCCAGGGAGCACTGCTCTGACTGGGATCATGCTGAGCCCCTCTGGAAGATGAGCACAGTGTGCTGAGGATAGGAGGGTGCAAGAAGCAATGGTACATCCTCTCCTCTTTGGGTTTGGTAGCTGGCCAGAGTTGTCATGTCTTCTTGCCCATGTCAGGTTAAGTTCACATCTGCATCTGGTTCATGGTGGAGATGTGGCAGCAGCTGGCACAGGCAGCCTGGGCAGAGGCAGCTCACCCCAGGATGCTGTCAGCTCTCTAGGTATCCTAGGGCCTGTGGTCATGCTGGGCTGGGACAGGGACAGGGAGAGGAACACAGGACCATGGTGTAATGAGGACAGGAGAGACGCAGGCTTGGTTGTGCTTTGATGACAAAATATTTCCCTTGTCCCTGACTATTCCTTTCTTCCTTTTTGTATAGCTATGTTTGATTATTCCTCTCTCAAAGACACCTTGATGCAATTATTTCTGTTCCTCATTCTGCTGTTTCTGTTTCAGAAGTTCTCATTTCCTCACTTCCCTTTTCAGCAAATAAGCTCTCCCTGTGCTCGTTCTCAGTACGCTTGGTCGCTGAGCCTCGGACCTTTACAAACACAAGCACACACAGAGTTGCTCCTTGGCATGAACTTTCCCTGCTTGCATTGCAGATGGAAGAAAAAGTGAGCTTGGGAAGAAAAAGGGACCTGAGGCCCCTGCCCTGTGTACTCTCTGGGTTCCTTGCTGCGGGGTAGGTAGGGTGAGAGGACAGGGGATACCATATATTCTAAAGGTATAATTGTGCTTTGCCTTTCCCTTAAGGAACGCCCCATGCTTTGCAAGCAGTAGTGATGCCTCACAAACCTGAATGGGGTAAGGCAGGATCACTCTGGTTTTTATGGCTGCACAGCCGGGACACAGAGATGTTGAATTAACTCCTGTTAGAACACGTGGCAGAACCGTAACAGAGTCAGAGAGGGAATGCCCTGCTGCTTTTCAGTGACTGTTGTGTGGTCCTCTAACTCATGTCTTTGACTCACTGATTGCTACTGGGTAACTGGATTATTTCATGGCTGGGTTACTTCAGCTTTTCTTCTCTGTCATTCAGGCTTTCCTAAGATGATCAAGACACGAGAGAAGCTAGCAGAGTATCTCACAGTGATAATATTCACCACATCAGCCCAGCATGCAGCTGTGAATTTTGGTCAGGTAGGAATTTCTGGGAAGACTGTTCGTCTTTCTGGTCTGGGAGATGCATCTGCTGGGGCAAGGTCTGAGAAGTGCTTTTTAGTAGATGAACGGATTTACGTTGCTCTTTCTGGCCAAAATAACTGCAGGGCCATCTGCATATCCCTGTGAAGGTTGTGGAAACAATTGTTTTGGAGGCTTTTGAAATTATTTTGAGTCCTAAGTAGGTACCAAAGTTCAAGTTTGGGGGTTATAATTTCTATATTGTATTTATATTTCTATATTATTTTATATTTATATTTTATTATGGGGAACAGGTTTGTTGTTGTTGTTTTTAAAGCATTTAAACAGGTTGCTAAGACCCATTTTAGAAATGCTGAATGGTTCAGGTGCACGATTTTGCTATCACAGCCCCATACCTTCCAGACATCTCCTGAACTGCCTGGATGTGTGCTGGTAGTCTCTGGCTCACGCTGCAACAAAATGCGAAGAGTAACACTAAGTGGCTTTGCTTTGCATTTTGCGTGAGGACATGTATGGGTGACTACCATGAGTAGTTGTTGTAAGCAGTATATCCCTATATCCCTGAGGATCTTGGCTTTCTTTGATCATTTATGCTCAGGTTTTTAAAAGTAGCTACATGCCTAATATTCCCAATGCATGGGTAGGGCATTGCTGTTCATTTCTCATGTTTGCGATCCAACTGGCAATTTCTCTGTGATGTTTAATGTGTCATATATTGATACTCTGTGTTATCCCTTCACTGACACACATCCACCCTGAAATTATAGTGGCAGTCTGCTTTTCAAATGCTGTTTCTCCCAGCATCAAAGCGTTTTGGAAAACAGACTTCACAGCCAGAAGCAAATCTATTTGTCAATCTCTTTTGCACAGAGCTTTCTTTGGTACATGTTCTGGCTTCAGGCACAGATGATCTCACAGATAAGCAGGGAGACCCTTTTTCCCAAACATATCCTACATCACTCTCCAATGCTGACCTTCCTGTCCTCCCCTACAGCTCAGAAGCCCCCGGAGCAGGTCTAGAGCCAGGTGTTGAATGAACCCATGCTGTTCCAACAGTGACTGGGGATCTCTGCAACCGTTTGCTTCTAATCCATCATTACATGAGATTCTCTCTCCAGAGAATGAGAGGGGGAGTTCAGCATGCAGAGGTTATCCAGCTTGTCAGCAAAAGGGTCTTCAGCCATAGGAAAAAATGGCAGGGAGAGAGGTTTGAGAGAAAAAATGGCAGGGAGAGAGGTTGTGCAGTGTGGAGAACAGACTGAGAACAGTGGAAGTGTGGCCCACAGCTGAAATGGGAGTTAGCATCAGGCATGGCAGGGAATATGTATGAAAGTAATGAAAAACTGCTTGGAAAAGAAAGGGTAATGGTAACTGCTGCATCTCAGATGGCGGCAAAACTCAGGGTCATATCTCAGGCAAAATAAAATGAGGCACCACCATTCCACAACATTGAAGCAGCCCAGGAGTGATTCTGAGTTCCTAGTCTGATGCTCAGTGTGTCCACATCCACATGCCATATTCTGGGGGGTTGGACCCAATGATCTCTTGAGGTCCTTTCCAACCCCTACAGTTGTGTGATTCTGTGATATTCACTATCAGCTGCCTCTCCGACCCTCTTCCCCTGGTAGCCTGGCAAGGAAATGCTGGTTTGTGGCCATGGCTCACTCTGAGCGGGTGCCTGTCGGGGAACCGGAGTCCTGGGGGACTTTGACAGTGCCCCAGCACCAAGTGCACATGTAAGCTCAGAGATGTGGCACTGGAATCACAACCCCAATAACAAGGATTGTTAGCAAATCTGGGGATCTAAGAATGATGCATTATGACTGGAGGAAAAAAAAATCTCCTCAAAACACAATAAAAACTGTAGGCTTGTTTTACCACAGTACTAAGTGTCTTCTCTTTTTTGAAGGGCTCATATTACAGAAACAAAATCCCCAGGGCAAAGACTTGTCATTTTCTTTGCAATGTTCCTAAATGGCTACCAGCCACTGTAGCTTTTCAATGTGCTCTCTCGCCTTGTGCAGTATGACTGGTGTTCCTGGATTCCAAACGCCCCACCAACAATGCGCTGTCCTCCTCCGACACAAAAGGGAACAGTCACTATCGAGCAGATTGTGGAGAGTCTGCCAGACAGGGGACGTTCTTGTTGGCATCTTGGAGCTGTCTGGGCCTTGAGCCAATTCCAGGACAATGAAGTAAGTCGACCTCCCTTCTCCTGGTGGACATAGGGGGATGTAGGTGAGACCACAGGGGCCATGGCAAGACCCCGTGTCTGCATGAGATTGTAATGCTGCTCCTGGCTTTGTGCTCGAATTGAGCATGTGGAGATGTGTGGGTTTGCCCTTGTTCAGCCAGATACAAGCCAGCTCTGAGCAATAAGTCATTTTTATTCTGTAGCTGCGTTTCAGCCAAGATGAAAGTTTCTGAACTTGGGCATGGGGTTACCAAGTAACGATGCTGGTGTGGGAGGAAGAGAGTTGCTGGGGCACAAGAGTTTTCTCCAGTCCTTGCCCCAGTATAGCTGGTAGAGAAGCTACGGCACTCTTTGTCCCTTCATGTCCTGTCCATTTGGAAAATCTGCCCCAGTGCCATGTGCAATAGAGCTGTGGCTTGTGCCTGGCTGGTGTGGACGGCAAAAAAAAAAAAAAGCCTACAGGAAGCTTTGTGGGCATGGTCTACAGACATTTCCCTCATGTAAAATGGGATTGTAGGTTGTCTCACCCAAGGGCTGTACCTGGAGATCATGTTTTGAAGGCCTTAAGTGGACGATGCAGGCAAGAGGGTACTTCAAATGAAGTTTCTCTCTAAGGGCGAGGCAGATCTCAGCTGAGAAGCTGGTAGTATGGGTAGTCTTATGGGAAATAGTTACCTTGAGCAGGTAATATGCCAACAAGTACATTGGCAACGTGGTGTTCAGTGCATCTTTAAAATCCAAGTTGACGAAAGCAGCTGTAAGGTTGAACTTCAAAGGACAGTCAGAAGAAAATTCCACTGTCACTAGAAGAAGTAGTCATCCTTTCTCATCCCTGGCTGTTCATTCCCCTCCCATGCTGCTCCTTCCTTTAGCAGCACAAATGTTTGAGTGGCTCTGCAGAGATCAGGCTTGGGAAACTGGTCTGGCTGACCACTAGCTTGAAAAAAGTGCTAATTTTTCAGTGGATCGTCTCTTTGCAGGTGGAGGTGGTTCCAAATAGGTACTTGTACCAGCACTGCAGAAAGGCACGTGCAGGGATGAGAAGCAGCAACTAGGGTGGGAGGGAATACAGGACAGCATCTTTCACTGTCAGTACTACGGTAGGCTAGCTTAATATTGATTGTATGTAAAAGTAACATTCCTGAAGCTCAGGGTGTTTGTTCTACTGGGTGAGATAACATTAAAACAGAACAGCATTTTGTTTGTTTGTTTTTGTTTTGTTTTTTAAATCTCAGAGCATGATTTCTTGGTATTTTTCAATTAGCTGTTTCTGGGCATGTACCCGGATGAACACTTCGTGGAGAAGCCAGTGAAAGAGGCTATGGCAAAATTCCGCAAGAATCTGGATGAGATTGTCAGCACCATCACCGAGCGCAACAAGAGCAAAAAGCTCCCTTACTACTACCTTTCCCCAGACCGCATTCCCAACAGTGTTGCTGTTTGAGCAGATACCCAGGAGAGCTCAGAGGAGCATAAAGCTAATGTATGCTTTCCTGTTACGTATGCTTCTTTCTCACTGTGACCTTTTAGAAATGGGTAATATAACAAACATACCATCTCCATTGGAGCTGACCCACAGTCTATTTTGGGTTTCAAAACAAGTTTAATTATGACTGATCTTACTGAAAGGCTAGTTGGCAGCTCCTTAGGTCAAATTTATTATAAGCTTATTTTTCCAAGATTTTTGTACTGTTTAGAAACATGTTTCTGTTAGTTTTCCCTTTTCCAGTCAAAACAATGAAATCACAGAAATTGTTGCTTTCAAGCTGAGCACCGCCACATTACATGTGAGAATTGAACAGTAACAGTAAAAACTGAATGAAGATGAGTGTCTTCATATTCCTCATGTCACTCATCTTACTCAATGAAAATAGTATCAGGAGCAATAAGCAAGTCATGTTTTTAAAAACCTGTCCTATTTTTAACAGAAGACAATGGTTACATAATATCTTAAACTTCAAAGTTTATGTATTGTTTTTAATCTGATTAAAAGGCAAATGTTTAATATTTTCACTACAACTTTGAGTGCCCCCATCAAGATGAAGGTAGAAGCAGGACATTTTGATAACATAGCTGAGGGGTTTTTTATCACTTTCTTACTGAGTTCATGTGGAATTATAAAACCTGATTCATAAGAGATGAAAACTTTTTACCTGTATGGACGTATGTATTTTCTACATCAAACTAGCAAGGTTTGTTTCAGCCTCTGCCAGCAGAGTTTACTGTCATTGATACATATGGACAAATATTTTGCTTAGCACAATAACAAGTACAGACTGAAGAGTGCTTATGCTCAATTTCTATTTTGTTGCTGAGGCAGCTGGGTTTTGTGGATAGTTTCTTTTGTTTTGTGGGGGAAAAAAAGGCTGCATGTATAAAAAATATGGAGAAGGCTTAAGTGACAGTTTCGAAGAGGAATCTTTGGATTTGTCCAAGTAATCATTATCTATTTCACCTGAGAAAGTCATTTTTATTTCATATTTTTCAAAGAAATTATTCATTGTACTGGTGTCGTAAGCCTGCAGTGTGTTTTTTCAATAAATAAGAAAGCTTCATATGCTAATAAAACAAAACTGAACAAGAAAATCTAGCTTGTACTTTGCTCAATTTCTAATGCTGTATGTTTTGAAAATCTTGCAGAAATATGCAGAATGTGCTGTGTAGAGAAATAACGCTTCCGCACTTCAAGAAATGCAGTTATTTCTGTCTCTCGTGTGAGTTGCAGAAAAGGGTGTTACTAAAGTGAATTTTCTTTGTTTCACAGCTGATTTTAGACTCTTTACAGTAGTCTGATTCCCTTTTTCTCCCACCAGCTGAAGAGTTACAGCAAAAATGTGGAAGGTGAGACCACTTCCTTTTCTTGAGGAAGTACATATTCCTTTTACCACAACACGTAAGAAGTGATGACTGCAGACACCAAGGCATGCAATTGCTTAGTGACGCTGAAATAGTACCAGGGGATCAGAGAACATAACATGTGAGCCAAAAAAAAAAAAACAACCACCAACAAAAAAAAAACACCACTGAATTTCACAACAAACTGATGCAATATATCCAACTTACTAGTCCTTACACACGTTCTTTGCCTGTGTAAAGTGAATGTCCTCTTGCTTCAGCTTTTATATGATAATGATCTGTACAGTCAAGCACCTGTCTAGGAAAAATATGGGAAGAGAGGCTGATGGCTGTTCTCTTGTATCTGTTCCCTTGCATTCCAGCCTGTGGACCTGGGGGACACAAGTACAGCTGGTGGGAAGCATGGGGAATTGATTGTAAAGCTTTGAAGGCTGATATTAGCAGCCTAATTCAACTGCAGCAGAGGCTGTGGAAAGAGGGGAGGAGGTTAAAGGTAACACTGTTGCTATAAGGAAGCAAATAACAAGCAAAAAGTAAAGTGCTCACTCTTCAGAGGGGTGTGGGTCGTGCACTCAATGTAATAGACAAGGAATGATGCGCATTGAACGGTAGTATCTAACAGGATTTGAAAATCAATGGTATGTGTCTTGGCTGGATGGCTGTTTTTGCTGGCCCAACCAAGCAAATTTAACCCAGCTTTTCAGCTTGAGCTTCCTTGCTGTCTTTTCCAATTGTGGTGACTCACAGTTGACTGGGAGACATCCCTTGCAAACCTGGCAGCAGGTTGGGAGGCTCAGTTGTCTCTGCCCTTCCTCTTGGCATTTGGTCACAGAAGAGTATGCTCCAGCTGTAAAACACGATTAGTGCTAGTGAGAAAGGGATGGGGAAGTGTTGTTGGAAGCTTTCCCCCTTAGGCAGAGTGAGACTCTGGTTCATTTCTCAAGCTTTCTTCTGTGTTGCATGAGAGAAGTCTCTCCCATTCACCAGCCCCGTCAGGTAGCCATCACTCTGTCACGTTCCTCTGCCCAAGGGGAGTGCCTGATCCCTGCTTACACTAACAGTTTGGTTCTAGAGGGCAGACATCGTGTTCAAGGCTGGGCACGCAGAATTATTTGCTCTGTTTCACATAGGGCAGAGCATGGAATAGCCCCCAAAAGACCTGTTCATGAACAGCAACTTGTAATCAGCAGTTGACCTTTCCAGCCACAGTAGCAGCTAAGTGGTACCTTAGGAAATAATTGCACATGCTAAGATGGTAGCTCAGAGTGCTTGGTTTGTTTTATTTGTACTATAAACAAGCATAAATACTACACAGACAGACAGGGCTGGTAAGTTTGGAGGTTAATTGAGTCATGTGTTTTTATGGCCAGAAGATGTATTTATGATTGCTTAGGCTGATCTCAGTATAACACAGGTCTTCGTATTTCCCTGAAGGATTTTTCTCTTCAAATTCAATAGGGGGTGCTTTAATTAGGAAACTATCTTCACCGAAAACTCATGATTTACCAAAGTACAGAATTCACCTTTTATTCACTTGTCTCACTAGTGATTCCCTCTTGCTGTTAAAGTTACGTGACATGTTTCTAGTGTGCACGCATTCACTTTTTCCTTCTTGCAACAGACAGCTTCTTGCAGTAGCTTTGTGTGACTGAAGATCCTTCTCTGACTTGTTCCCTTCTACATCCTTCCCCTTTCCTTTGCTACACCGAGTAGATTTAATTTCCTGGAGCCTTTTGTTGTAAGACTTTCTTTAAATCTGTTATCAATTCACATCATATCTTTATTAACACTCTGGACAGCTACCAGCTGCCATGATTTAATGGCTATTTCAGTTATTATTTCCTAGGTTGGAATTCCCCATTTGTAACTATATGTCTGCAGTTTGTCCCTGGATTTAAGTCTCTGATGTGTCAAATAAAAACCACGGGTTGCTTGCTTACAGCCAGCAGCTCGAGAGATCCAGACCGGATGCAGATCTCAGTGGCCCAGCCTTGCCAATTCCAGTTATGAGGGCACTGTTGTGTTCCTGTGGTTTATCAGCAACCTCTTCTTTGCATCAGCTTCAACACTCAAATCCAGCTCCAGCTGCCTCCCCTAGTCTGTGATCTCTGCTAAGCTGGTAGGTAGTAGGAACCAAATCTGAACACTGCAGCTAGCACAAGCTGCAGACTCTTAGTGCAGAGGACACGGAAAGGCAGTGTAGGTGCATTGCATCAAGGAAGCCTTGCCTCCAAGACCTTGGCTGGGGCAGGGACACGTGCACTCAAACACTCTGCAATAACAGGTGCCATCAGCGTGCGGGGGAATGGAGGGACTATCTGCTTACCAGCTTGTCTTCACATATGTGCAGTTGCATACATACAGACACATAAATATAAGGATACTGGCGGGTGACTTGAGAGGAAGTGCAGGGTGATGAGGCAAATCATCACAGACACAGGAGGGAATTCAGGCGAGCAGAAAGTTGCCACCCACATTTGGGTTTTGCCATCTCAGAGGTTTTATAAAAAGTTAGACAGGCCCTCTCACAACTGTGAGAAATTTCATGCCATCTTGACAGGTGGTGCACATCACAGAATGTATGTCAGCTATGCAGGCAGAGGGAAAATATCTGGAGATTTGCCTATAGCCTCCCAAAAAATTAGAGGCAGAACTCAAAAAAACAAGGGTGCTAGTTCTATGATCTTACCACAAGGTCTGAATTTCCTTCCTGTATTGATAGAGTATCCTTAAAAAGCTAAAGGTGATGCTTTGGTTGTCTGGATGCATGGACAAAATAATGGATAAAGTACTGCTTGTCTTCAGTAGTGGCAGGAGAGAATAGGTTCGCTAGTTGAAAAATTAAACTCCAGCCTGAATATTCCTTTATCTGGCAAACACTGGGAAGGGTGATTGTCCTATGCGGTGACATGGGGATGCTGAAGAAAGTATTGCCGCTACTGACAGAGCTCCCCAGATACCAGAGATGTACAGTTTCAGTTTCTGTGAGCTCTAACACAACTATATAAACATAAATTTCTTTATTTCTTTTCATATTGAATGGATATGCAATAAATTGCTTTGAAAGGGAGAGTGGCGGAAAAGGCAGCTGAAGTAGTCATTTTGGGCTGCTTTTCACAGATCTGTGCTATCACTTCTAAAACCAGAAGCAAGAGAGTAGCTTAAGTGTTTTTTTTGTTGTTTGTTTTGTTTTTGTTTTTTTAAGCAGAAGTGAGTAGAGATTATTTTAGACATATTGTGTCTTAATGGAGTCTCTGTAGCCATAGAACAATACAGCAAACACAGAGGTGTGTGTGGAGAGTATTTTGGAGGCTATGAGGAATGTTACGGCAGCTGACCTGAAGTTATCATTGTGGTCAGAAAATACTTTAATGTTTATGGCTAGTAGTTGTGGGCAGATTCTTTCCCAAAGCACAAGAGGGTGGCAAGAATATGTTAAAAATTAATCTTTTTCCAGCCCTGGACAATACTAGTGCCACCAAAATAAGCCCTCCTGTCTCCTTCTAGTCCTATTCTTCAGTGGAGCTGGTAATCTTGTTCATCACAATTCTGACCACTAGGGCCAACACCCTCTCACTGAAGTGTCTTCATTTGTTTTACTGCAACAACCAGTCCTCATTCACTCTTTGCTGTACATGCAGTCTGCTAATTGGATATGGTGTGGTGGCTTGTGCTCAGTACTTCTGCCTTTGCATTGGACCACCTCTTGGTTGAAATATATGCTTAGGTGGAATAGCATGAAGAAGCTCCTTGGTGTGCAAGTCACAGTGCAGAAGATCTGCTTGTCTGAAGCTTTCTCACTGTTCCTTCCTGGCCTCCTCCTGGTACATAGGCTGTCCCAACAGCACTGTTAAAGGACAGCCCTTACTGATACTGAGTGGGAATATCATTACTGAGCTGTTGCCATCTATTTAGCCATATCTGATATGAATGTTGCCTCATCACACTCAGTACTTGTGGTTTTGCATGCTGGGTTTCCTTCTGCTTGAAGCAAATGGTAACAAACAAACCTATGGGGGATTCCGAACAGGATATTCAAGTCAGCCCTCAGTGTGGAGGGAATATCATTTTACTCAGCGCCTCACCTGCTCTTGAGATTTCCCAGGTGGAAACTAGATACTTTTCAGGTTATCTGGCATTAATGTCCAGAAACCAGAACTTTGAGACTGTCATCTTTTTCTTCTTCATATAAAACAAAGAAAGATCTCTGACTCAGACAAGGCGAAAATAGTAATAGTTTAACATTTCAGGTGACAGAGAAATGTGTAAGTAGCTAAAGTTCCTAAACACTGCGTGGGTCTGAGGGTAGTTGTAGTAGGTTTCATAAAGCTTATGCTTACATCACAGTCAGTGAGAGCAGCAAAAGTCAAGTTGGATTAAGTCTTTTTAATGTCAACAGAGCACTGAATGTCTATACTAGTATACCTAGCTACAGCCTTAGGTTCAGTAGGATAAAAATGTATCCATTCTTCGGTATTCAGTGCCTCCTGTGGAGCTCTCCTCTAGTTTTCACCTCAGGGGTTGCATCCTGCACTAGAAAGGCTGTCAGTTTTGCTACACAATCAACACAGCAATTTTCTGTGGTGGGTTATTTTTTTGTTGTTTTTGTTTCTGTTTTGTTTTTTCTCTAACATTAGATTTCCTAGTTGAACATATGCAAGTGGTGAACAGTGCTTGAATGCCTTCAGTGCAGTGGGAGAAATAGTAGGTAAGCTGTTGTCCACATAATTTGCTGTAAGAGTTGAGTTGGAATTTGATATCCTAGTTTTAACGTCTGTGCTCTGGTAGGTTTTCCAGTTCCAAATTCAGCTTATCTGGTGAGCACAACTAAAACATACATGCAGCAACCTTTTAACTTCAGTTCAGTGGTGTTTAAAATCCACTACTTGGTGATTAGGCCAACTCTGTAATTGAATAACTGAATTATCACCTCAGAAAGCCAAGAAAAATATGAGAAGTCAATAAAATTGACTTGTTAATAAACTGTCCAGTTCTTGGAAGACCTCCGTCAAAACTAAGGTAGCTCCACGAGATGGCAAGTGGACCTGCCATGTTTCGCTTATCTATTGCAGGAAGAAACAAGATACCGAGTTTCTTGATAAGTGAGTGCAAAGTTCATATCTCCACCTTTTCCAGTACTTAGCTGGACTGAAGTCAAGTCTGGGTGAAAAAATAATAAATAAAAATAAACTAAGAACAAAGCCATGCCCCAAATCAGACATATGCCCCGAACACTTTACCACACTTCCCAGGAGCTAAATCTCAGGTGGATTTGCTATCAGACACCAGCATTTTCCACTGTTTTCCGAGGCAGCTCCTGACAAAAGGGATTTGGCTTTGTGCAGAGAGGAGGAAAAGAAAAGGAATTGGCAATGGGAAGAACCAGGGAGGAAGTTTCATTCAGTCTATAAAATCCACATTCGAGATATAAGAATGCGAAGGAGCAGACATTCTGATGGGGCTTGTGGTAAATAATATACCTTTATTTCTTGTGGAGGCAGTGAAATATATACAGCTGTCCTAATCACTGAACTCCTCGGTGATTTTACAGAATAGATGAATTTGTCTCTGGCTTTGCTGACTTTTTCCCTCCTTCCTTCCTGACATGCTACCTGCAGGTTGAACTGCACTGTTCGGCTCACCTCCCTGAATCCAGGCTGCTTGTACTCTTTGGTGTTTAGGAACTGCAAGACAAATGTGCTTGGGAAGAACATTACTCAGTAAGACTAGTTGGCAAGTTCAGCCAGCGATCCCACTGTAAGCAGATAGGTATTTGTTGGTACCAGCTCTGCTTTTCTTTCCTTTTAAACCACTTAGCTGCAGATGGGTTATCAGTGTATTCACCTACTCAGACTGCTGCTAGATCTGTTTTACAGGTTTTGCTTCTGCAGTTTATTTTCCTTTCCATAAAGACCAGGCCTTGTGACTGTAGATTTCTTTCCTTTTTGCTTACTTGACTCATGACAACATTGAGAAACAGAAAGCCATGTGAAAGAGTAATTAGTGATCCCTCAAGTTACCTGTGTTTCCAGGCCAATAATGAAATCAGGTTATCTAGGAGAAGGTGAGGAATGAGCTCCACTATGGTAAGAGACACTCTGGAACTCATGGGGTCTTCTTGATGCTGTCACGGTCTTCACCGTTATTAATAACTTTTCATTCCAGGCTGGGCTCACTGAGAAAAGACACAGGAAACCACCAAGGTTTGGGTTTGAAGTCTTTATTCTCAGAAGTCATGTGGGTATCCATGGTCACATACCACGGTTATCTTTCAAATATGCCTAAACAAACACACACAACTGTAGAAACAGCCATCTCATATATAATGTTCTTAATTTGACTCTGGCAGAAAAAGACCTCTACCTGGCCTTTTTACATTGCCAAGTCAGAGCATTTGCATGAGGACTGGCAGGCTGCTTAGGCCGGGGGTGTATGTGGTGGTTAGGACCAGAGCCTGTGTCTGACAGGATACTCTCCAAAAGTCAGGGATATCTGGATGCATATTGTTGTTCAGGGACAGGAGATTTGTATGGAGTACAAGGATACAACACATTGCTTGTATTCAAAAACTGGACTACAAAATGTGTCCTTTTTGGAGGCTACCCATGGTTTATGTCCACTTGCTTTTCACAAATTCTGTGGTGGGAACTAGTAGCAATTATTTGTGTAGTGTTGGCTCCTGGGCAGAACTTTTTCTTCATCTACTGGCAGAGAAGGATTGTTTCATCTGCCGAAGGACATTAAGCATTCAGGACCCACTAAGAACTAGTGGGAGATGAAATTTGGTAAATTCTACATTTAAGGACTTGTGGTAAATTCCCATAGATGCAAAGAGAACCCATGCTAACACCCTGAGAAGAATGAATATCAACAGTGATACAGAAACCTGTCAGCAGTGTGGAGAAAAAAAATTGTAGTGTAAGGGTCTCCAAAACCAGTCCACCTAGGTTGCAACCTGCAGCTGGTCTGCTGGCTCCGAGCATTGTTTTCTTGACTGGAAACATCCCTCAAACCCACTATTAAAAGGTCAATATTGTCCCAGGTCTGTGGGGGTAGATTTGAGAAGGCAGGGAAAGGGAAACACTTGATCAGTCTCTCAGAAGAAATCATCAGTAGGGAACTTCAGAGCAAACCCGTGTTACTCAAGTCTAAGAGTCTTGATGGCACAATATGTAAATTTTACCATTACTTTACAAATGTGGTAAGTCCAATTTTCAACAAGAACCAAATGCAAGAGGAACTTAAAGTAAAACCTCACCCTGAAATACATTTCTGTTTTCTTCCAATGCTGGAGTTGTGCAGAACCTTAGCTTCACTCAGGGCTGTTCTGAACTGCAGTGTCACTGCTCAGATTTTCTAGTAATTACATCAACATCTCTTGGGTCAATGATTAGTGAAGGTACTGGCTATTTTTACTTCACTTATTGTACCTTTAAGATTAGTTCTTCAGAGCCTCAACTTAAAGCACCAAGGGGAAGTAGTTTTCCTCTCACAAATCTTTAGCTCACTTTCAGGCTATCATATTGAATAAAATGGGAAGAAAAGACAATGACCTGCTTCATCAGAATCAGATCTTGCTCCATACTCAACCTTTTTTGCTAAGCCAAAACTTCAGACAATCCTGAAGAGAAATGCAAGAACCCAAAAAACTTATTCAGAGACTGCAATCATAAACTAATCTAATAGGCATCTTTTCCTTTCATACAAAGTAGATGCTTCCACTCAGACTCTAATACCTGTTTATACATTGCCCAAGCGCATCTCCAGTAAGCAAAACTAATGCTCTTCTTCCTAGTGAAGAAACAGTCATTGGACTGTAAAGTTAACTGGATTTCTTGGAAGGATGTGCCCACGTGGAACCAATATTCCCAGCTGAGTGGAATGAGCTGTATGATTGGTGATCTTGTAGCATTTCAGGTCACCTCATTTTTCATAAGTTGTATTGCTACAACCTCTAAAACCCATCTACACCTGCACCATGGAACAAGGAGCAGATGGATGTTGACAGCTTTATTAACAAGAAGATTGTTGAAGTCCTGGAAAATTATGATTACTGCTGTTACCATAGTTGCAGGAATTTCGTTGGTGGAGATACCATCATACAGGCCATGCAGAAAACCATGAAGATTGTCCCTGTTACATGTATACCAGTCTTCAAAGACCAATGCATCCTAACTTTTTTAGACATGCTCATAAATGGTTTCTAAGATGGACATAGCTCAGGTTGCATCAGCTAGAAATACAGACAGAACAAGATCACATTGTCTGCACTTGGTGATAATGCTTGATAGTCTTACCAACACACACCTATAGCAGTTTAAAAAACAAACAAACAAACGAAAACTTCTAACTGATTAATCTAGATCTTTTTTCACAGAGGGAGGGGAAAAACTGTGCTTAAAAGTAAAAGGCCTCTAATGCAACCTGAGGGTTGCATTTAGGTCTTTAGTTGACCTAAAATGTCTTGTCTAAAGAATTCCAAGAAATCTTACTGCTCCAGTGACATTTGTGTATCTTGAGAAGATAAAGTGTTTTCTTTCCAATAATATGAAATATATTTCCAATAATATGAAATTACTCTTTATATTTCTAAATAGCCAATGGAATGTAGGATATGCAAGCCACCACTGTGTAGAACTGATCTTGACTTTCTGGCCATCAGTTTGATATTCAGATAAAGGACACATTTCTTATTTTCATTATCTAACTTGGTTTGGGGAGTAAACTCAGCAGTAGTCACCAAATGAGCAATGGCCATGGACTGATTTCCTGTGCATAGAGCACTGGTGGGGGGGTGGCTGTGCATGCAGACCTGGAGGGGAGATGATGTGGAGAGGACAGATGTGATTCAGCTGCATCAAGGTTCTGGTTTGGGGGGGGTTGGACTGGTGAGTCAATGAAGAAAACCAGAGAGAAATATCTGACAGTACGATGTGAAAACTGACGAATCTTACACCTTTAATGCTGTGGTTCTGCCATTGGTTGTCACTGCTATTCTACTGCATTCCCGAAACAGCTCATTTCTGGTGGAAAGTTGTTTGGTTTGGAGGTACCTTTGTGACTGTGTGTAGATAGCCCATTGTGCTCTGGGAGAACATCAGGAAAAAGAAACTTCCTACACAGAAAAATGATGAGAGCAGATAGAGTCTGATGATAGATTCAAAAAATGCGAGTCCCAGTGGCAGTGACCTCTCAAATTCTTGTTAGAGATAGATCATTGCTCAGGATGGGAGGGTGTGGTGGGTGGCCTAGTGTGGGGGTAGTGGGGCAGTCGCTGGGGAAGCATTTCATGTCTTTTGCCAACACTGTAGATCTTCACCACTTGGTAAAGAGAATGCTCTGGCATCCCGCTACAGTATTCCTAAGAGAGCATGTGTAAGCAGCTATATGGGATTTTCCTCTCTGATAGAGTTTTACTGCTGACAGCACAAAGGTCTCCTCCTCTCTTGACTCCCAGCAAGTCAAGAGTCCTCTCATGACTCTCAGAAAGGCATCGGGTGGTCCCTAGTGATCTCTGCTGGTCCGATTTCCCTTGGAATCAGCCCTGGGCTCAGGTTCAGCGTGTCCAGAAGGTCATGTATTTGCCTAGACTTGTCTGACATTCCCCTGGTACAGTGATTTTTCCAGTTATAAACATGCAGACGTGGCTTTCCATGGCTGATTACCAGATCATTATCATCTCTTATTCCATGGTTATCAGTATAAAAACACGGAGTAATTTTGTGTAGACAGCATTCCCATTCTTTGGGTAGGTGCAACATTTATTTTATCTCAGTGAAACACGTTCACTCCTTATTGCCTGAAATCTTAAAATATGTTGCTAACATTTGTTGAAATTGTCCTTCAGGTGCAATCACACAAAAGGCTTTCTTCCTTTCTCAGACACAGCAGAAGCATCAGACCACTCATTTCTGGAGTGAGTTAGCACAACGAGATCCCACGGGTAATGGTAAAAGCTGTCCCACAGCAGCAGTGATGTGGCCATGAGGTGCACAGATCAGAACAGGGCCTTCAGGTCTATCCCAAGCTCTGGGACTGTAGGAGTGCTCTCCTATTACCAAACGCAGGCAGAAAAAGGTCATTTTCCTTCTCTCTGAAAGCAGAGATGCAAGCTTCAGAAAGGAGTATTCACAGTGGTAACAGGGAGCTACTGAATATGTGTGCTTTTTATTTTTCCTGTAAGCAAGGAAAGTGGAGGTGTAACTCCACAGCATAATGATTTTCAGCCTGTCATCAATGGACTTGTTTCTCTCTAATTAACAGATGTTCATAATTACCTGAGAACTAGATCATAGAGTGTCCTTTCCCAGGTGTCCACCAGGCCAATGCTGAAAATCTGTGTTTGTATCATGGAGAGGTCTTTGGGCAGATGATGAAGACATTACTGGATAATTCTTCTCTTATTCAGTCCCATGTTAATCTGGAGTGATTCTTCTGACTTTAAGAGAAATTCTGCATATTTATACCAGTGGGATGGAGCAAAGAGTCCTTTCTCTGTACAGAGATTTTCCTTGACTTATTACCTGGCATCTGGGTTTGTTGTGTCTTGATGTGGGATCCCAGGTAGTTCCTCTAGGTTGATAGAGGAATGAGATCTGGGGCCAAATACAGTGTCTTGTTATTCATTCCTGGAGGGTGGAAAGCTGGTGGGTGGGACACATATGGAGGCAGAGTTCTGCTTTGTGATAACTTGCTAACAAGCATTTGCTCTTTGACAACACTTCCTAATTTTCTCATGTCTCTTTTTTTGCAGATCTCTGAGCCTCTCCATGGCAATCCAAGGTCCCTGATAGAAACTGTTGCACATCTTAGCATGGATGATGAAAACTTCTCACTTGCCTGGAGCAGGTTGCTTCTGCCATGGCCTGTCTTCATTCTAGGAAGGTCATACACTGCAATCTGCAGTGCAGTTGCATCTACTTTAACTCTGGTCACGGTTGCCTGGAGGTATTTGTGCTTTCTACTCATGCAGTCTTGTTTCAGACTATTACCTAGCTTCTTTTCCTGCCTCCACTTGGCCCACTGTTGCCTGCAGCTGCAATCCACTTCCACCCAGGTAGATCTCTGTTCAAAGTGAGCCCTCAGCAAATGGGCAGGAAAATACATGAGGGACATTAAGGAGCACAGCACTATAACTATAGTCATAGATGGGTTGTCACATGTTGAATGATACATTTTTAGCTGTGCTAGAACAGAGAAATTTGCAAATGTTTAGTTGTTTTTCTTAATCAGATGGTAATGCAATGAGGAATGCCATCCCAGGCAGAGATTCACCATAAGCCAAGGTAGGCTTCCAAGACAGAAGTGTCTAATTGTTTTCTGGAGAT
The DNA here is from genome assembly GCF_013377495.2 of Cygnus atratus. Lineage (NCBI taxonomy): Eukaryota > Metazoa > Chordata > Aves > Anseriformes > Anatidae > Cygnus > Cygnus atratus. Next base: position 19,976,951 of record NC_066368.1, read on the forward strand.
GCTCAGCTCTGTCCTGTGAGGTAAGCTGAATAAAAAGCTTGTATTGACTATCTTAACTTCTGAAAGGTTAATTTGGACGAATATCAAGGCCAGGTCAATCCATCACTACTCGTCCTTGTACTGAGAAGCGCTGGGGCTTGTTGCTGTTAACTGAATGTAGAAAAACTGTCTAGAAAGTCCTGCACTGTTGTAATGCTGTTTTTCCTAAAGAGTGGATAAATGCCATGGATTTAAATCCCGCCCTATCCCCACCCTTTCTGTTCTCTTTTGAAAGGTGGTGGCAAAAGTTGGTCACTGGGGAAGAGCAGCCTCATCCAGGGACAGAAGACAACCTGTTTAAGCCTTACATGAGCAAGCTTGTGCTCGAAGTTAAAGATTCAGCCAAATGGTAGGTGCATTTTTATGTTTTACTTCCCCTCTCTTTTCTACCCATTTTCCCGCCACAAACTCTATCTCATTCATCCACAACTTTAGCACTAACTTGTTTTACAATATCCATGTCTGTCTAATTGCTCCTATGGAAAATGGGGAAAATGCTGAGTGTTTTCTTTTAAAGATGTGTTTTCTGTATTCTACATTTTACCTGTCCAAACAGAAGAATGTAGTTTTTTCTTTCTTCAGAGATACTGTCTTGTAGCTTGCTGACCAGCAGAAAACTTGGACATTATGGCAATATAAAAAATATATAGCTATAGCTATAGCTACAGATAAAAATGCTGTTGTGCCTTTTGCCCACATTTTTCTTCAGTATCTTAGGTATGTGTCTCATGATACACCTTTGTCACCCATTCCTCTTCTCTTAGTCAATTAGCCATAGCCACTAATGCAAAGTGTGAACTCAAGTCTCTGGATCCACAGCAAAACCCATGGACCACTTTGCTTTGCCTTGCCCTCAGCTCTATAATATACAGAAATATATTGGATGAATAACCTGTTCATTTCTTCAGTAGGGCTGCCCCAGAAGTGAGAAATGATAGGCTCTATTCCTCAGTATCAGACAACTTTAATGTGGGGATTATGATATGGGAAGATCTAACAGCACAGTTGACCAACCCGCACATGTTCAAGCCACGATGCTAGGCAGTATCAGCTTCTTTGTAACCTGGGCATTGCTAGGAATGGGAACACCCATTTTTCATTTTTTCTCTTTCCTGTGTGAAAAAAAAAACAAAAAAACTTCCCCCACTCCAAGTGTGGATGTTGCCATTTATCAGTGGGTTATTATTTTCTCCATAATCCAGTCAATATTTGAGAAGTATTCCACCGTATTCTCAGTGTAGCACCTGTAATGCTGGTCATGGAATTCCCTTCTTAGACAAGAATGTGCATTTTACCTATAATCTGTTCTTCTCTTCATCTACATTTTCCCATGTGTAAACTGTATTCAGGCTTCATGGGAACCTCTCTCCTTCCCTGCTGATATGTTTAGCCCAGGCCTGAGGGTAGCAGGTCTATCTGATTGTGCCATAGCTGTCTGTCCATCAGTTTGTCAGCACCCTTGCCACTTCTTCCACCACAGTGACTTTTCAACCTGTTGACCTGGTGCAATGGCTGGGCACAGATCTCAGTGCAACTCCTGCAACATTTTTGGAGATAATTCCCTCTGCAGAGATAAGAAATGGATTATTGCCCTCAGTAATAAAAGGCTACAGTGTAAACTCGCGCGTATTGCTAAAGGATTTACATAGCAACTATGCAAAGCCTCTTTTCAAGGAACTATTTATTCCTACTAACTTCAATTAACACATAAAAATTACTCTTTCTTATGCAATTATTATGCAATGCAGTGCAAGCTAGTCTTTTTTGTTACTAACATGTTTCTGGTGGGGCCAAATTCTGCATCCAGGCACCAGTTCTCAAAAAGCTGATGTGGCTTTTTTGTTGTTGTTGTTGTTGTTGTCTACATAAATGAAAACAGGTTCTAAAATTCATAGAGTTAGGAAATATCCCTGGTGATTTAAGCTTTCCAATGTTTGCTAGACTGATTGCGTGCATGAAGTCCTGCTGGATTCACAACCCCGCCAGGAGACCTGCATTTTCTGCCATACTAGAGGCGATCAAAAAGGAAAACAATCAAGTAATAATATTCAATTGCACTTCTATTTTTTGCACAGTCTTATGACTGGATGTTTAGTTCCAATAGTGGGTGGTTAGTAATATCCACAGGGGTTGCTCTTTCCCCAGGGAAGTCTCACAGCCTTAAAGTCCAGTGCTGATGTTTTTGTCGGAACAGTTGTGTTGCTAAAAACTTAACTTATGCAGGAGGAGGAGGCAAAGAAAAAAGGGGAGACAATTTTACACAAATGCCCTTATATTTTGGCTGGCATTTCTGGTCCCTCAGGCACTGCTGTGCTGTCTCATGAGGATTCAGCACTATAGCAGGAGAGCAGCATGCAGGGAGCGTGGCTTGTGGAGATCTCCACATAGGTCTTGGTAAAGTGGGCCCAGAATGGTGAGAGACCTGTGCTGTCCTACCTGCACATCTGCAGCACACTCTGCCTACTCATAAATTTTGGGAAAAAAAAAAAAAACACACTTGGATAAAGAATTCTCAAGTTATCTGCCCAAAACTTGTTCCAAATTCCCAGTGGGAGGAGGAGGAGCAGAAGGAGAGTTGTTCAGATACCAACGATATAATAGCACTTTCCTGCTGAAGAAGTTGTTCTGGAACTGCTCCATTTGCTGCATTTACCTTTAGCAAATTCCCCTGGGCATAGAAACTTGCCTTCTGCTTCCTTGGAAGTTCATATTTGTTCTCATTATCTTATGTACAAATAGTGTAAAGCAACAGAAAAACAGGTACCTGTCTGCGTCACTTGCAAGCTCACCAAGTCACTGCAAAAGAGGGAAATTGCTCCCCTCTGTTGGGCAAACCCAGCCTAAGCAGCCTCATGGGGATTTCTGACATTCAACTTAATAGGAAAGAGATCTTGTGTCCGTGTAGGTACACCATAAGTGCTCTCATTAAAAGTTTTAAATGCTAAAGTATGGTAAATTTCAGCATGTATTTTTTAAGGCATGGTCATGAAACACTGTCCCACAGGGTTGCCTTCCTGAGGCAGTCTTTAACCTAAGGGACAGCAATAAAGATTTTTGCTTGTCTCTGTCTGTGCTTTTCATGGAAAGTACCTCCCAAAATCTGAGTGCAGGGTATGGAAAGCAGATGTAGGGACTTGCCTACAGCAGAACATCACTGATCTTAAGAAAAAAGCCCTGAACTAGAAGACTATAAGGCTGCTGCAGTGAGGCTAGCATGGCTCCGTGTCACCGCATGCTGTGTGTGACACCCACATCAGCACAGCTGCTCGCTGCCACTGGAACAGCACCAAGGCACATGCTGCTGCCAGAGCACCCCGTGGCTTTCCAAAATGAGAGGAAATCCTGCAGTGCTCTGTGCTAGTGGAGGGTATGCGCTGATGCTGAATGCTCCTGACCGACGCTGCGAGCTAGCCATGGGTCCAGCAGAGATGTTCCTTTCAGGCTTCTGGAGGGACAGGGCCAGTGGTTAGCCAAGTCACACCCCAGCGACAGGATGTGGGTGCCGCTTTTTCTCTCCTCTCACCAGAGGAACTTGGAGGCTGCCAGGCTTGCAGCAGTGTCTGCTGGTGCTGACATGGAGGGCCACAATTGTTCACTTCATGAGTGGCACCTCAGAGGAGGGCTCCTGCAGCTGTATTTATGGTGTAGCTGCAGAGTCTGGCCCTGGTCTTCTGCAGGCCACTGGCAACCTGCTGGACCCTTCTATTTCCCCAGGTCCAGCCGCTAGAAGGGAAAGCTATTTGTTTCTCCAGACAAGACAAATGGGGATGGCATGGTTAATGTGTTTGAGGCAAAAAGAGGAATAGAGAGGAGCACAGCCACTGCCAAGGAGACTGGGTGGTATGGTGATACTGGCATTATCTGTCACTATAAAAAAAAAAAAAAAAAAAAAAAAAATGAAGGTGTGAAAAGCAAGACATTGGACCTCTGCAAATCCCTGGTTCGTAGCACCAGAAAATGCCAGCGTGACCAGTACCAGCCCGCAGAGGGCTCTGGGATCTCAAAACACTGGGAGCAGCCTGGACCCCTTCCACAGTCACTGATGAGATGGAAAAGAAATGGGACATCCTCCCTCCTGCATCCTTCTGTTCTGCTCAAAAATTAACGACCTAGCCAAGCAGCAGCACTTGTTCTTTTCTCAGAATAACACCATATCAGTTATCATAGAGGGTCCTTCTCTCTCTCTCTCTCCGTCTCTCTCTCTCTCTCTCTTTTCCATAGTAAATCCTACCAGCCTTTCAAACGGCCATTTAAAAATGATGCTATTTCCAAACTATTTCTCCTGGCAAGGAGAATGCATCAGAGGCAGGAAGAAATCCAGCCAGTTCCACAAACTACCTCTGTGACTGTACTAAACGGACTTTTCTTCTGCTCGACTTTAATTACATTTAAAAATAGACAAACAGACAAAAACAAACAAACAAAAACCACATCACAGTTTTAATGATAATGTATGAGTACATGTCCTTGGGGAATAAAACTGGGTGTTTTTCGTTTACTGAAACACAACTGTGGTAGCAAACAAGGTTCGTTTGTTTTCCAAAGATTGTTGGTGGATATGCATGAAAACAAGAAAACAAAAAAATAAATTGCTGCCTGCTGAAGAGTTACACTTCTGTCCCCGCTCCCTCTCAGCTCTGTCATTAGGTGAATTAAACACAGCCCACATTGTACAGCAACACGAAGCAGCAAATGTGTGCAGAGGAGTGTAAGAAGAGCCAGCGGACAAGCCTGGATCAGGCTAATGCTCCATCTGTGCCAAAGGCTGTCTGACAGCAGCTGGGAATGCATGAGCCTGTTGTGGTTTAACCCCAGCAGGCAGCTCAGCACCACCCAATCACTTGCTCGCTCTCCCCAGCTGGGATGGGGAAGAGAATTGGAAAGGTAAAACTGCATGAATTTATGGGTTGAGATAAAGACACCAACCAGGTAAAGCAAAAGCTGTGCATACAAGCAAAGCAAAACAAGGAATCCATTCACTGCTTCCCATCGGCAGGCAGGTGTCCAGCCACTTCCAGGAAAGCAGGGCTCATCACACGTAACAGTTTCTTGGGAAGACAAACGCCATCACTCCAAATGTCCTTCTCTACCCCAGCTTTTATTGCTGAGCATGACATTTGGGCCAGCTGTCCTGGTTCCGTCCCCTCCCAGCTCCTAGTGCACCCCCAGCCTCCTCAGTGGCAGGGCAGCATGAGAAGCTGAAAAGCCCTTGGCTCTGTGCGAACACAGCTCTGCAACAACTAAAACATTTGTGTGCTATCACCACTTTTTTCATCAAAAATCCAAAAGGCGGCATCGTATGAGCCTCTACAAAGAAAATTAATTCTGTGCCAACCAAAACCATGACACCTTTGTATATGCATTGAGAACAATTCTGTCTGCTTGCAACATGTGCTCTGTTGTCTGGCCTGAAAGATCAGTTTCTGTCTGGCCTACTTGTCTTAGGAGCAGCATGTGGGAGAGAAAGAAGAATTTCTAGATGTTAAGTGTTGCAATATCTGTGTAGGCATTCAGCTTCAGTGGGCACAAGATGATCAATCTCTTGTTGTGATGTCTCTGGCAAGGAGTATACGATGTCTACCACCAGTGCTAAGTGAACATTACACAGATTTGACTTGATTTCTGTAACACTGATGAACATGGTACATATATTGTAGTGTTGCAGGCTTGTGTATGTCAGATATAGCCCGTATGACCCTTCTCCATTGATGTAACCTCATTGCATGTGACTGGATAGGTTGCACAGCCTGATGCTGTGAGTGGGGTGAATAATGTGTTCTGCCAGAGAGCTGGGAGGAAAGGCTCAGCAGAGCACCTGAGAAAGCAGTGTTTGCAGCACCTCGTCCTCACCAGCAGAAACCTTTTCTGGGTGAGCAACAATCTGAAGGGTTCACTTTCTGTATCAAGAGGATTTAAATCCGAGTAGCATTCTTTGGACTTGGACTAGGCCTGCCAGCCTAGAACAAAAGAGGAGGAATGTCCCAGATCAGCTCTAACTCATCTCCCCCTCTGTTAGGGACTCCTAAGCAAATAGCCTGCTCACAAATTTTATGTCAACCTAGCTCTCAAAGTGATAGTTACTGGTGACTTGTACCTCTGAGTAGTTAGGAGAATGAGAAACCCTTCCACTCCAGTTATCCCTGTTCCGTGAGGAGCAAGCCTGGTGTGCTGCCTCCACACAGACCTCTTGCTCAGGCTGGGACGGTTGGGTCACTCTACGATGGCACAATGAAACAGGACCTTCTCACGCAGAGTAAACAAATCTCTAGGGTCATAACCAGTGCAGTGCAGAGTCTAAGAAATTATCCTGTCGTGCTGGAGGCTACCTTGCTGCATCTGCATGACTACAGGTCTGCAGGTCATTGGGGTTATTTATTCTCTTTTAAGAGGGGAAAAATGTTGTATTGTCCTTATGCAATGTTACCTGTCACTGAGGCTTCTTATTTATTGTTTTGGTTTGCTTAGAAAGTAAAAAATATGTTTGGATTTTTTAGGGAACAAAAAGAAGGTTGCGGGAAGCAAATATTTTTAACATGACTGGTTGGTCTCACGTTGATGCTCTGCAAGGATGGCCTTTCTTTGTGCAGGTAGAAATAGAAGAAGGACAGCAGCCTGCTGACCTCACTCCAAACTCTTCCACACAACTAACAGACAATATTGGAAAAAAATTCTTGCGCAGGCTTCCTTAAAGATTTTTTTTTCCGATTTGTGCCATTGGCTGTGGGTGTATGACTAGCACTACTTTAGGGCTTACTCCCAGCAGCAGCATTCTGCTGACAGACAGTAAAATGAAGTGAGAAAAAAAGTTTAACCTCAAAGTGACATGGTCACTTGGTGCCTATTTGGTTTTGAACTCTACCTTTAGAATCAAAAACGTCTCCATTCAAATATGTTTATGGCTTTGTGGTCATCAGTGGAGTGACCATAAATAATCATTGCAAGGGTGTAGTTCATCTCACTTGCGATTCCCAAGTTGGGAAAACTCGATTCAGACTTGGAAAAAACACCTTATTATGTAAAATGAAGGTGGTGACGCTCTTATTTTATTTTATTTTATTTTATTTTATTTTATATCCGTTATAAAGTGTGAAGTACTGTTAGGCAGGCCTTCAGCTTCACCTAATTTTTAGGTGCCCTCAAGTACACCTGAGTTAAATATTGGTAAGAGTCCTTCCTTAATAGCTTTTAGTCTGAGGAGTCAATGCACCTTACACTGAAAGGTAAAACGCAAGATGTTAGGGTAGATTGAAAGGTAGATTGAAAGAGGGCATGGAAGTTCAGGTTGCTTTTCAATAAGAGCTATTTAGAAAGTCTGATGTTAGATCTTTTCAGCCAATTCTTAGGGTAACTGAGTTCATCAGGAAATATTTAACCAACATAAGTGCACTGACAAATCAAATATCCTTTTTGCCAAGTCCTTATGAAATAGCAGAGAGGCTGTGCAATATGTCTGATTTGTTTCTTGTTCATACTTCGTTTTGTCATTTCATGCAAACAGCATATACTGTACTGTACCACATATGGATCACTGTGTGTCTTTTGCCTTAGCACTACAAGGAGACTTACTTCAGTTAATGACTTGATCTGAAAGTCACATTGGAAGAAAGCACCAGTACATAACCAGATTTTGTTATTGTTATTGACAATTTTTTGTTGAAATGTCATATTTTTCATACCTCTCCAGTGGGGAAAATAAATAATAGTTGATGTCCTCCTCTTCCACTATTCCAAATGAGCTTAAGCCAAAGGATAGGGGAGATCTGTCGTGTTTGACAGAGAATGCATTAGGCACCATCATTTCCAGAGGACGTGATATGTATGGTAAATGATGCTGGCTAGGAGATGGAGCTGAGCCACCCTTCACACTTAAAGCAGGCAGGAATGACAGCTGCAGAAGAGTCTTTTTCTGGGACTTGCAGCCCTGAGGAGAAGGACTTGGGGGTTCTGGTGGAGGAAAGGCTCAACACGAGTCAGCAGTGCGTGCTCACAGCCCAGAAAGACAACTGCATCCTGGGCTGTATCACCAGAGGAGTGGCCAGCAGGTCGAGGGAGGTGATTGTGCCCCTCTGCTCTGGCCTTGTGAGGCCGCACTTGGAGTATTGTGTCCAGGCTTGGGACCCCCAGCACAAGAAGGATGTGGGGCTGTTAGAGCGAGTCCAGCGGAGGGCTACAAAGATGATCAGAGGGCTGGAGCACCTCTCCTATGAAAAAAGGCTGATGTTCAGCCTGGAGAAGAGAAGGCTCTGGGGAGACCTCGTTGTGGCCTTTCGATACTTAAAGGGGTCTTATAAAAAAGGTGGAGAAGGACTCTTTACTCGAGTAAATAATGATAGGACAAAGGGAAATGGTCTCAAATTAAAAGAGGATAGATTTAGACAAGACATTAGGAGGAAATCCTTCACTGTAAAGGTAGTGAGGCTCTGGAACAGGTTGCCAAGAGAAGCTGTGGATGCCCCATCCTTGGTGGTGTTCAAGGCCAGGCTGGATGGGGCCTTGGCCAACCTGATCTAGTGGGTGGCATCCCTGCCTGTGGCAGGGGGGTTGGAGTTAGATCTTTAAGGTTCCTTCCAACCCCAGCTATTCTATGATTCTGTGATTCTATGATTGCTCACCCAGTGGTGCCTTGCATGAAACATAGTGGGGGAGGACTGGAAGAGCTTGTTGCATGCTTTGGCTGTGGGATGGAGCAAGAGAATCAACATCCAAATGAGGAAAGCTACCACAGAATAGAACAGGCCAATCACTGTCAAACATTAAATGAAACTGAAATACAAAAGTTAGCATAAAAAAATCTCACTTCAGCATGAAGCACACAGATGTTTGCCTTAATCGAGTGAACGCTAGTTTTGGCTCATTCATAAGTTCATCTGGTATCTTATCTTCCAAGCCACTGCTGCTTGTGTCCTGCCAGTAAAGCACTGTCTGTCATCTCCTACCCCAGTGAGTTCATGCAAGTTCTTGTTCCTGATGGGATGCAGGTCAAGGACTGTCAGGCTGTGTCAGATCATTCCTTGCCAGATCATTTCATAACAGGCTCCCACCACGATGAGCAGAAAAAATGTCCCAGAAACTCCCAAATTCTCCATTTCCCTCTGTCACCATGCAGCTGGCGTAACCCCTCACATAGGAAACGACTCTGGGTCTTCGGCCAAGGCAGCCACTAGTGCTCCCTGTCTCACCTGCCTCTGTCCTTGTACACTGTGGTCCCACTGCTTGCTCACCGGTTTGGCACTCACTTCTACAGTGAAAGGTCCCTTGTAGGCTGTGCCCTCCGCCCTGTCCTGGGCCCTCTACACTGCTCATTGACAGGAAGAATATTAAGTACACCTCCCTCGTTTCCTTCCATTTCCTGACACAGTACTTCTTTCTCAAGTTATTCTACATTTCCTTGGTTACTATTTAAAGTTGGGAAATGTGACAGATATGCATGTCTGTAAACACAGTACTAAAATGTGACTGGTTTCTGCAATATTCTCCATGCAAAAACTGAAGATTCCCAGACAGTAAGAAAATAAGTAAACCCATCTGGGAGAACTTGTCCAGAAGATTAGACTGATGAGAAGTATAACTGGTAGTGTGTTCCCCTACAGACATCTGTGTTGTATCACACTATAGGCTTGTGTGATGTTGTGAATATGTGTGATATTGAAGAAATTGCAATATCCTGACTTTCTAAACAATTGATGGGAAGACAGTGTCAGCAAAGTGAAGAAGAACTGTCCTCCTGCTAAAATGGTCCAGCACTGGCTGTGCCACTGTGGTGGCACCATTTTTAGGGCTGTTCCTTTTCTTTGATTTCGTCCTTTGACTTCCCAAACCACTCTGTGCTTCTGTCTCTGGCAGGACTGAAAAGCATAGTGAAGGCGTACATTATATCACTTGGTGTTAGTGTCAGTTAACTTTTCTTCTTTGTGTTTTAAATGAATGATATTTCATCTGTTTTATTTATGATTGTAGTTACTCGATATCTGCAAGTATAGCCAAACGTTTTGTTACTTAATGATTGCTGAAGTTTTCTTGGATTTTAAATTGTCAGTCAGTGAATTTGTCTGTCATCATTTTTCTTATGATATGCACTGTTTTCAGAGCATGTGAACTATTGGTGACCTATTTCTCTTATATTTTGTGATGGTGATAAGCAACTTCTTAAAACTGCTGAATGCCCTGGTGAGGGCCTTGAGTAGGTTTCAGCAGATCTGTGTTCAGGTCCTTTTTCTACTGCAGATTCCCTGTTTGGCCTTTGGAAAGGCATGGCGGGCACTCTCCCCATGATGCAGAAACTCTACTAAGCTCAGCCCTTCCCTGCAATTCATTAGCCTTCTTTACCAGGTATAACACTGGGACTTACTGTCTTATTTCCTGATATTTTTTTCTGTCTGGATCAGCGAAAGGGCTGTTCTTATTTAATGCTGACCATAATCTAGAGCTAAGCCTCTTGGCTTTATTCAAAGATGATGAGCAACAGGAGCAACACAGTGATTTACTGTTGGAGTCACAGCACAGGTCACACAAAGGCTGGTACAACCTCGACTTCCTTGCCCTTTTGGAGACTAAACAAGAGCATGGAAATTTGCTACATATTGCAAACGACTGCTGAACAGAAGCTGTTTCATTGGCTTGGTCCTAAGTCATCTGAGTTGTATTTTGGGTCTGATGAGTTCGGATACAAATATTTAACCAAATCTTTGAGTTGGTTGGTCAAAGGGCATTTCTGTGGTGATCTGAAAAACAATGGTAGGGTTTGTATCTTATCTCAAGCACTGCCTGTGTAGCATGTAGCAAATAAACATGTTATGTAAACTGTTGAATGCTGAACCTTAATATATGTTGGACACATCAGAGCCTTTGTCTAATTCCTGTCAGAAGTAAAGCAGATGTTGACACTGTGATTTTCTACAAGGCGTTAAGGAGAGTCCTACCTGCAAATAGTATTTTAGCAGCCGAGATGTTATTTGCAGTAGAACAGGCAAGATGATTTCCACAGCCTAATCTGCTAAAAGCAAACATTCAGTGAAATGCCAGATTTTAATGTAAGGAGAGAGGAGCCTGGGGATGGATACACTGGATCATGATTATAGGCAAGCCAACCCAGGATCCTGGCTCACATTGACTCAAAATGAGGTCCCAAGGAACAGGATAAGAGTAAGGCAACCACAGACAAATCATTTTCAGATTGCTTTCCAGCCTCTAGTGATTCCTGAGCCATAGTTGGTATCTTTGTGTTTGAGTATCCTCAATGGATTTTTCTGCCATGACTTTGCCTGATTACTTTTGAACACATATAAAATTAAATCATCTACATCCTGCCAAATGGTGTTCCACAGCTCAAGGAAGTGATGTGTGAAGATCCACCTTCCTTTGCCTGTTTAAATGTTGCCAGTTGCTATTTTAGTGCTCTGCACAGGAGGAGAATATGAGCAGTTATTCCCTTCTTACATTCTCCAAAACCCTCACAGTTTCACAGATGTCTACTATATCCAATTTTATTTTTATTTTTATTTTTATTTTTATTTTTATTTTTATTTTTATTTTTATTTTTATTTTTTTGGCCTCCAGATTGACATAGAGGCCCCTTAGTATCCGTCCTGCAAAGGAGGAAAAAATAATGAGTAAAATGTTTGGCACAGTCTCCTCATCCATGAAATCAATCTGCCAAAAAGCAAAGAGTATGGGACATCATCTAAGGCTGCTGGAAAACTTCAGACCACCACTGGTCGAGCCTCTTGTTTTCGTGTGTCACTGCCGAGGGGCTGCCCCCCACAGCAGCAGGAGCAGGAGGATGCTGCAGTGCACTCCGGATGCAAGCCTCGTTTCTTCCGGTCAACTCCCAGCCTCTGACTAGAAAAGAGAAAGGGCAGAAAGACTTTATCCTTGTAACGGCTAAGGAAAGACGGGAAACTTGGTCTACATGAAGTGCTGCTAATGCAGCTGATAATTTTGTGGATTTTGATATGTAATCTTCATGAGTTCAGGAAGGTCTTTCCCCATCAAAACATGTAATAGCCATCCAGCCTTCCTTGCCCATTTCTTTCCTTACTAAAGCATGTCAAACACGTGTCTCAGCGCTAAGGGAAGATTCAAATGTTTCATGTCATAGGGTATATACACAAGTGTTATTCAGCCTTTGCAAAGTGCCTGACTGGAGCAGATAGCCCAGCAGACTTTTGCAAGGGGCTGGAGCTTGCACAGTTGGTGATGCTAGAGATGTGGTTGCAAATCCTTGCACTCCAACTTTCCGTACAATACCCCACTGCCTGGGACTCAAGAGTAAAGCTGTCCTTTCCAGAAGCTGGATCAAGTGTTTGTGGTATGTATGGAATTATCTAAGGACTAGTCTGTGTAAAACTGTTCTTATATATCCCTTGAAATCTACTACATTCCCCATTGAATGATTAGCCAGAAGGTATATATTCTGAAGTTGTGAATGTTTATGTACTGATAGTTTCCTTTGCCGGGCAAGATTTCTAAATTCTGATTCTGAATAATAAAAGGAAAAAAATCTGAGAATTGTCTCTGTTGTCTATATCTGGGAGTCAGAATGCACTTCTAGGTGGGATGAGCTACCCAGCAAGCACAAAAATGGGGACTTGTCAGCCACACTGGGGATCTGGGAACATAAAAAAAAAAAAAAAAAAAAAGCTTTCCAATGACAGGCATAAAAAAGGAAAAATTAAAAATTAAAATTAAAAAAAAAAGGAGAAAAAGAAAAAAGAAAAAGAAAAAAGGAACAAGAAAAAAGGAAAGCAAAAAAAAGGGGGAAAAAGAAAAAAGAAAAAAGAAAAAAAAGAAAAAAAAAGAAAAAAAAAGAAAAAACATGAAAAAAAAAGAAAAAAAGAAAAAAGAAAGATGTTTCAAACAAAGCTGTACATGTAGATCTTACTCCAGAACAACTCCATTTGACGCACTTCTCTCATTTATTTGTTTCACTCCTAAGGCTTTATTGAGCCTGAATTAACTTCACTTAGGACTGTTACATGACTCACACAAGTCAAGTTTAGTAATATTTGCTAACCTTAATAACCAAAGAGCAGCTCACTTTCTTAATATTTATGCTGTGTCAGAAAATCAGTATAATTTTGCACCTACTAATTCCCCTTTTCTCACCTTGTACGCCTATATACTGCACTGGTTTACAGCACTGCAGGTTGACTGAAACCTGAGCTTTTTTTAGGAAAAGGGTACCTGTTATTCAGACTCCTTCCCATACTGACATAGCCCTGGCCCACAGAGAGCCTGATGTGCAACCTTTTTCATAGCCTCTTGTACAGCAGTGTGTCTGCCGTGTTTAAATGTGCTCCAGGACAGGGTCACGTAAAAAGTCACATGAAAAGGAAATACATAGCCTAATGCCATGCCTTGTAGTTGGGGTGGCATGGAAGGAAGAGGCATGTTAGACCCAAGAGGCTGATGAGTCTAAGTATAGTGTCTACAGTAGATTGCTAACATTTTAGAGACACCATGCATGATGTACAGACAAGATCTGGCAACAGAGTCCTGGGATTAGCTCTTTGGTATTGCTCTTTGCTACCAGGTAGCTGATTCACTGTTTCATTCCACTTCTCTGCCAGAAAACATACATATTTCCCATCTTGTTTATAGGGTTTGGGATTCCTGTGGGGAGGAGGAGTGGGACGTAATATTTTATGTAAGCTTTTATAATGTGTTAAATAATAAAAAATATTATTATATAACAATTATTATAAAATAATAAAGTGATAAAATATTATATAACTATTGTATTAACTATTAATAGAGACAATCATTATGTCATTCCCTGATCAGGAAGCCTTTACCTTTCATGGCTCTTCACATCTTCTATGGATTTTCAGCTAGTTTCTAGAAACATCATTAAATGAAGAACACAGCAGGTTGCTGAAGGACTCTTTGGTTTGTAAAACTCTTGTAAACTCCTCAGTGATCATGCAAATGCTGTAGACAGTGTGGCTTGTCTGGTTAAAACAGATTAGGACAAACTGATTTTACTCCTCAAAAATCTGCATGTGTGACTGTCCTGGTTTCAGGTAGGACAGAGTTAATTTTCCTCCTAGTAGCTGGCAGGGTGCTATGTTTTGGATTAGAATGAGAAGAGCGCTGATAACATGCTGATGTTTTAATTGTTGTAGAGCAGTGCTTACACCAAGCCAAGGACTTTTCAGCTTCTCGCTCTGTCCTGCTAGCGAGCAGGCTAGGGATGCAGCAGGAGCTGGGAGGGGACAGACCCAGGACAGCTGACCCCAACTGGCCAAAGGGGTATTCCATACCATCTGACGTCATGCTGAACAGTATATAGGGGTGGCTAGCCGGCGTGGGGGGCCAGCTGCTCGGGGATAGGCTTGGCATCGGTCAACGGGTGTTGAGCAATTGCATTGTGCATCACTTATTTCATACACATTATTACTATTAATACTATTATTATTATTATTATTATTATTATTATTATTGTTATTATTTTTCCTGTCTTAATAAACTGTCTTTATCTCAATTCACAGGCTTCACTTTCCTGTTTCTCTCCCCCATCCCGGAGAGGGAGGGGGGAGGGTGAGTGAACGGCTGTGTGGTGTTTGGCTGCCAGCCGGGCTAAACCACAACAGTGACCTGAGTACAATTTCCTTTTTTCATTCCAGAAATGGAGGTGAAATATCAAAGAACTAGGGTCCTTTTAGGACTAGATGTCCTTTTTTTTTTCAATCACAGCTCCCTCGACTGTGGACACATACTGGAGTGATACTGCAGTGACTGGCAGGAATTGCTCTATGCTTAAGGACAACAGCAAGAGTTTAAGCATACCCATAGCAGCTAGACTCTAGTATTTCTGCATTTGAGTTTGCTTGGCAGCATTAGACCATGATTTCTTTAGTCCTGCATGAATGATTACCTAAGGGGACACAAGCTGTAGACATAAAAAGTCCAAGTATACAAACAGAGAGTTCATCACTAGTTTGTTCATTCTTATCTTAGACAGATTAATAAGTAATCTCCTATCTCAGCAGGAATAGTGAGGTGCTATTGGCTAATTTCATCTGTGTGCTTTTGTACTACAGCATATAACTAAGGATGGATTTGGATGTCCAAGCTCAGCCTCTTATGAAACTTGACATCTCTTTGTCAGTCCACCATGGAGCTCCTGGGACTGACTACTATCATCTTGCTGGCCTGCATCTCATGCCTTCTTCTCTTTGCAGCATGGAGAAGCATATCACGAACAGAGAAGGAGCCTCCAGGTCCTATGGCCCTCCCCATCATTGGAAACATGTTCCAGCTGAACCCGTGGAACTTGCCTGAAAGCTTGAAGGAGGTAAAAGTCTGTCTCCTTTCCTGTGTTGTCTCCATTGCCTATAGCATGAAGTGCAGTCCAGATAGTCTCAGCTTAATTCACTAGACAGTGTCAACGCTGCATTGACCAAACATCAAACTTGAACAGGAAATGTTTCCCAGAAATGCATAATTCTGATGTCTTATACTGGGTATTACAGTAATCGTACCAATGATGAGTCCTGTGCTGGCCTCATGGCTGTACTGCATTTTGCAATAGATTTTCTATCAGTGCTCTGATGTTATTGCACTATTCACCACATTCCTTTTGTGTCCATCTCCTTGCCACCCTGGCAGCAGGGTCTGGCATTGTTTGAGGGAAGACCCTGCTCCATTTTGTTGCCTCTGCTCCCTGGCCTATAGGTATAATCTCCTAGGAGGGGAAGTAGTGAGTGAAGGGGCTGAAGCAAAGGAGTTTGGAGGTGAATCGTGCTGTCCATTCCCTCCCCTGGCTAATGTCATGCATCTGTCAAACAAAACAGGTGTGTTGCAATGCCTGGGAGGGGTTTAGTGGAGGCAGTTTGGCTGTAGTAACTGTTCCTTAGGGGACTGTGAGGGGATGGTGGTAGATGGATGGGAAGGGGCTGAGTCGTCACTGAGTTTCCAGACACTTTGAGCAGGGCTCTTATCCACAGGGTAAAGACTCTTTGGGGCAAATCCCAATCTCTGTGGGAGGTCAGGCAGTTAAGAACCTCCAGGCTTCACGTCCAGCCCCAGCGAATCTACAAGTTTTAACAGTAGTATGAAATGGTGGTCCTGTAGTGTTTTGCCAAATATGAATACTGGGGAAGTCAAGCAGTAACACAGGTGACCAGGTCACTAGGTTATGCAACAGGAGACTTTTCAGTGTCATTGTCAGCAATCTGCTACTGTTTCTTTCACTCAGCTTTCTTTTATCTTTACCCTATGTGGCAACATACAAGCAGCACAGTTCCTCAAAACATGTCTCTGGAGAGCTCAAAGGTGTGAGTGCCTGGCACAGTTAAAAAGAAACCCTTGTGGATTAAATATACTTGAATCAATATTTATCCCAACTCTAATCTCACATACCCTTAGCATTGAGTGAGATGAGGATCTGTTGAACCAAAGCACACTCCCACTTCTACAGTGTGAGTGGCACTGCGCCTCCAGCTGGGGTGCAGTTAAGCTGCTCAATGTATTGGTGCATATCAGACCTCTTGTCTGTCACAGTATTGTGGAATCTGCAAGTGTTTCCAGGGATAAAAAGAAAAAAAAAAACTTTCATATGAAAGGTTAGTGTTAACCAAGTCACTTCTGAGTGTTCACTATTTCAGAGAAAAATGTGGCAATAGCTAGCATCACCATGTCCATCAGCAGATGCACCCATATCCATATGAGCTTCTTTTTGCCTTGCTGCTTGTGAGTGTTTAGAATCACAAGCATCCTGCATTGTTTCAGAGCCCTAGGTTATTTGTTTCCCCAAAATACTGGGACTAGATTGTTCTTAGAAAGTGAGCTTGTTCCTAAAAAGTGAACTTCAGAAGAGGTGTTCCAGTTCAAACCAAGTGGCCCAAGAATCATTCTGCAGCTGTAGCTAAAACCAGATGCCTGGGAAAGAGTACATGATAAGCACAAGGATGCAGTGACTCTTCACTGGTGTACTCATCCAATTTCCAGAGATCTGTGGATTTTAGAGACATCTGTAGTATTTTATGCTCAAAAACCCTTTAGGGACTTGCTTTATCAAGTGTGTATAATTGTTTTTTGAGCTCGTGCAAACTGTTACTATCTACCACATACAGTAGAAAGGTGTTTCAGACTGTTTGTCAGCCTCGTGAAGATTAATTTCCTTTTCTCTGATTTGGACCTGACACGTAACCATTCCTATTCAGACCCCCTATTTCTCACACAATTCCTCTTTCCTCTAGGTGTACTCCATAGGTGAAATGTCATGCCTCAGTGATGCTAGATTGCCCTTCAGACCTCTTAGCTACAATCTTTTCTTTTCTCCTTTTTTTTTTTTTTTTAGCATGATTAACATCCAGATGCGGCCTTTGTGTTCTTTCTTCCGACAGCTCAGCAAGAAGTATGGTCCTGTCTTCACAATATATTTAGGCCCCCAAAAGATTGTGGTGCTGTATGGCTATGAAGCTGTGAAAGAAGCCCTGATCGATCAGGCAGATAACTTCAGCGGAAGAGGCAATCTGCCGTTGCTTAAAAAACTCTTTGAAGGCACAGGTGTGTCCCTGGTAATGTCAGCATGCAAAGCTCAGGCAGTCAGTGCTTCAGGAACACAGCTGAGAGGGCAGTGGTGGATTTCATTTACTACTTTCATACATAAAAATTAGTAGTAAAAGATTAAAAGCCCAACTCACTGCTTGGACCTTTGAGTAAACTGAACCCCTGGAGGACTGTTTAAGATCCCAGGTTGGCTTCGGTCAGTTCCTTTCTATTTCCACCACTCTTCAAGTTCTGGCTAAAATCTTGTTCATGAAATGCACCTCTAAGATCTTACTGTCTTTCTCCTGTTTCTGAAAGTACTGGCAAGATACCTACAGCTCAGGAGCCAGCAAGAGGAAATCCCAGAGCATAATAGCAACAAGCTAATATCGGCTGTCCTAGTAAGGGTCACACTCAGGATTAGGCCCTGGGCCCATTCACTAGGACAGTTCCCAGTATGGCATTTAGCCACGTAAATGGTTATTCCAGGGTACTTCTGTTCCATGGTATTTTAAGTGATCATACGATGTGTGAAAGTGCACAGCTGAACATCTGGTCAGTTACCTAAGTGCAAAGGTCACGTGCTGGTGGCCAAGTTCAGGTTAGTACCAGTGGTGCCTTCTTATTTACATCCTGATGTAGTTTCTCTTATTCTGTGAATAAGCTTCAGTTTTACTCAAAGTGTTGTGATCATATTGATCAGATTTGTCATCTCCGGAACTGAAGGAAAGTTAGGTTTGGGGCATACAGTGATTGTGGTAGAACGCCACAGAGAGGCATATTTGCATGTTGAGAATTTACCACGTAACGCCTATTCAGGGGGGAAAAAATCCGTTTCCTCTGTTTTTCCTTCCTGTGTCAGGCATTGTAACCAGCAATGGGGAGACCTGGAAGCAGCTCCGACGATTTGCCCTCACCACTCTGCGTGACTTTGGGATGGGGAAGAAGAGTATCGAGGCGCGAATCCAGGAGGAAGCTGGTTTTCTGGTGGAGAGGCTCAGGAACACACATGGTAGGACATGGACTTTGTGCCTGCTGGGACACTGTGAATCCACAATGGGACAGTGAGGGGTGTGGGGCTGCTTCACCAAACCTGTGACCCAGGAAGTGGGCACACAGCTCCTATTTCTGCTATTTCAACCTACAAATGCATTTTTTAGTAGTATGTAAATTAAGACTACTTATTTTAAGTACCTCCCCTGAGAGTGGTACCACCCTGGACCACAGGCTTCCTTTCCACAACCAACCTTCATGAGTGATAATCTGCAAGGGGGGAAAAGCAGATGGACCTAAATGGATGACAATGCATCACTGTTTCCTATGAGCCTCTAGGAAATAGTGATCCTCCACCTCTGGGTCACTTTGGTATGGCATCTTTTACTACATACTAAAAGGTTTTGCAAGCAAGAGATATGCAAATGAAAAGTATAAAGCATATTTATTCTTAAAGCTAACAATAAATAGCTAGGACTACTAACCTACTAGGCTTAGGGTTACTATGCTCACCACTTCTAATGGGACATCGGATGGGCCTTTGCTGGCCAGGGAGTCAGCAGGCAGGCAGAGAAATGTTGGCTGCAGTTCTCCTTGGAATAGGCTGCTCCTCAGTGCTGCTGAGTTGACATTTTCTGTCGCCTTTTTTTCCTTTAAGATTTTATACCTTTTCATCTTGATGCTTCTCCTCTTCCATCCTTGATATGCACCACTGTCTGCAATTTTACCTTTCCTGTCTTTCGTGGGTCTAATACCACTTTTTCTCACACTTAGGTAATTTTCTTAGAAGTTTATGCAGCTATGCTATCAAAACTCAATTTTTGATCATGGGTATCTGAACCCCTAGGAGAGGTAACTGAGGTTACGCTAATAGAGTTTGTAAACAGGGTGCAATAACCTAAAGACATGGCTAATGCAAAGTCCTTAAATTTTTTCTTAGATTTTGGAGGGATTATTCAGGCTGTTTCTAATAGTCTATAATGCAGAGAGGCATGTGTCAGCTGAAGAGGAACCAAGCCACTCAGACCAGTGTTCTGGTGAGAACAGGACAAAAGAGGTATTTAAACCACTCAAACAGGAAAACTGGATCATTTAAAGTAGAGAAAAATAAATTGGATTAGCTCTCCACCAGCTTCTTGAAGAACTATACAACTCTGAGTCTCAAAGACTCATAGTAGATGCAAAACCTCCCCATAGTGTCAAAGGAGGGAATGGTGACCAAAATACTGAAAGCAAGGAACCATTTTATTTTTGTTGCAGAGAAACCTTTCGACCCTAGCAGTTTCTTAGTCCATGCTGTTTCCAACATCATCTGCTCTATTGTCTTTGGGGATCGGTTTGATTATGAGGACAAGAAATTTCTAACTTTAATTGAGTTGATGGAAGAAAATAACAGCCTCCAGAACAGTATACAGACACAGGTACGTGCAGTTTCATTTCAGTAGTAAATGTATTAATTATTATGATTTTAATGAATATTTATTCACATTATTCATTTTTCATTGGGGTAAATTTTCCTAAATATGGAGAAAACTTTTGAAGACCAAAAAGTCAATTAAATGATCAAGTCCTGATGTGTGGTGTTTTTTTTTTGTGTGTTTTTTTGTTTGTTTGTTTGTTTAATTTATGGACTCCAAATTGTTTGTCCAGAGAAGGGTATCATTACAAAAGTAGCTCAAGTGAATTCTATCTTTGAAACCATAATCTAAAAGGCATTAAAATCCACTTGAATAATACAGACCTACTGTTCCAAAACAGTTTAATTACTAATTTTCATAGTAACAGTTAAGGAAAAAAATTATTGTATCTACATTGAGCAAAATGTGCTTTTCCATCATTTTATTTTTACAGATATACAATTTCATCCCAAATGTCATTGATCTTTTACCTGGGCCCCATAAGACACTCATAAAAAATGTTGAAGATATAAATCGATTTATTTCTGAAATAGTAACAGCACACCAGGAATCTCTGGATCCCAGTTGTCCTCGAGATTTTATTGATGCTTTCATCAACAAAATGGAACAGGTAATGTAAGAGTGAAAGGATTCTGGATGTCAGAGTGAGAAGGTTTTGGATACTAAGAATACCACTGATTGAATCCCTGTGTCTTCTCGCAGTTGTAGCAGGGCACTGGGCTTTTGCAAACACAGAGGGGAATACACTTTCATTGGCACCTTTGTTCTATGCTCACCTTCATTCTACCCTCTCCGTTTTCTTTTTAAAGATCTTTAAACACAGAACTAACATTGGCATACAGCACTAGACAAAGCTAGGAGAGCTGGTGACAAACCTGACTGATGTTATTTTGAATTACACTCCTCCCATATCAAAAATGTTCACATCATTCAGTAGAAATACCATAATTGCTGGTGTTCTGGAGATCGCTTTATTTTCAAAAGAAAATTAGATGTACCTAAAAACACACATTACAGGAACAAGACTTTCCTTTGTAAACAAGCTTCTCAGCTTTCTCATTCAAAGAATTCTGCTAAATCTTCCTTCAGGAGAAAGGGAACGGTCACTCAGAATTCACCGTTGGTACCTTGACCAGAACCACGCTTGACTTGTTCCTTGCTGGAACAGGGACAACCAGCATTGCCCTGAGATATGGACTTCTGATACTCCAAAAATACCCAGAGGTTGAAGGTAAAAGAAAGGGAATAAATACCTGAAAAATTTTTAATAGGACATGGGTTCAATTTGTACAATTCCTGTCACTGCCACAGGTGGCAATGGTCCCCTGAGTAAAGAAACGTATTTGCAGCATGAAGATGTCTATCAGTCTTAGTTCTATTCATAGGAGAGAGGCATTAGTACTAAGTCTGTTCATATATTCTTGGGGCTCTAAAAGTTTTGCTGCAGCTCTGGGGAGAGGTTTAGGCAAACAGACAAGAGACTTGACCATTCAACACTTACTTATTTCCTAACAGAGAAAATTCACCAGGAGATTGACCGTGTGATTGGCCAAGACCGAGGTCCCTGCATGGCAGACCGGAGCCAGATGCCCTACACAGATGCTGTGACTCATGAAATCCAGAGATTCATTGATTTCCTTCCACTTAATGTCCCACATGCTGTGACCAAAGACACCAAGTTCAGAGACTATTTTATCCCCAAGGTCTGTTCCACTGTTTCTGAGAAAGGTCATAATCTCTTGTAAACAATGACGAGTTCTATTCATTATCTTTTACTTTGCTTATTTTCAAACACACTGAAATAATATATAGAATCAGAATAATTTAGTGTGGGAGAGTATCCTGAAAGTTATTGAGTTTAGCCCCCTCCATTGTATTTGAAAAAAGCCTTTCCATCCTCTGTGTGAAGAAGGAGATGGAGCTTTCTATTTTTCACACAAACGTAAACAAAGTTCTAATTTATTTGAAAGCAATCTTAAATACTCGAACCAACCTTGCTATTAAAATTCATTACAGAACATCTTTACCATACTTATAGCAGATATTTTTATTTATTAAATGCTCATTTTAAACTGGTCAAACTTCACTGACTCAGATAAAATATGTTCTGTTATCTTTCAAAGAGGTAGGGGAGTAAAGGATCATGAATCGATTATCAGTAACAATGCCTTTCCAGCTGTGCTCTTTTGCTTAGGCAAAGAGTGCTTTTAACCTTATTATAGCATATGTGGATTAAATAGAGATTCATTTGACCAATTTTCTATATCATCAGGATTTTCGTATCACATGTGCATGTGCAAACTTAGGTATCTGGAGCTCTGGGATCGACCGGAGGTCTGCTAAGTTTTGAATTGCTGCTTTCCAGCCAGTGTGTGTGATGATCACAGAGCTTACCCAGGCCAAAAGTACAGGGGAATTAAATAAATGAGAGCTGGAGCTTCCTGTTCCAGGCTTCAGGGTTATCAGGATATTGACCTCATAAAAACGTTGCCACTGGGTTCTCTTTCTATAACAAATGATTTCAAAGCTGATACAGTTGACATGAGAATTTATTTTTCAACATTCTAGAGGATGCAAATGGTCCTCTTGAGGTGTTATTATGCATTAAGACTTGCAGTGCTCTAAGTTTTTATTTCCCTTTGTGAAATAGTCCTCCTGATTTTTACTTATTATAAAAATAATTGTTATTGAATGAACTGCTTCTGTGGAAGAATGTAGCCAGTTAACTCCTATACATGAATGAGTACTGTTGATCTCAGTCAACTCTTCTGTAAGTTCTTTCCTCAGAAAAAAATCCCGTTTCCCTAAACCTTTTAAATCTCACCCAAGAACCCCACTTGTGGCTCATGAGGAGTTCTACCAGCCTTTCTCATGAAATTTTAGTTTTGCTACTTCTGAGTGACAGTTATATGTACTGAGACTACGTAGCAGTTAAACCAAAGCAGTGCCATGCTGTTCAGCTGTGGGAACTGCTCAATACTGCTGTGCTTTGGCATGTGAATTTGGCCACTTGAATTTTCTTCTCTCTTTGCTAATTCAGGACACTATGATATTCCCTATGCTGTCTCCCATCCTAAAAGACAGCAAGGAATTTCCAAATCCTGAAAAATTTGACCCAGGACACTTCCTGAATGCAAACGGTACCTTTAAAAGGAGTGACTACTTCATGCCGTTTTCTGCAGGTAAGAGCTCTTTCTACTTCAGATCCTAGGCTGTGCTTTGCTAGAACCTCCGAACATTTTAGGGGCTCTGTCACCACTGTCTGTACAGTGACGTAGAATAGAAGAGTCACTTCTGAGCAGCCCTAACCCCTGTACTAGAGTTTCAGTTGGCTTCCTTTCTTAGTAGTTACAAAAGACCATCCGATGCATTCTACACAAAAGGATGAATGAGGTGAGACTCACAGCCATGCCAGTTCTCTATCTCCTGACTTACCATCAAACAGAAGCAGAACATGAAAAACTGAAGCCTTCAAACTGCCTTTCCCCACTGAGCACTCTCACACTATTTTGGATACTGAACCCCTAGTTTAATTCAATTCACTTCCCCAAAATGCTGCAGTGCTGCCCATCTATTCTGAGACGTCTGAACTTTCAAGGAACAGGGGGTAAAATAAGTTACCAGAAAAATTACTCTACCATCACCTCCTTTTTTATTATTTGTTCTTTGCAGGAAAACGCATCTGTGCAGGCGAAGGTCTGGCCCGGATGGAGATATTCATATTTCTAACATCCATTCTGCAGAACTTTACTTTGAAACCTGTTTTGGATCGGAAGGACATTGATACTTCCCCATTAATCACCAGTCTGACAAATATGCCCCGACCTTATCAGGTTGGTTTTGTTCCCCGTTAGACAATGAAGACAGTTGGCAGCTCCCAAATTCATGAAAAGTCTGCTTGAATCAGTCATTTCCCAGCTTGATGAGACTGAGATCATTGTTATATTCTTTATGGAGATAAATGTTATGCTTTAAAAAAAAAAAGTGTGGTGTTTTGATAATCACCACAGCCAGCTCTAAACAGAGGCAGAGTAGGTAATCGCATAGCAAAAACAGCTCCCTATGCTGAACGATAAAGGGTCTCCTTCACCTAGCTCAGGTTCCTATCTGGTTCCTGACATCCTGATGTGTTAGGCTGTGTGGACTAGTGCTGTGAGAGCCCAGCTGCTGCTGTCCCTATCACCTGCTCCTCTCAGCACAGCAGGAACAGATGCTTGCACTACAGGCTTTTCACAGACCCTGCTTGAGGTACATTTCTCCTCTGTGTTTTCAGTTTGTTTGTGATCTACTTGTAAAAGTAAGCATAAAGCAATATGGAATGATTTTCTTCTGTTAGAAGATGACCATCTACTGTAATCTTGCCCCAGTACAAATCCTCTCATATGATGAGGATGGAGTTAATCTGATGGCTGGGCGCATGGGTCCTCTCGTGTGATTATAATGAAGATCTGTAAAATTAGAATTTATACTGCAAAATAAATAAGAAGTAATGCACTGAATTGCTTTCTTAAAATCCTAGAAGGACATGTTTTAGTGGAAAACCTTTCTACACAAAGCTTAGACTCTCAAATGTTTTCCAAGATTTGTACGTATTTGACTTTTATTTCACTCATTTATATGAAACACATTACAGCTTGAAGACTGAGCTACAACAACCTATAAAACTTACATTTTCAGTAACAATGTGGTAGAAGGCTCAACTGGCCTTATTAGACCTATCAGAACCAGAACTGTGATTACAGCACTGACCATTGTGCAAAAGAGGACAAATAAAATAATACTGGGATCCCCATGACGTCATTTATAGCTGAATGGCAGCTTGCATCTTCCCATTACTTTTATGAACTATGTAAAAATCACTAAAGCAATTTTACAACCATTAGGCAGAAAGAGGTAAAAGGAGTTTATGTGAGATGCCAAGCATAGACGGACAAATGTAGAACTGGCATTTCCATGAGTTGTTAGCATGGCATTACAAAGTCCATAGCAAAAAATATTACAGAATCACAGAAATACAAATGAAAAAAAGATACATGAAAATATCATCTAGTTTATAACCATATACAACCAAGACCAACTGTTAGAAGACTTCTTGGCAGGAAAAGAAGAAAAAAGAAAAAAAGAAAGCACCCTGTACTTCCCCTTCAGCTGTTCCATGACTAAAATAAGCAAAGTAAATGGCCCAAGGGGCAACTTCCCTGTTCCAGATATCTTCGTCCATGCTGAACAGATGAGCAGGCAGCCTATGCAAATCAGCAAGAAAACAGCTTTAGCTCCCAGAGACTCCACCATGATACGGAGCAGAAATTAGAGATCGAGGAGCACTGAGGCTGACTACTGAAATAGTCCTGACTGTTTCAGGAAATACTTGTCCCATAGAGATGACCTACCCAGCTCCTAGGGTGGAAAGCTGAGTGAGAATGACAACACAGCCATCTGTTTTCCAGGTGGTAACCCAGACATTACAAAATGCAACAGACACCATCTACAATAGCAAGAGAATGGGACCATTTAATGCCAGTGAGCCAAAGGTCTGTTCTAAATGTACTAAATGAAACATCAGCTCTTCCCTCTTCTGACTTCGCAGTTACATCCTCCTCCTCTACCCAGCAAGAATCTCTCAGGAAAGTACACGTTCCTCTGGAGAACTTCTAGGAGAGTGGAATAGGTCCTCTTCCACTGAACTCTTAGTCAATCAGAGCCTCTTTCACAACATCAGGTCCATATAACACCACTGCACATACTGTGCCCAAAAATATATTGTGAACATGAGACCATCCTTCTTACTGAGCTGAAACAATTTACCAAAAAAGAACACAGCTTTTAAATTACACCCATTTAATTACAAGAACATGAGCAAGTCACACTACATAGAAATGAAAGTGCTCTTGTAAAAGCTATCAAGCCCTGCAAGCAAATACCCTTTACCTCTTCCACAGACTCAGGCAAGCTATTCTTTAGCTGCAACATGTTTCCTATGAAGGGCAAAGGAAATGTCCCAGGAAGTAGTTTCCCTGTTTCTGACATCTTCTCCAATGCTGAAGAGACAAGGAGGTAGACAATGAAAACTAGCAAGGAACTGGTTGTGGCTCCCAGCAGTTCTGTTGCAATGTGAAGCAGGGATGTGGGATCAAAGGAGGGCTGATGCTGCATCCTGAAAGTCTCACTTTAGGTAGCCTACGGTAAAAACAACAGTGAAAAGATAATCAATAGATCTCATTTCTTCCAGGTTAAACATAACTGGCTAGATAAAATCACTGGCTGCTGACAGACCTGGATGAACTGCTTTAATTTATAATTTTTGTTGACCCCTGTCAAGGTTCAACTTTGTTCTACTGTAATATCAGAAAGCAGGGACAAATACTAATCATTAACAAACCTTGCATTAACAAACTTCATCATACTTAAATATCATGCTTGTCTTCTGCTTATTACTTTTGCTTGTATGTTTTTTCTCAGATGTAACACTCACATACAACAACATATTATTATATAATAATTATATATTTAGCTTCAGGCCAATATACATTTGTGATTAGCACCCCACTGGATATCTTTTAACATTTCTATTGAACACAGAGTTCCACGTAAAAAAGTATACTCCATTCTAGAAGAGCTATTTTTCAGCTGTTGAACACATTGCAGTTTCCACTAATGATTTAAGACCCCATCCTGAATACTCTGGACATCTCCACAAAATATTATTCAGAAAGTTGGATCAGACTCAGAATCATAAAATCATTTAGGTTGGAAAAGACCTCTAAGATCATCGAGTCCAACTGTTAAGTCCAACTTCTGAAAAACCTGTTGGAGCAGCTGAGTAGAACTGCCTCAAGGGTGCTGGGGAAAAAATCCTTCTCTGGAACTGAATGCTTCTGTTCCTGCTTAAAGAGCTGTGTTTGCTAGGCTATTAGTCCCTGGTTTGCAGTTACAGTCCTGTCAAGAACTACAGACTTGTCAAGAACTGCTTCAGCTTCAAAGCGGCTGCACAAACCACTTTGACAAGATACTTTGCCCCTTGACTCTCATCTGTCAGCCCCCTCTTTCCTCTGTGATCTTCCATGTTCTTCCCTTCGAGCACATGCTACTTTCTTATTATCTTTTCCACCAGGAAATGCCACAGAAGAGAAGAGATGATGTTTTAATATCCCTCGTGCCTCCTCTGAGATGTCTAATGGACTTTCTAGGAAAAATGTTTGAGCAGCAACCAAGCTGTGCCTTGGCTTTTGGACTATACAATTCGCTAGTAATATGCTGTCCACACACACTTCACCATGCCTCTTCTGTGGTGCTGCTTTTCAAGGACCTGCCAACCTTGCCATGATTTGGATTCTACCAGTCACAGAGAGGGCCCTCAGGCAGAGAAGGAAAGGGTCACTTAGAGACAGAACTGAGAACGCAGCTGCCAACTCTTGGTGTAACTGGGGTGCCACTGTCACACAAACACTCAGGTACCCATTCTCTAAAATTTCCTCTCAGTAAAAATTCACTTGTTGGACAAGCTCCTCTTCCCATCTCTGCTTGCTGGAGATATGATACTCAAAAGTTTGTGAAAGAGTTTGCTATTTCTTAGCTCTCTTACCTGAAAACACTAAGTGAAATCCATGGCTAGACAGACTTCCATCTTCAGAATTCCTGAGGCTCCAGAGTTCAAAGAGTTGATCTTTGTAATTTTAAAATACCACTATTTTCTACATGCAGAAAAGCAATTATTTCAACACAACAATACTGGTTCTTACTTTCCCTTAACTGCTTTATCTTGGGGAAGTTTTCTCTACTGACACATCACCCTCTTGTGGCCATCTTGCAATCCTGTCAAGAAAAGACAATGAGCAGAAAAATGCTGTATTATTTTTCTTTGGAATTTTCTATGCCCTGATCATACAGATTCCCAGAACTTCCAACAGCATACTGGTTTGTATGTGGTGAGTGGATCTCACCACATCAATTGTACCTTTGAGTAAAACAAGCCATGGCTAAGCTAGCAGTTCTACAAAACCAGATCCAAATAGGAGTGTCCCTGCGGTATATTTAAACCTATTCTTGAGCCTCACTGTAAAGACACAAATCAGACACTAGACCTCTGACTATAAAGAGATGGGATAGGGCAGACCAGGAAGCTCCATGCAGACTGAACATTCTCCAGGTTGAGCTAAATGCAGAGGTAAAAGATAATTTTGCTTGCATGTGAGCATATTTACGTATCCACTGTCACTCTGTCCCCTTGATCCACTGGGCCCTGAAGGATGAGGAGCAGTACCTGTTAACACCAGTAGTGTGGATGCCTTCTTTAGAGGATTCCAGTTTAGTTTCCAGTTTAGAGGATTCCAATTTCCAGGATTCTCATTCCAGGTTTAGTTGTGACATTGACAGAATCCTCTGCTTTCAGACATGTCTTTGAAGACCGTATAAGGTGCTGATTATGGCTTACAGTTAGTAGGTCCGTACTCCAGAGTGGTCGTTCTGTACAGTCATAATCTGCTTAATCAAAAATTTCCAGTTATCTGCTGAGCAGAGGACAAACTCTAGCCTTTGTGCCCCTGAGAATGTGTTCTTGCTTACCTAGCAGTAGTCTATCTTTGAGTGCAGTCCCTTCTGCCTAAACACTCTGGCCATCCCTGTATCTAACTCCTGTGTTAGTAAAAATTCCTACTGGGTTGCCATAATGTCCAAAGCTACCACTAGCAATATAGTGTGCTGCATGCATGCATTAGGGGAAGAAAGTCTTGCTGGCACAGGATGAGCTTCGTACATTGAACAATGCTTGAGGGAGAAACATGAGTGTCTCCTATTTTCTTTTAAGAAAGACTTGTAGCCCTGAAACTTCTTCACCATTGTGTGCCTCCCCATAGCCTCAAGACAAGCAGGTGCCCTACTAAAGCAGCTCCAGTAGGAAGTATTAAAGGATGTAAACAAAAGCAGAGAGGAAACCTGCATTTTTCTTCATGGTCAGTTCAGCAGATTACACAGCAAGGCTGCTGTAATGATCCCAGTAGCAGAGGATTCTTCTTATGCATGACACTATGAGCCTTGGCATCTTAACTAACTGGAATGTGGACATACGTATTAAGGAAAATGCCATGGTGACTGCAACAGTTCTTAAAGACAGAGCAGGGCTGCCACGCATCCAGTTCTGCACCCAGCTTGGTTCTGTGGACTCTGTCTCCAATTGAGGATCTTAGTACATGGCACACATCCAAGAAGGGAGTGGATTTGCACCTAAATCGACAGCATGCTGCCATTAGAGTATGGAGCCTGTCTGGATCATGTTCCATTCTCTGTTCAATACCTGATTGACAGGTTATCTGCCAGGAGCAGAAGAATTTATTTAGCTTGCTGCATAGTGACAGGACAAGTCACTGGCACTTTGTGCTTGATATTTTCCCTATCACATAAACATGATCACAATGCTCTAGACAGCATCTTATCCTCAAGAGATTTTACATCATCAGCTGTGATTCTCCTCTATAAGGGCAAAGAAAAAGGATGGTACTATCAAATACACTGGTGAGTCTGGCTGAATCATGTCCACCTCTTGTATAATCTAAAAGTGCATGAAACCCTGGAGAAACAGGACTTGTAGACTCTCTACCACCTTGTCTTATTGCCGTTGATATATTACACTTCCCCATATCAGAGATCACCAAACAGGCCACTGTCCACACTGTCATTCATGCCAGTCTCTAGGAATTAAGATTTTAGATCTGCCTGGCTAAGATCCTCTTGTCTAGCATAACTGTGAACACAGGTGCTGTTCTACATGGTATGATTTCCTCCAACACAGAAATAACTCATCAGCTGGTATCTCTTCCTGTTGGACTGGAGGATGTTGCTTTGATAATGATGCTAAGTGTTTAGTAGCTAACTACGGGTAAGAGCAAACAGACACAAATGCATGGATGCCTCTGGGAGACTTAACCCTGTTCTTAAAGAAACTCATTCAAGAAAATCTTTCAAAGTGAACTTGGCCTTCTCAAATCCTACGTCAAGGCCACCTAGAATAGTATTTACCATGTTAAAACCAGGATTTTTAAAGTAATGCCGGAGGCTCTCAGAGGCCTTGCTTCACCGCTTTTAAATAGCACTAGGAAAAACTGTCAATCCGTGGCTGTACACTGACTGACAGAATTATGATTTTTACCATATTGTCACCTGACTAACCATTCTTCTAAATAGTCCATCAAAAGTTTGAACTTCCTCTTTCCTGCATCAGTACTTGTAGCATCATCTACTGCAACTCACTCAAAAGCCAGCTTCAACTAGTATGAGTCAATAGGAACCAAAAACCCGCAAACTTTGAGTGGGAGTTTCTGTTCAGTGAAAAGGGCCTTGTTAAATTAGCAATTTGGAGCATTGCTAATCTTGTAGAGAAGGAGATTTATTTGCTGGGCATGCCCCTCCAAAAACTACTAGGATCAAAATATTATACAAAACTTCACTGGGAAAGCAGAGAAAGGATGTGCTATGTTAGCTAAGCATGTGATAATGTGATACAAGAATTCCACCTGAGGTCAGGACAGGTAAAGAATATAAGTGCAGAAATACTTGACACAGAGTTTAAAGCATGTTCTCTTCTATGACCTCCAGTAACTGGAAAGAGTTTGTCTTTATTAACAGACCCTTTGAAAAATAAAAGGACAACTCACATAATCTTTCCAACAGGAATTTGAGATTCCAGAGAGACAAATGCAGCAAGTTGTTTTATTGTAAATTTATCATAACTAGTCTCTCTATTTCAAACAGATAAAGATGTATATCAAACTCGAGTATTGTCAATACCGCATTTGTAACTCCAAAGGCCAGGGAATCTTCTTAATGCAGAGCTCAATGAAAGAAAAAAAATAGGTTTAGGTCCTGCTGCTACTACGGGAAAACATCTTTATAGGTTATGCAGGGCTTTTCCTAGGTAGAACGTTTCATGTGGGACACAGGACTAACACACAGCCAAAATCAACGTACAGGTTAGGGACAAGTTTCAACTTTTCACCGTGTAACAACTGAAGCAACAGGAACGTTTGAGAAAAGGAAAATACCATTCAGCCTTAAGCATGAATACAGCTTACTGTATTCGATAGATACAAAAGATTACCAGTCATGATGTTAGCTGTTACCAAATCCTTGTCAACATATAAAACTGGTGTTGTGTAACTTAAACAGGGATCGGTCTGACTCATAGCCCAACTCCAACTTAAAGATTGTTGTAATTTCATCGTTTCTCCAGTTTTTTGTACTTGGCTTCTGCAGGAGGAAAAATAACAGTATTTTAGGACTCGACAGGTAAAAATCTTAAATCTTGTATGCAGCAATACAAGACATCTTACAACCAAGTTAATTTAAAGAAATCACTTGGGGCCATTTTTTCCTAAAGTACTTAGGCAAATCGAATTGAAAAATGG
The DNA here is from genome assembly GCF_013377495.2 of Cygnus atratus. Classification (NCBI taxonomy): domain Eukaryota; kingdom Metazoa; phylum Chordata; class Aves; order Anseriformes; family Anatidae; genus Cygnus; species Cygnus atratus. Next base: position 20,008,290 of record NC_066368.1, read on the forward strand.
GATTGTCAAGATCTAGATGCCTAAGTCAGACAACGCATACTAACTTAAGCCAAGACTTGGGTGCCTGGTGGAACTCAGTGAATCTCTCTATCTGTGGGATTAAACATCTGTCTTTAAAATTTGCATCAGTGCACACTGCAAAAAAGAAATCAAGCTTCATTAATAAGTTGTAGTTCAATAACACCTGTATTATACCTCCATGTAACTTGATATATTAATCTTTTATCAACTCTTACCATTTCACACACACTTCTAATGTTCATTAACTGGAAGTGGATCAACATTATGCTACACGAGCAACTCTGTCACTCAGACTTGTTAAATAAAGTAAGAGTTTACTTTGTCTTGTGAAATCTCCTTATAAGAGAATATGTTGCTAGGTAGTAACAGTAGAAGATAATAGTTACCAAGTTTTTTGGAATATGCATCCAATTTATAAGCTGCTTGCTCCAGAGCTGCAACCTGCTCCTCAATTAGATTGATTTGTTCCAGATATGGCTGAAGAGCAGCATCTTAAAAAAAAAAAAAAAAAAAAAAAAAAAAAGCTGTTAGTTCTTATTAATTCAGTTCCAGGAAACAGTTCATACTTCAAACATAAGAATTTCTCATAATGTTCTCCAGATAAAATACTTCAAAAGCTCCTTCCTTTTCCCACCCCAAAATTGAGTGGTGATGCTGATAGCCATATTCCAGCAACTTATGAAAAGCTTAAGAGGCTAGACTGGCTTACTGGCAAAAGCTTACTGGCTAGACTCCACACAAATAAAAAAACAATGTATATCAAAAGAATTGTTATTTAATCCCTATCAGTCCAAAATTTGGGGTAGAATGGGACATAAATTCTCTTATGCTAGTCTATGTACACTGTAGTTTTGTAAAGATATACAGAAGATTGTCACTGTCTAACAGCATGTATATTTCAGTGAGTTTTCTTTCCTTGAGAGCCTATTGGAGTGTAAACTATCAAATCTTAGATGCTTAATTTCCCATACAAGTCTAGAGTTAATTATACCCCTCCCTTATTTGGTTTACTTACATTTTTGATTTAAATCCTTCAGATTTCTGCTGATGTTTATAGCAATATCTTTCATTTCTAGGTACTTCAAGCTAGTCAATTTGTTCATGTTTTCCAAGAGTTTGTAGTCTTCACTGGTGGCTTAAAAACAACAGAGTACATTTTAATGTTCACGCAGTTTGAACTGAGTGCAGACTCTTCTAGAGGACAAGAAATTTCAAAACAACAGCCAAATATAATGAAGAATAATTTAGGTGGTAGTAGAGGTATTAGTATAATGATGTACAAAAAGAAATGATGTTTTGTGAAATGTAAAAATCAACTGGACTGTTGAATACATACTTGCAATTTTTTCTCAAAAAAAATTAACAAACAAACAAGAAACAAGCAAACTTGAGAAACTTCAGGTGGAAGGAAACTGTCATTCCGAAGACAGGCTCCAATTCAGCAAAACATAGAAAGGAAGAATGCTTCAAAGATCAGAATGGTAGATAGAGTTTTGGGCAATCCCTGCATTTTCTCAGCCTCACAGACTTCCTTGCCTACTTTACCAAAGTCACTTTCATTCAGATTTTCAAGACAGAATCCAGTGAAATTCAGAAGATAAATTAGCAAGTTTCCACTTCCTGCAGTCCCCTATCTGTTTAACAGAGATAAGAGATCTTCTATACACTCACAGCAAGGTGGAAGGACGATCATATCAGAGAGATCATCAACCTTATGAAGCATCTCAGCTAGGCAGGTATCTGCTTAAGTGACCTAACTGCTAAGTTTCCCTTGCTTTTAACGGGGAATTAGATTAGATGACCTGCAGAGGTCCCTTCCAACCTATATAATTGTATGATTGCCTGTTACAGGCTCAAAGCAGTTGGACAAGACTGCTGATTTTTAAAACACACGCATGTGAAGCACCTGTGAGGAACAGAACAGTTATTGCCAGCCTTGTCAAATATGATAAAATAGGTATAGTTTATACAAACAACACAACAGAGTTCCTGGAAAGAAAATGAAAAGAAACAAAAATTTATTTGCCAGTCACTACTGCAGTGCCTTACCTGTCAGTTCACCTGTTAAATAAGTGGCCATTTTGCTGAACATATCTTTACATAGTTCATTGATGTCTGCTTCTGCAGGCTCCTTAGCTTCCTCTGCTGTTTCAACAGCTGAATCCTCTAATCGGGGTACAGACATTATAGGGTTAGAGGAAGGTTAGCAGGTACAGAAACACACCATAAAAATGAAATGGTCCAAGTGTTTTATTTTTGTTGGTGTTGTTGTTTTTGTTGGTGTTGTTGACTATACCTACTTTCTATACAAACTGTCTACTTTGCACGAAAGGAGAACAAACCAAGCCTTTACCTTAAAGAAGCATCAAGATTATTTTTAAGTAATATGTTGGGAAACATTTAAGCGGAAGGTACCTGGCCTGACTGCATTTACAAATACCAGCCCTTTCTGAAAGGAATATGGGGAGAACTTCTGCGGGATGTTGCCTCTAAGAACTTTGTGCACAATTCCATTGATGTTTATTTCTAGTCACTGCCTTAACATACGAAAACTGCCCCAAGCCAGTTTCACAAGGGGAAGAAACGGATTTCCATCCACGGAAAACGATAACCAGCGCTTTCCTCCTCGAAATCCATTTCTACCACGCTTGGCCCTTGCCCTGCTCTCCCACAACCCGGAAGCTTGCTCTTTGTTTTGTGACACCTTTTGCCTTGCCTCTGGGCTGAACGCAGAGACCCCGGGTCCCCGCCCGTAGGGGGATCGCAGATACATGACAGGACGCTGCCAACAGACGGACGGACGGACGGACAGACAGACAGACAGACAGACAGCCCCGGGGCCCGCCCGCAGCCAGCCCCCAGCCCGGCCGGGAGCAGGCAGCGCCCCCCCCACCGCCCCCCCACCGCCTCGGGGCGCCCCCAGCCCCCGGCCCCTTACGCTTGGCGGGCTGCGCGCCGGCCTCGGGCAGCCCCTCCGCCGCGGTCGCCATGGCGACAGGCCCCTGCCCCGGCCCCCGCCGCCGCCACCGCCGCCCTCACGCGAGGCCGCGGTCCCGCCCCCCGCCATGGCGGCGCAGGCGCGGCCCTGGAGAACCGGGGCGGGCCGGGGCGGGCCGCGGCCTTCTCGCAGTGCTGGGCGCTGCCCGACGGGGGCGCTGCTGCCCCCGCAGGCTGAGGGGAGGCCCCTGCACCGTAATCAGGGGTGGGCTGCGGGGACGTGAGGGGGCAGCCCGCATAGCGGCAGCGGGAGAAAGAGGAATACCGAGATGTAAAGTGTGTCACGGTTTTAATTTTCATGAGCTGTAAGAGGCAGCGAAGCAGCGTTGAAAGTGTTTGACTTCACACAGCTGTGCTGTCAGTGTAGTTATTTCCTTCCTCGTGACACCGTGACCCAAACATTTACTGCAGGAGCACTTTGACAGACCAGCCCCGTTCCAAGGGTTGCCGGCTCGCCCAGCCGTCTCCAGCGCATGCCTGCAGTATTTCCCTTGGCGGAGCAGCTGCACTGCCGTGTAAGGGTCTTCGTGCAGCTTAGAAGCTGCTCTCCTTGCTGACGGTGTGGTAAGGAGACAGCTGCTGGCACGCTGCAGTCTGTGCCGTGGTGACTGCGGTAAGCTTTGCTGCAGTTACCACAGCAGTAGGTATGTGTCTTACTCTGTGCATAGTATGATATATAGTATATGTATACTATATAGTGTATATATAGTATAGCATAGTATATATATAGTATATGTATATACTATAGCATAGTATATATGTCGTATATAGTATATATATGCATCTCTATATAGAGTTGGCACAGCTAAACAGGAAGCCTGCTAAAAAGGTTTACCATACATACAGGTTTTTATTCACTTCTTAAAAAAGGGGAACAAAATCCCTTCTTAAGTAATATAGAATTCATTTTTATAGTACAACTGTTATCATATTTCTCACTCTTAGGTTCTATGGCTTATGCCACTGTTTAGATGCCATCAGCAAACGCTGCTTCTGCAAGTATATTCCACAGAGGAGCTACCAGAAGTATAACTCTTGCCTGGCACTGAGAGCTCATTCACTGTATAGGCTTCAACCTTGAATGCATGTCCAACTCATTGTGAATGGTTTCTGGATCTCCTCAGGTGTGACGGACACTAACAAGGGGCAATATATCAATGCATAAATGTCATCATTACTTTATGCCATGTGGTAGAGAAGCTCACACTTTCAAAGGAAAATGTTTCCGTGTGTATATTTTCTGTGCAATTTAACCATGGAAGAATGACGCTCTATAATAAACAGTTTGATAAGCACCTAAGAATTATGAGAAATATATTCCCTTACAAAAAAAAAAAAAAAAAAAAAAAAAAGGAAAAAGATCCCTTATGCAATCTTACAGTAATACATTTCCTCTTAAAAAACAAAATCATACAATCATATGGAGATCATGGTCCAGAAACAGTAGGACAGGATTTCCATCTTAAGTCCAGTAAAGTCAGTTGAAATCTTTGGCAACCTCCAGCAGGCTTTAACAAGCTTTGCCGTTTTAAGACCTGAGAAGTTGCTGAGCAAGGCAATGCAGGAATCTATGTGAACTTTCTCATAAACCGTAGTTTGGCATAGGCAATGATGAGGAAGATAACAGTCATGCAGAAGAGAGCTACTATGTTTTCCCACATTGCCCAGTCGGTAGGTGCAATTCCTTGGCTGCACAGGTATGCTTCACCAGAACACCTGCAGAAAAGCATGGGGCAGAAGTTGATATTATATTTGGTGCAAGATACTATAAGTCTTCAGTTGGTTACTTTTATTTTCCTGTCTTACAAAGATTTCTCTACCCACAATTCTGCAAGGCAGAGATGACAGAAATAGAGTGACTTATCATGAAAAAATAAAGCTTAAGGAACAAATCTGGAATTTTTGTTCTCATAATTTTTCAGATGATTCCATAGCATCATAATTGTTTCTTACAGATAACTGGCAGTTTATGAGCAAGCCTCATAACCACATCAGACTATGATACATACAAAAATATTTAGTTTTATGCATCAATGATTGGAGGCCCACAGCAGGGCCTCCACGGTTCATTTATTCTCACAATAAGTGAGAATATTTTCTTATTCTTAGAAACGGTTCACTTATTCTCACAAATACTTATTCTCTGGGTAGTAGTAAGTTTTGAAATAGTCTGACTTGTCCTTTAGCAAGCCATTACAATTCAGACCCAAACACAGCCATGAGGTAAAGACTTACATTTCTCCTGAAGTAACTGGAGGACAACTACCTGCATCTCCCACAGACACTGTAACATTTGGTTTCTTCTCACCACAGAAGTAGAGATCCCTAAACTCATTCACTTGAAGAGCCTAGGGAAAGAGGTAGACAGCAGATTTTTACAAAGAGCTAGTTACTTGGGGTGCTAAAGCTGAAACGCCTCAAAGGTGCATGATTATTAGGAGATATATATCACCACTCTTGGAATCATACGTTAATTTTAGGTGTGAACTGAGTGGCCCAGAAAAGTTACTTCTCAGCACTTATTTTGAAGCTCTTAACCACTAACTTCCCAAGGAACTGCTCCAATGTCTACATGCAGGATGATTTGGTGTCTGAATCTGTAACTTCAGAGTTACCTTTCAGTGTTTTAGCCATGGGTTTCTGTCTTGCCAGCTACAAGTCCCCATTTATCTACCTTTATCCGAGTCAATCTCCTCCCCCAGAAAACCATATGGCTGCATACTGACACCCCAGCACCAGCACTATGAAGCAGGAGGGATCAACTACTCAGGCTAGGAATTAGTACCTCATTGAACAGTTTGCTCTGCTGCTATCTAAGCAGTACTAATTTTGTGGTTCAAATTAATTGTTCAGTCTCTCAGGTTTTCACGTTTTACACAAATTAATTTTTCTTCCTTTTTGAGGATGGCTGGTTTGTTCTTTCATCATGTTCATGTGAGGAAAGAAACCAAGTCAGACTTTTAAGAGAACTGCATTTATACACAAAACCTCCCCAGGATGCAGCATGGTAGCCACTACTCACAGGAGACCAATGCTACATTCTACTTACTGTGAGGCCATATCGAGGGATGCTGAAGTACTTGAGCCAGTTCAGCCAGCCCATTACAGAAGGGAGGTTTACTAGAAGGCCTGAAAAGATCTGAAAGAGAACAAAAGAGACTAATGAGTCACAAACCCAGTTTACAGCAAACCATGCCATTCCTGCAAACCCCACTGGGCAGCCAAAGTTAATGCAAGAAAATCAGCTAATCTAAAGTTTATTTCATTTTTTTCCTTTTAAACAATCTAGTTGATCACTTAGATTTGTAATGCTGTCCTTTTTTTCTAAGGACAATTAAAAAAAAAACACCTTTTTGAGGCACACTTTTAGCACAGCTCTGGTGGCACCACACCTACAGAACTGTGTTTGAGCAATGGTTTGACACTTAGATTACAATTTAGCAGAGGTAAATCTGACTACAGTGTCAGTAAAATTGCAGGCAGAGAGTAACAAGCTACTGGACCCATTCGTGTAGACAGCCTGTCTCCTAAATCCATCTGTGCATCTTATGTACTTACAAGCATCAGGACAAAACAAATGGTGATGAGCAGATTCGCCACAGCCACCACTTCCATCCCAGCACTGATAGCCAGAGACATGGCTGTGGCAGTGTAGGACACCAGTATCAGGGCCAGCATGAAGAAGAAGAATCGGCCTGCAACAGCTTGGTATCCTGTCAAAAAGCAGAAGGAAAAAGTCCAGTTAATAGCCACATCACGAACCTCAGAGAGGTACCCTTGGGCTTCCACACAAGACATGAAAAGGAGGAAGAAAGGCTGAGTCTGGAGTTGGCAGCAACTGTGAATGCTCTAAAGCATTACCAAAAGACATGGACAAGCAGGTCCCCATCTCTGATTGCTGGTGTCTCTGCCCCTGCTCCAGAGTCCTCAGAAGGTATGATGCCAAGCACTTAAATCAGCTGAGCGTTCAACCAGTTTCAATTTAGATAAACAAATTAAACTCTGGCTAAGTCAGAAATCAAATGTGTTGGAAGATGACAGGTTCAATGAAAGCATCAGTTCATTACCAATCATCCAGTAAGTGATGCATGAGAATATGATGGCTGGAGCAGTTCTCATGGGCAGTAGATCTCCTATCATCAAGGCCAGGAAGTAGGCAGACACACGGTAATATCCACTGGTGTACTGATGACTGCGAGGACAGGAAGGAGGCAAGTTGTACAGGTTTAGAGGTTATCTAGGAAGCAGGTTCAGTATGTGTGTCTGGTTTATCCTGATTCAGTTTGTTCTTTCTACCACTGACTCCTCTATATGCAAGTTGATTATTTGCTCTGTGCTGCCACTTCCCACTCCAAAGTAAGGGCTGATCTATCTCACAGGCCCTGCAGCAATGCTGGGAGTACTCTGGGAAGATGAATGAGAAGCCATGTGACTACTAAATAGCATATTGGAAAAAAGCTCCTAAAGGTCTGTTCAAAGAGAATGATCCTAAACACAAGAGCAGGGGAAAGTATGAGATTAACTGGAGGAATAGTTTATCCACAGCTATCTCATACAACTGTTTCTAAGGGAGAAGGAATGATAGCCAAGAATTAGAAAACACCTGTAGGACATTAACTCACCTCCAGTTCACAGGGCAATTAAATATCATTACGATTGCCTTGCTGCATAATGGAGCTCATGGAAAGACTCAAGTGGTGAGGTGCCAGAATCCCCACTAAGTTGGTAAGCAGGCCAGACTAGCAAGAAATGTCATAGATTCATTCCTGAGCAGCTGTTAGGGGTAATACTAAGCAGTTCTGAGTAAGCTGCCAGTGGTTGTGCGCACATCTAAGCTAGTGCCTCACAAAAACATCACGCTCATTTTCCAGGCACAAATCTCTGATTTCCTCTTTACTGCATATCTTTTGCCCTTTCGTCCCATGAGCTGGAGGCTATTCCAAACCACATTTTCAACATGTATATATACACTTTTTTATGCACACTTATATACATACACACATTTATATATGTATTTAATATACATATGTATATAGACAGATACACTTGAATGTTAAAGAGATCTTGCAAGCCAGCCAGCAGCACTTTTCTTCTAAGCATCCTTTGAGAAGCTTTTCCAAGAACTCTCCCTTCATCTTTGCCCAGTCTTACCACTTTGGGACCACTGCAAAACCCTGTTTCAACCAGGCCAGCAAGAGGGCAGGCAGGGTTCACAATCTTCAAGATTCACATGCAGGCTTCAAGAACAGGCTGTTACCAGAAGTGGAAAAAGCACTTCTCGGTAAACTGTGATACAGCAAGCAAGTAAAAGTATTTTATTTCTCCCTTCCTTCCATCACTTCTTAGCATTTCAGCTCCTTGCTTTACTGACTGATTTAGCACTACTATTACATTCTGACGTTGGAAGAAGAAATCAGCTCTCAAGCCCTCATAGGTAGAAATATTTTTGGTTAGCTTTTAAGATATTTCCCCCCCTCACTGCAGGGCAGGAAACAGTCCAAGAGCATCTCTACTTACACAAATAGTTTCTTATCTCTGATGAACAGCTCAATTGCAGAGACACTGGAAAAGCATTGGTTTGTGGTGACAAAAAACAAGGATCCAACCCTAGAAGGCAAAACAGCAGTCAAGAAGTGAAGAAACAGCCAAGATCAAGTCAGCACTTTTCTGTCTCTGTCCATAGAACAGAAATATTTAATTGTGCTACTGTAGATCCTAGCTGCAAAGCCAGGTTTATTCCCTTGTCTTCCCCTGCACATTTCCTTCAGACATGTGTGCAAGCCCAATGAAATTGTGGTCCCTTTATTCTGCAGTGTGTTCAGGCTGGTGAACCCAACCCTCCTTTGTGGTCCAAGCAGAGCCCAGAGCCTTCCTTGTGGCCAAAACCTGTAGTCTGTCGGCACAGAAATAAGCAAGCTGCATCTTTCCAACTTACCGATTCTGAATGCCGCTTTGATCCAGTTTCACACCAAAAAAAATGGCCCCCACAACCAAGGCTAGAATTACGGTCACTGCAATCTGGAAGTGAAAAGAGGAAAGGGAGAATGGAGTCCTTCAAATGGGCAAATAGGGACAAATCACTAGATGGTCATTAAGGTATATACAGGGTTTAACAGTCATGCCTACCTAAAACTATGCAGTGTGAGTCCATGTAAGCATAAAACACATACAATTAAAAAACTTCTGCCAAATTGTCATGATTTATCCTTTTCCCTTTTCTCCTTCGTTTGCTCTTCTTTAGCTCATAAAGGCTAGCAGAAGCACACTCAAAGAATATCCCAGCTTGAAATGTCAAGTAAGCCACAAGATTAATATCACCCTGGAAGTTCCCCATGTGAACCATGGAGCATTTACTCCACTCCCCAGTATTCAGTGCTGTAATCCTTCTGCTATTTTTTTTTTCCAAAGGCAACAACCTGTGTGGTAGTGGCACACGACTTTTCTGTTCCCATAACTGACTTTGAAAACAGAAGTGTGCTCTACAAACTGCAGATTGTGGGACTGAGATCAGGAGTCTGAGACTTCTAACAATTGTTACCAACCTGTGCAACAGAGGCCTGCGGGTTCCTGATGAGGTTTTTCAGGGAACGCTTGGAAACCCAGTACAGCTGGGTGAGGAATCCATTTGCATAGGTAATCTCATGCCCCTGCTTGCATACTTTACGATTGCTTCCCCATCCCAGCTCCACTTTTGCCAGTGCTTCCTTTGTGCTCTGGTACAGGCTGGAGTTGAGGTACTTCTGGTGTAGCACATCCACCACGCTGCTGACCGCATTCTGTTCCACTGCTCCATTTTCACTGTTCACCTCTAAGTGGCAAAGACAAGATATGGCTTGTGATTCCCCATGAACCCGTACCTTCAGACATGGCCCATCAACATGGGTCTGCTCTGGAGGCTGGACAAAGATATGATCAGGAATAGCCAGAGAATTTGCATAGTTCAAGCCTTAGCTCTGATCTTAAGAGAAGAGCTTGACTGAGAAGGTTTCCCTGCAGTTTTAATCAGCCTGGATCATCTGCCTTTGTGGCATAATGTTGTGGTTTAGCCCGGCTGGCAGCCAAACACCACACAGCCGTTCGCTCACCCTCCCCCCTCCCTCTCCAGGATGGGGGAGAGAAACGGGAAAGTGAAGTCTGTGAGTTGAGATAAAGACAGTTTATTAAGACAGGGAAAAGAATAACAATAATAATAATAATAATAATAATAATAGTATTAATAGTAATAATGTGTACAAAATAAGTGATGCACAATGCAATTGCTCACCACCCGTTGACCGATGCCCAGCCTATCCCCGAGCAGCCGCCCCCCCCCCCCACCCCGGCTAGCCACCCCTATATATTGTTCAGCATGACGTCAGATGGTACGGAATACCCCTTTGGCCAGTTTGGGTCAGCTGTCCTGGGTCTGTCCCCTCCCAGCTCCTGCTGCATCCCTAGCCTGCTCGCTAGCAGGACAGAGCGAGAAGCTGAAAAGTCCTTGGCTTGGTGTAAGCACTGCTCTACAACAATTAAAACATCAGCATGTTATCAGCGCTCTTCTCATCATAATCCAAAACATAGCACCCTGCCAGCTACTAGGAGGAAAATTAACTCTGTCCTACCTGAAACCAGGACACATAAACATGGCCACAGTCTTAGAATAAGCCATTAGAAAACTTTCATGAGATTTTGGGGAAATCAATGATTTGCAGTGATCCATTTCCGTAAAGACACCATTATGAATACTGTTCCTTTAAAATCCTTCAGTCATAGTCATGCTAAAGCATCCCCAGACAAATCTTTTCCAACATTTCACTCACAATATTGTTAGAGAATTTGTTTTCACATGTAGTTCTATCTAATCTTTCTTGATGCCACATAAATCCATTACTCCTAGGCCTATCTGCCTTCTTCTATATGGCAGCCCCTTACATGACTGAAAGCTTGTCTTCTTTTCTCAGCTATTTCTTGAGACTAAGCAATTCTAGTTTTTCTGTCTTTCCTACATTTTGCAGACAACTAATATCTATCACTGTCCTCCTATATTACTGAAGGAAGAAAAAAAATCCCTTTTAAGTCTTCTGAGATCTTTAAACAAGCCCAAAGCAAAGTATATCTATTAGTAGGAAAAATAAAAAGATAGTAAAGTGTCTTTAGACTGGAGAAAACCCAGAGAATAAAAGGTTGCCATAACTACATTTAACCCAGGTGGGTTTCTCCTTGACAATTTACCTTTTCCTGTGTCCACGGGTTCATGAACTTCCTTGTTTGCTGCCACAGCAGTTGAATCACCATTTATGATATCGAGGAAAAAGTCAGCTGGGTTGTTAAAGGGTTCACATTCATATCCTTAAAAATAAATAAATAAATAAACAAACTCCATATGACAACATGTTTGTACTACACAGAGCACAGCTTGAAAAGTCAGGTTTAATACTATATCACTATTCTACAACCCTGCTATGAGAGAAACCCACTGCTTCACTGCTTTTCATGAACATTAGTTTACAACAGTAGAACGGACAGGATTTGGGAGATGGTGAAACTGAGGTATCTATACAGAGTTTCAGAGCTGCTTATTCCTCGCTGATTTCAGATAAGGAGAAATCTGCAGCTTGCTTCTTTCTACAGAGCTCAGCATGGACAAGTCTTGCCTTCTTCCAAGTGAAAAAAGCTTGCAATCAAAGCTTGCAATCCAATGTCCATGACTGCATCTAGACTGGGAATTCACTCCATGTTCTCTGTCCATTATAGTCAGAAACCCCCATCCTCCTTATCCATGGGGGGGCAGCCAACCAACACTGCAATTATTAATCCAACTTAAGACACACCATGATTTTTTCCATTCAGTCACCCACCTGCGTTCAGACTAGAGCAGATTCTTGGATCAGCCTCCACAGATTGCTGCCAATCTGGAGGCTGTGGTTCAAAACTGACCAGGTCTGCCGTCTAGGCTTGGCAGAACTAGAAGCATCATCTTGTCTGTTGTGCATCATGCTTCTAAATGTCCAAGCAATTCTGTTTCTTTGGCCTGGTACAAGTCAAAACAAAGGCAGGAGACACCCATGCTCTATTCTATCTGGAAATTTTTCTTTTTATTATTTCATTTTTTTCTAATTCTATCCTAACACTGTTCAGATTGTCTGTGTACAGCCTCTAGTATTGTAGTGATAAAATAGCATGAGAGTTTTATCAAGAGCAAGGGTAAAAACCTACTGACAGTTTAAACTTGGTAGCTGGTTACTGTTACTCTTGGCACAGAAAGCTTACCAATAGAACTAAAATAGTCCAGGGCCTGGTTTGCAGGACCATGGTACAGCACCTTCCCCAAGGCTAGTAACGTCAGGCTGTCAAACAGCTTGAATATGGAATAGCGGGGCTGATGGATGGAAAATATGATGGTTCGGCCTCTTCTGGAGAGCCTGAAATAGAAACAAAACTTCTCTCAAATACACCACACTTTGCAATTCAGAAGGGTCATAGTAGCTGAAGCAAAATGTAAGTATCCAAATCCAAGATAAATGCTTGTCAGCTTTCTAGAGTCCCAACCCAGTAAACCTCTAGTTCCCTCTTCTCTCTCACTGTGTCAGATGCTGCCTGCAAGACCTTCAAGCACCCATCATTACAAGAGACTTGCTGCAATCCAGGTAGGCAGAATGTTATGTTGTTTGCGGCTAGCAAAGGTTAAGCACACAGGTTAACCACAGCTGTATGTATATAAATCTTCCTTATAAGTTTTCTGTACTAGGCTTCAACATGACTAACAGGAAAGGTCCCATTGCACTCAGTGGCATAGCCAGGCTTTACACAGCAGGCTGCTGAAGTCTGGCCAGCTGAGATTTCTCCTAGCTCTTCTGCTGAGGACTTACTCTTTACAGAAGTCAAAACTAGTTTTTCTTCAGGTTTGTCAGATGCTTTTTCAAGTGCTTTGTCACTGATGCCCAACAAGTATCCCCCCTGATTAAGACCCTCTATCCACGAACAGCAGAGTAAGAGGTACCCATGGACAAAGTCAGACAACATGCCGCAAACACAGGAGGAGTGTTAGAACTCATTCTCATTACATGAGCCTCATTTGGACCTCTTTGCAGCAGAAGATAGTTCATCTCTAAAGCAGGTAACGGGGAACACTGAGGGCAAAAATGCAGGTGAAGTTGGATCTGAGTTACAGGCCATTGTCATAACAGAGGAAAAGCTTTTGTAATAGGCTCAGCTGGAAGGCCAATAAATTGTGATTATAAGGCTTGACCTCACAGTCTACCCCGCTCTGTGGCAAAGGGAAGCTGTCCAAGCTACAACTGCTTTTTGGGCTCCAGTCCAACGCTTGCTGTGGAAAGATTCCCATCAACTTCAAAAAGCTTTGGACAAGACCCAGATAAAGAGTTTACAACCACTTCTGAGTCTGCTAGTCTAGCTTTAAGAAAAAAAAACACAAACATTGTAGCTACTAAGTCATAGCAACATTCCTTTTTTAAATAATGAGCTAGCAAAGAAATTTCAGCAGAGCCATGAAGAATTGACTCTTACTTCTTCAGGAGGATGAGAACAGCATTGGCTGTGCTGGCATCAAGGCCGGTCGTTGGCTCGTCCAGAAAAAGAACTGGCGGCTCTGTGATGAGCTCCATCCCAATGTTGGTTCTCTTCCGCTCCCCTCCAGACACTCCCCGGATCAATTCAGTTCCTACCTACAAGCAGAAGAAGTCAGGCGTTTGCAACTATTTGCTCTGGAGTTCAGGGCTCACCAAACCCATGAAAAGCAGACCTTTTCATTTTCAGTGTCCCTTCAGTGAGCTCTTAGAGCCAGCAGCAGATGATGGGTCTGACTCAAAGGGCACTGTGGAGGACCGTGTAGCAGTGAGCAGACAGTCTGATTTTTTAGTAGTGCCAGACACCTTTGGCATCGGGAAACAAAGATGACACTGACAAGAGCCATGACAAGGCCAAAGCAGCCAGAGGCAGCTTTGGTAATTGGGGATGACTTTCATGGGTAGCTCACCTGCTACCCAAGTAAGTGGGGGTAAGTAACATAAAGGTAAAATAAGAGTAAAAATGCAGCTGGGAGGAGTAAGCTCTGCACAAAACTTCTCCATCACAGCCCAGCTTCCCACCCCCACAGCGTTCAGCAATTGTAAAAACAATTCCCTTGTCTTGTCCCACAAAGCCAGGAAGCCACCACGCAGCGTTCCAAGGTGCTATGACTAGGCAACTTTTTCCCCACTGCTTATACAACATGCTGGATGCGGCCCAAAATCTTCCCTGTTTAGTAACAAATACACATACCTCTTTCCAAGCTACCTCCTGAGCTGGAGTGATTTCCTGCGTGTATTATGATCTTGTCAGGTTCCTGCTTAGCTTAGTGTAGCTGCGCTACATACTCCATACTGCCCAGAGTCAAGTAGTTTAGTTTCCAGAGGCAGTAGGATTTCTAAGATGGGTATTCTCACTGCTCACCTTAGAATCAGCCACCTTGCTTAATCCCAGCTCGCCGATTATCTGCGTGACTCGCTCTTCCTTCTCCTGAAAGCTGATGGAGCTGGGGAGTCGCAGGGCAGCAGAGAAGTGCAGGTTCTCCCTCACTGTCATGGTGCCCATGACAACATCATCCTGAAAGCAGCACAAATTGACAGCTGAAAAGCCTCACCCTCAGCTACCTGACTGGGCACTGGAGTCCCTGTGGTGGCAGTTACTGCATAAGCTGTTTGTGGATCACAGGGAAAACTGGACTGAGTGACAACTGCTTCAAAGCATACAGAATACAAAATTCAAGATCACTCAGTAAAGTCAAAGGGAGAACGCAGCTCTGCAGGCTCCCAGCTTGTGCCCAGCATCACCTCAGCCTGCTTTCAGGCTCAGGAGTGTAAGTGCAGATGGTACCACTTTGTTATGGAAGTGCACTTTCCTTACAAGCTGTAGTGAGGTAGAGCAGGTAGCTGTTTCTGCTGCTAGTGCTCAGCATTTGCAAGATATGAGTGCAGAGACCATTAGCAGTTTTATAGGGATAACACATGACTCAGCAGGTTTACACACCCATCTGCATAGAACAGATAATATGTTAAATATGTATGCATTTAGGCCTTCAGTTTGTTATGACTCTTTGGGTCATTTTTATCAATATAGGGAGTAGTGCACAGGGGTGGGAGGGGAGAGCAACCATTTAATGTCTTGCCCAGTTGCCAATCATTTCAAGGTTTCATTTGTTTGCTTTTGACATTGGAGAAACAGATGTCTCAAACTGGGAACACTTACAAGAAACTTCCTGGCCATTTATGAGGATTTGGGGATCTTTAACCTACAGCATCAAGATTTATCACAAGTCTTGTCACATGTATCCTCTCAAAAGCCCCCCAGCTGTCAGCTTTCAGAAAGGCTGCATATTTTCTATCTGCCTGCAGACAGAAGCCTGGATGGATTCCAGATGTAGAGGCTCATATAACTGCCAAGAATCCCCTTCTCCTCAGCTCCCCCAGGGCTTTGAGGGTCTATTATTGGTCCAGGCCTCCACCCACTTCCGCAGATTCAGCCAGCTTTTCCTGTCTGAGTGGAACGAAGCTCTGTCCCAGCCAGCCAGAATCAGAGGAAGAACAGCAAAGATCTACTTACTTCCTAGAATTATTGTTGGACAGCTTGAAGGTACTTCTGCTGACTAGAACTGCCTCTGAGTTTTACAACAGGAGATTTTGGGTGTTGAGAGGTTCCCACCAACCAACCCCTGTTTTAAATTTAATTTAATTTTTATTTTTAGAACCCTTGCTGGAACTTCAGGAGAGAGACAAAAAAGAAAGAAAAAAACACAAACAAAAGCAAGCCACAGTAGCCCGGTGTCTTGGGCACCCATGCAGCTTTGGGAAGCCAAACACCTCCATGCTTTACTTGGCTGGAGTAAACAGTTTGCTCCTCTGTCTTCAGTATCACAGGACAACACTGTAACACCTGAATTATCAAATTAGACTCTGTAGGGATCATTGAACATTACCTTACTTAATGCTTTCATGCTTTTGCTCATCTTTGCTTCATGCTCATCTTATGCAACAGAGCCCTGCCTTTTTTCTTGAGAAGCTGTTCCTCTTCCCACAGCAGACCTACTCACTCACTGGGGAAGACCATGCTATCTCATTCATGTAGTGGTGAGCTCCATCCAATGTATTCCCCCACACACACCTCTTCTCGTGGAGGACACTTTTCAAAGGCTTTACACCAAAACCTATGCTCTTCCCTCCCAAGGTCTACCAGGCCTCCACTGAAGGCATTTACTCACCTGCACGACATATCCTGAGATGCACTTGAAATTTGGAGGCTGTGGGATGCCATCTATAAGCACTTCTCCAGACAGGCCTGCCGGGTCCTTTCTGGCAGCCAGCACATCTAGCAGACTTCAGACAGACACCAGACGTTAGGTTTTGCCGTGACAACTGCTTTTATGTTTGACCGGGTAAGTGCCACCAGTCAGGACTGCAGCTACAGCCTGCTCATGGCATGCTCCAAACCAAACGTGAGGCACTGAAAGGGCTTCCTCTGCTCTGGGGGCTTCAGCTTTTTGTACAGAAAGCCTGATGCAGATGGAGGATTCTCAAGTGCCAGCTATGCCACAGCAGTATTGCAATATACAGACCCTCAGAGCTATCAGCCCCCTACAGATATTAACTCAGTCTCCATGCTAACAGCTAGTCTCAGACACACACACACAAAAGCGCCCTGCCAAGCAGCTGCTGTCTGCTCTCCAGCCAGAGGAGCACAGAAGAAACTACTTTGATCTCAAGCAAATTAATCCGAATTGGTATAAACAAGACTACAGTCAAGATTAATTTTATAAATTCATTTTGGTTTAACATATCTCTGGATTCTCCTTACTGCAAATTAGAGGTCAGACTGTCTACTAGCTATGTAAATACCAATGAGGTCTGGCTCTTGCAAACATCCTGATCAGCTGGCAGTCTCCTTAGAGGGGAAGATCAAGGGTCACCACAACGACACACCTGCATGAACCCTGGCCATATCTGCCTGTCCAAGACAGTCTCAAAGGAAGAATGACATAGCACTCTCTTAACATTTTTATATAGGAGAGAAAACAGCATCAGCGGTGGCTGGAGATAGCCTGCAAGTTACTTCTCAGTGCTTTCATCCAAAGTTTTCAAGCATGTGCATTCCCACCACCAGGCAACAGCCAGGCTGGGGTGATGAAACCCAGCAGGTATCCTACAGACTGACATTACCCTATTCTTGGCAGTCAGAGGGGTTTGACCCTGCATCTCTGAGGAAGTCTTGCTACAGCAACATCACTGGGATGACTTCCCTACTGCCCCTGAGGGACCTTGCCCTCATCCCCATCCCAGGGCAGGTCTGGGACAGAGCCTACACCTGAGCTCCAGTCACCCCAGTTCAGCCTGGTATCTTCTCTCAGGCCACCATTAACGGTGACAGCAGTAATATGGACTGCCAAGTGGAGCAGATGAGGGGTGTGACACCACTGCAGGGCAAGAACTCCAGCAAAGCCAGCATCAGAGAGACAAGAGGTCTGGCTGCATCTCCAGATTTCTCCCAGGCACATGCAAGTCTGAGCCTGGGGCTCCCTCATATCTTCCCCAACCCCAACAGTCCCACATCCCCTTTGAGCAGCTGACTGGCCATTTAAAGAGCAAAAGAAAGTACTCACGAAGATTTACCGCTCCCTGTTGGCCCCAGGATAGCATTCAAGCCTGGCTTCATAATGCCACTGAAAGAAGGAAAGAGTTATTCCCAAATGGAGGACTGTTCACATGCAGCTCACAGTAGAGGTCAGATGTGAACAAAATTATTGAAGTTTTCCTTTCAGGATTGTTGAAAGCAAAATTTAAAGATTATTAAGAACTTCTTAAATCTGAAATCAGTAAGCATTTTCCTTTCTTGTCCCAGACTGCCAGTCAAAGCAAAACCAGAGCTGGACAGAAAGAGCAACCTACAAAAGGCAAATTATTTATCTTACCAGCTGAGCTGGGTCTGGAAAAGAAGAAACAATTGCCCTCTGTTACTTATTTCCTCCCAGCACATCTCAGACCATAGTTAAGGGAACCCTCAGATCTTCTGGCAGAAGAGTTCGCACAAGTTTGGTCCTAATTTGCCTAGATCAGTAACTGAAACTGCTCCAGTTATATCCCAATTTTTATGCCTAAGGCAAATTAGCAAGTGCTCACATGAACGGCAGACTGGCAGGAGGGTTGTCATTTCTCTGTACAACAGTACAGCTGGATCTGGAAGGTGACACTCAGGTCTCTGATTCACAGCAGCAGATGAATTCCTACCCTCCGGTATTTTAGTTAGGAACTTACTAAACATTTTGAAGGATCTTCTTTTCCACAGTCTTCCGTCTACACAGGAATCCACTGGACTGCTTAACGGAGTACTGGATGTTATGGAAACTCACAACAGAGCCCCGAGGGGATCGGAGGGACTCCCGTGTTGGAAGAGAACGTTGGAAATTGCCCGCTCCTTCCTCTTCTCCAACAGAAATGATGCTGTGATCAAATGTGTCTGCCATTGTGTCCTTGTTACACAGGTCAAACTCCACTGCATGAAGATTTTTAGGGCTGCTGTTGTTTTGGGCAGTTCCCATCCACTGAGACAAAGAACACAAAAACACGAAGAAAAACACAAGAAGACGTGAGCAAAGAGGCCTGCAGAAGGTGTCCTGAAAAGGCACGTTCATGCACACCACTCCAATTCATACAAGTGCCAAGTTTCCAAAAGGATGGACGTCCGCACTGGAAGACATCCAGTACTCCCCAAAGGCATGGAAACACTTAGAACAATGCACACAGCCTTTAGGAACAAGACATGGATGTTCTTGGAGAAGTGACACTAGTTCAAAGAACATCCGATGAGGTAAAAACCAAGCCTGTTTGTGATGGTCAATGCCTTGCTTGACACAGTGGGGGCTACAGATGCAAGCTGCTATGCTTAAGCTAAAGAGACTGAAGCTCCCCTCCATCAGGTAGAACACAATTAATCCGCTTCATACCCCTACAAAGCCAGCAGAGAAAACCTTATTTGCTGGCACAAGTTTGTTTCAATGATACCGATTTGATTAAAATGCAGTTACACATATCACTTAGCATGTTTCAGTCATGCCAGTATCAAGATGCTTCACAGATACAAGGAGGAAGAGAAGTTTGGATTAGTCTGCAGGTATTTCCTTCTTCCACAGGAAGAGATCTGGGACGTCCCACAGTAAAGAAAAGAAGGGTACAAATGGGTATATTAAGGAAGATTAAATATGGTATCTGTTTGAAATCACAGGGAAAGTTATAAACCATCCCGATTCAAGCGGATAAGCTGCTTCCGTAGTGCAGGATGGGAGCACCTGGAAGGAAGGGCATGAGACCAGCAAAGGGAAAGAGCTGTTCTCCCTGCCCATGCAGCAGCACCTACACAGCAGGGAAAGTATCAATACTGCCATAACCATTCATACTGCTTCACTCAGTAGTCATAGCAACAGAGCTATTTTGTCAAGGGATGCTTCACTTTCTGTTGCTGTAAATGACTGAGACCAAGTTTGAACACCTTCACTCATTTAAAAAAAGAGAAAAAATAAAAGTTTAAACTTCTTCCCTTGACATTGCATGAGAAGAACACAAAACCTTGCGGTCCCCACGTTCTGCAGCCTGGGCAAGGGCTGGGCTTAGCCTGCACCCTGCCTTTTATCCAGGTGACCTCGCAGCCAAAAACCTTCTCGTCTCCTTTCCACGCAATCACAGCAAGGAAGATGGGAAACACTACGTGCCCTTTCCAGAAACTGAAGGGAACAGGTTAGACTAACACAAACTAGTCTAATCATTTACTTCCCTTTTAGCTGCTGGCACGAAGGTGTTTGTTGGAAAGCTTAAAAAGTTACTGTGATTGTGCGGAGAGCCAAGGCCCTCACCAGGATAATGAAGAACAAGAAGAAAGAACTGTGCACAAAGACATCTGCTGCTGATTAGTTGAGTTTTGTGGGAAGGCAGATGTATTCCACAAGTGACCTTTTTCCTGCCATCTGCACCCACAAACCACCCTTTTCCCACCGATTACACTTCTTTCTCTCGAGGACTGAGACGGTGATAACCAGTAGGACTGATCACTGCAGAAGCAAGAGATATCTCCGGAAGCAAGATGGTCTCACTCTTAAGAAACAGGAGCTCCAAGAGCCGGGTTAAAAAACAAAGACAAACCCCCCCCCCCCAAAAAAAAAAAAAGAAAAAAAAATACAAAAACAAACAGAAAACAGAATCTACCCTTTCCTATCACTTAAAGTCGCTTGGACACGGTCCTGGGCAACCAGCTTTTGGTGGCCCTGCCTGAGCAGGAGGGTTGGACCAGATGACCTCCAGAGGTCCCTTCCAATGCCAACCATTCTGTGAAAGCTGAAGAAATCACAGTAGTTTTTATTTCTTTATAAGTAAAGGAAGAGTGGCAGGGGGGAGAAAATGAAGGGTTGTTTAACTTGGACGCATCCTGTGGCTGGTGACCCCTGGGAAAGCCTTGCCTGTGGGAAGCAAGAAAGGATCTGCAGCTTACCTCAGCAAGAGAAGGCTCATATATAAAGGTTGCACAACACATTCGGGGGAAAAGAAGGAGAAAAAAAAAAAAAAAAAAAAAAAAAAAAAAAAAAAAAAGGACGACCACGACACTAAGGGCAAAGACCCGGTTAGACTTTTGAACATTCGACTGTTTGTAAACCTCACGTGTGCTTCGGATAGCCAGGTTTCTCCCTTTACAACCCCACGAGCCCTTTTATACGTGTTTTTGCAAAGTTACCGATAAGCACCGCTCCACCTTGCCAGCGCCCTGCGGGCACGAGCGAGGACGACAGAAGGATGCAGCCGGCCCGGCAGAGGCTACAGGTGGGCGCGGGCAGCAGCACCCCGCGGGCAGCCACCCCCCGACCCCGGTACCGGCACCGGTACCAGCACCGCACCCCAAAGCGCTCGGGGACAGCGCCGCCCGCAGGGAGCCACCCTCCCAGTCCTGGTCCCGCTCCCGGTCCCGGTCCGAGCCCCGCTCCCGGTCCCGGTCCCGGTCCCGCTCCCGGTCCCGGTCCCGGTCCCGCTCCCGCTCCCGCTCCCGGTCTCGCTCCCGGTCCCGCTCCCGGTCCCGGTCCCGCTCCCGGTCCCGGTCTCGCTCCCGGTCCCGCTCCCGGTCCCTGCCCGTTACCTCCGGGCCGCCGCGGCGCTCCGGGCGGCGGACACGCGGCTCTGGCTGCGGCGCTGCCTCGGCGGCGTTTTATAACCGGGTGCGGGCGGCGGGTTATATAAAGCGGCGGCGGGGAGTGCCCGGCGCTGTCACGCAACCCCCGCCGGGACCCGGGCAAAGGCAGCGGAGAAGCCCCGCGTCCCGTCCCGTCCCGTCCCGTCCCGTCCCGGGGCGGTGCCGCCGGGCCGGGCCGCCCCCCGCTCCGGGGGCCGCGCGGGGGGAGCCGGCGGTGCGGGGCGGGGCGGTGCGGTGCGGGGCGGAGCGGTGGAGCCCCCCGGCGCCGGGATGCCGAGGGTTGGAAGCTGCCAAAACGCCGTGTTGCGGCCGGTACGTGGCCCACGGCCCACGCACATCCATCCCTAGCTCAGGGGGAACGGCTGGAGGCAGCCCCCAGTCTACGTCCTTCCCTCCCTCATCCCTCTGGAAGGCTCATCACACCCAGGGGGGATTTCCCTGGAAATCCTCAGCTGGGGCCAGGGATGGTCCTGGCAGTGTCACCCTTCGAGGGTGCCACGCCGTGACAATTCCACCTGGTCGCACGCCTGCACAGGCCCTGTGACCCCCCGGGGGGTCACAGCAGCCCTCCCGGGTCACCCATCGCCCATCACGCTGCCGTGTGTCCCCAGCTCCAAGAATGTGTGAAAGCAGGAAGATCAGTTTCCGCTGGTTTGCTGTCACAGTTTCTCCTCAGCCTCCTGTTCCCAAGCACTATTGTCTTACTATAAATAAGCTTGTTCTACTTAGGCTCCTGGGAGTTACGAGTGCAGGAAATGCCTGCTTTTTTGGTTTATAAAGATAATTTATATCAGCGCTGTCAAGTCACGCTATCAATTGCCTCCGGTTTGACCACCCTCAGCACAGCAGCTCTGTACAGAATTGCATTTCCCTAACAACAGCTCTTGCTATATCAGTTCAAGGGTCAGATAAGCAGGAGCATGCCTCTAGCTACCCAATAAATACCAGTAATAAAAACTCCAAAGGTTCACCTATCTCCTCCCTGACGCCTGCCTGCCTCCAGACATGCTGATGCAGTAAGCCGAACAGATACTCCCATCCCGTGCAGCTGCACTGCTCTACAGGGCTGACAGGAGTCAAGAGCAGGGGGGACTGGGGGGTTCTGAAAGAGGTTCAGAGATCTGTCAAGAGGGTAAGTTTTGCCATAGATACACTCAAGATTCAGGCTTGCTGAATAAGGATGTTACTTGCAGTCACTCTGTGGGGCAGAAGCAGCTCAAGTTCATGTTTAGTTTGCACTTTAACTTCCCCCTTCGAGGGAAATCTGCCTGCACTGAAGACTTTTGTCCTAGTGCTTCACCAAGCATGCATATCTGTGTCCAAGGGTATTTCAATCAAACGCTCCCTTGCCCTCGTTGTGCTGCGGTGACAGCCCTCTCATCGCATGCCTGGGACAGTGAGAAAAGAAACTGGTGTGCTTGGGAGCAGAAGTGTTCTTCTGAGCCACAAATTTGCTGCTCCGCACGGTGCCTGCACAGTGGTGCAGGAGAAGCGCTCTCTAAAGCAGCACAACTAGAGGTTCGGGTTCCTCTTGACAGACGGTTTCAGTTGCTTGGCTGCTCCTCAAGCAGAGGTGCTGCTTCCCTTCACTTCGTGGGGAAAAAAAAAAAAAAAAAAAAAAAACACTTCTCTGCCCCCTGTACCTAAGCACATCCCAATGGCGTAGAAATGGAGAACTGAGATATGGGGAGGAACCAGATCTGCCAACTAAAGCATCTGGCTGGAGACTCTGGCTTTCCTCTAGCCCATTCCTAAAGCAACAGTCTTCTGGGCTTCTTCAAGGGCCTTTTGATCCTCAGACTTTTTCATCTCCCTCTCCAGCTAGGCAGCCTGGGGGAGGACAAACGCTCTCCCTTGCTGGGTGCACACACAGGCTGTGCCTCAGCTGCCCTCTTACATCTGACCGTACCACAGGAATTGGGTCTGGCTGCAATTAAGCTAGCAACAGGAAAGAAACAAGAGGGAAGGGAGAGTTTTTCTGCTGTGTCATTTTACTGATCCAGTTGATCTGAATCATAATGCTGCTGAGGCAGATTTCTGTCCACACAGGAGCAGAAACCAGTGGCCAGAGCTGCGGCTTGAGACAAATACTCATAGCAAGCCAGGAGATCCTCACGTCAAACACTGTATTTTTCTCTCACCAAACCACTTGTAGGTTGGTGCTTTCTGATGCTCATGCACAGAGAGGGGGATTTGCCTTGCAAATTGTCAGTCTTTGCTTCTGATTAAATAATGTGGTCTTCAAAGAAAGACGACAAAGGCATTATTAACCCAGCATAAATTTCTAGCAAGCACCAAGCTATAAAGCCTTGTTGCTTTTACTGAGAGATGTGAAACAAATTCAGCTACAAGCTTGGCCTTGATACACTATGGTAGCAAGGCAAGACCAGCCTGGGCCATGCGCCAAATCCCATGCAGGTTTTAGCACACGTTTGGGGTCTACATTCTTGCTTCTTAGATGATGTTGCCATGAGCTTCTGACCTGTCTGTTACTACAAGGTTGCAGAGGAGGAGAGACTCTGATCCTGGGCATGGGGAAGGGAACCTGGCAGAAAGTCAGGCTTAGAGGAGGCCTGCTGAAAAGAATTATTCTCATTTGAGGCTAATTTGAACATTGCTCCTTTCTTACTGGATCTGGTCACACTAGACATGTCCTGCATGTGCCCCAGCACACAGAGTGGAGAAGTTACTGAGTACTATGAGTTCATCTCTCTGCTGAAGGTCCTGGCCTCTTCGTTCCTCCTTCCTGCAGCTTGCGGTACAGGTTTGCAAAAACATCTAATTGAAGGGGGTGGTGGAGGTTCCCTCTAGTCCAGCTTTACACTTGGGCCTGGGACGTGCCACCCCTTAATTAACTCAGACATGGCTTTGTCTAGCAGAATTGCCAGACAGAAATTTTTCAGGTCTGTTTCTCCATTGCTTTCCTTGGGCTGCTGCCTTCATTGCCCCGAGGATCCAGGTTGTTTTAATCCCACCTAATGCTGAATTTCATAAAGCTCATAAAACATTTCAGGGGCTCAAGCCAGCAAGAGAGTGGATGAGAAACATGTGCGGGAGGAATTGCATGCTGATGAGTACTATTTCCTTCTCTATTGAATGCAGCAAGAAGCAGATCCCAAATGCTCACTGTGCAAAAGCAGCTCTGAGAACAGTGGAGAAGACAGTAGTATCAGACGTGGTGCATGAGTGAGGAGCTCTTCTTTTCCAAAAGTTCCAGTAGACCATTCTAAAAGACACACCCTGTGTGTACAGATGTGTACATATGTGCTGAATTGGCTGCATCTTCAAATTTACCACCCTAGGCACAGAAAGACATCTCATCTTGCCTTTTCCACCCTGAGTGCTCATCATGTCAAAGCCAGTGCTAGCTTACTTGATTAAAGTGCTGCTTCCTGTGGGGAAGTTGGCTTTTGCAAGACTTGAAGATTATATACAAGAAATTAGATGTTGTTGAGTTTTGTTAATCATTTAGTCCATTATCTCAATGCCTAGTAGCGCTAAAGCCCTAATAGGTTAAAGATAAGAAAGGATTCAAGCAAATCTGAGAGTAAAGAAGATCAATCTTTAACTAGTGTGCTACATTCAGGTATCACTGGCTTGACTGACAGAAATCAAGAATGGCTAAACAATAGGATCAATAGAACTACACATAGACATTATCTGGATAAAGCAGATAGACAAGGATTGCATATCTGAAGTCTAAAGTATCTAGAGGATGTAAACCACCATTCCGCTTCTTTGGTGGGTAAAACACTAACATCATAAATATTTACAGATATTTACAGCACCAACTTGCTGCTGTTAGTGAGGTTACAGAGAACCTCAGGTTAGCATAAGATGTACAATGCAAATATAGAGAGATGCTCCTTTCCCCCCCATCTAGAAAAATGAAGAGAGGGAGATAAAACAGGTAGAAGGAGCAGAAAAGGTAAAGTTTAATTAGAAAGCTTGAAATAGCAACCTAGACCAGGAATACTTCTTAGTCATGCAGAATAGCAGCTATGAGGTGGGTAAATTTTGAGAGCCTGCTAAGAAAGGAAGCCCCCATGTCCTCTCTAAAAAAGCAGATATGAAGAGACACCAGCCATGACTGCCCCATGCTCTTACATCTTTAGGATGAAGCCTGGGACTGCAGACTGCCAGGAGGTGAAGCGGACCTGAGGTAAGCAGAGGCAGGCACACAAATTCTCCCACATTCACCAGGAGCTCCTGGGGCAGGACTCCCTCAAGTGCAGTTCATGTTGCCATTTGCAAGTCAGGCATGGCCACTCTGCAGTTCTGCTTCCCGTTTGAGTGCTTCAGTGCCCGCAGCAGTCTACAGGTTTGCAGTGTGTTTTATCTGTCCAAAGTCAGCTCTCCAGAGGTCTGCTCTGTCCCTAGGCATGAATGTTGACATACACAACATTACGCAGGCATTTCACCTCCTTCCTCAGGAGCAAAGTCCAGGCTACCCTACCAGCCATTCCTAAAAGCAGTTTAAATTTTATACATTCCCCTGGCCTGATTCAGTAGCATTTGCTGCTGCAGCCCTGGACAGATTTGAACCTTTTTTTCAATAGGTGCTATACACCCAGAGGCGCAGAGTGTCTCTCCCCGAAGGGACACTGCACAACAGCAGAACGTGAGACTGCATGACAGTAAACAGCCTGTATGCAGGAAGAGGAGAGAGAAACAAAAACAGCTCTGATTTGCTATAACCTCTCCCTTCTTTTGCACTTTCCTAGATGCCTGACAGTGCTGTATGACCCTGACAGAGTACTGCACCACATCCTTCCAACACAGGACAGAGCCTTGCATTAGATGGCAGAAGAAGACAGAGTGCAAAGACTCAGAAATTACAGTTGTCCCCTCCTCTGGTGCAGACTGCAGGAAAATAGCATTCAACAACATGAAAACCAAGGCAGAAAGACAGGGAATCACCAAGTAGCATGCATTATCAAAGAGAATCCAAAACAGTGGGCCAGGTTAGATGTTTGACTTCAAGAGGAAGGTAGTGACATGGATGATGGGGAGAACAAAAAGAAAGAAGCACTTGGTTGCACAGCTCACCCAGATATGCCACAGGAAAGAGCTCCACACTCCTGCATTACTTATCCCAGACCTCTTTGTGCTTACCTTCTGGCTGATCCAACTGGTTACACCCTACTATGTCCCAGGTGCATCTCAATACTTAACAATTTCATTCAATAAAGACACTGTCTGGTATTTGTTTTAGCCACTGAATCTCTTTTTTTTTTTTTTTTTTGACGTTGTCATTCTGCTCCTCTCCAGACCTAATTTTCTCTCCTAGTTTGGAAACCTTTATGCATCCCCTTTGGGGATGACTAATGCATGCAAAATGAGCAGAGAGAGCCCAGAGCTACCCAGGGACCCCAGGGATCACTGAATGGCAACCGGCTGTCCTAGGGCAGGAGACTGTAATTCAAGAGAGGCAGAGAGAATAAAGAATCATATCAGGAAGTCTAAGATAGGTATGAATGGAGAGTAAATGAGAGTCTGAGTGTGGAACACCAGGCGGGGTCACAGGTGTTGATAGCACTGAGCTTAGCAACTCATCAGGACATCAACACATCTAGGTGTAGCTTCTCTGGGCACTCAGACTGGGAGAGAAACAAGACAATATCTTAATGACTCACATTAATGACTCATGACAAGATAAGAAACTGGACACTATCATCTCTTAAGGGTATGGTTATGAAAATGCACCTGCAAGACCAACCATTTTCACTCATCTAAGAGGAAACCAGGAGACATGAGAACTCGACAACTGTCATTCCTTGCTCTCTGTCCTCAACAAGGACACCCCTGACCACATCACCTGAACACAGGTCTTGGTGCTCAAATTCTGAACAGCCAACAGTCCATTTGGATAAACATGACAAGGCTGGTGAATCAGAGCTGGAAAGGCCTTCATCAAAGGCCCTACATACCTTTGATGTTTCTGGAAAGTCTAAAAGTGGGTTGGATGCCACAAGTTTCCTTCCACCACTGTTTACCTCTTCTTTTAAAGGCACACTCCCTGTCACACACCTCAGTGTGATCCAGTAAGCAGCTCAGGGACAAGACCCTGGCGCTCTGTCACTTCAGCTGGTCCACTGCCTTTGTCGCCACATGGCTGTGGTGGAGAAGGCAGGCTTGTGGCAGGGCCTCTTCTGGGGCTGTACAGGACAAAACCTGCTGAGGCAGGACGGGTTGATTCCTGAAAAGATTCTGAAAGACTGCCATCTCCCATTTATGTAACTGCTGTCTATTCCTTATGAAACTAAGGAAAAGTTCTGCCCTTTTGTTTGTCCTATAAATCTTCGTGCACAGTTCCAAATCTTGCTTTGTTCGGCTAACTCCAGACGTGTCTGAACAACCTTTTGCCACGTTTGAGCAACATGTGAGCACGTGCATATGCAGTTTCTCCATCTCTAAGAAAGCCATTTGCTGTTATTTCTGGTGCCTTTCACAGAAGGGGAACCTGAAAGTAATCACAGCCAACATAAATGATTGCTTGAGATGGCTTCTCAGCCCTTTCTCAGGCAGCACAAGCCCGGCTTGCTTCAGGCTCCTTGGCCTTGCCTGTTGCTTGGATGGGCTGTTCCTCAGGCTGCTGCCCCTTCTGGCCCTTGGAGGTGAGCATGGCAGCTGAGAAATGGCTGGTGTCCTCAGGGGATGGCAGTGGTCAGGATACAGGACCAGGCAGAGCTGGTCTGGGACACCCTGTGCTGTAGGGCCCTGTCACAACGCCAGGTGTGCAGGCTCTATTGGTGACATGCCATGGCGTGCCCCGGTGAAGCCCGGCTTTGAAGCGTGACCCGAGGCCAGAGGCCTGTCACCAAACACTACATTTTGTTTTACCAGCTTGACTTTGGTGTTTCTCTTTCAGAGGCGGGGTGCAGCCCCAGCTCACCGCACCCAGGGGCCAGCACCCTTCAGCTGCCCGCTTCAGCTCACAGTACCTGCGTGGTTGGCTGTCAGCTATGCCTGGCATTTCCCACCTCTGAACCCGGGCTACCAGTGAAACTTCCTAGTTAGTTTCTCAAGCAGTGTCCTTGTTCAAGAGTCCTGAAAAAGTCCTCTCCATAATCCAGTGCATTCCTTTTAACGCCCCCCTTGATGTCTGAGCTCAGGAGGAAGGCTGGGCCTCGCACCCACTGAAATTCCTCCTCCTACTACTACTGCTCTCCCAGTACCTGGCTTCTTGCGTTCAGGTTTGGAGGCCCTAACTGGCATTTTATGTGGGTTTGTGATCAGCTGGCTCATCGCATGATGATAGCTTCTCGCCTCCCTTTTCCCAGGTCTCTAACAAACTCTGTAGCTTAATACTCTTAGTTGTCCCCTGGTGTCACTTTGTAAGCAGCTTCTGCTATGAAGTGTTTGTGGGAAGTGTGTGGGAAAACCTGGTATCATAAAGTGTGTTTTGGGAACCCTGGGTTCTGCTTATGTCTTTTTGCCACTGAGAAAGTCATTTTTCTGTGCCTCAGTTTGCCTCAGTAAGGTAAACGTGACACTTGCAGCAGAGGTCTTTTGAGAACAGTGGAGGACAGTTCGCAGGTGTGTCTGTTAATGGTGCTGAATGATGTCTGCTGGAACACCAAATACTTTTCTTATGGTATCTCCAGAAGCTCAGCTGTATTTGTCAGGGTATGGGGATTCATGTGTTCCTTTCAAATGTGCCAAGTTGGACTTGCTCACTGGTGAGGCAAACACGCCATGTTCCTGAGAGACACAGCAAAGAGACACTGCAGGAGCTGCCGTTGCTCATGGCCACTGCTGGCTGGGGCTACCTCTCACTAGCCTGAGTCCATTTTCAGACATTGCTGCTATGCCTCCCCCTGTACAAGCCAGTGAGTCTCCCCATGCCTCACTCATGCTTTGACACTGTGGTTGTGACACTGCTTTCTCCTCCCAGCTGGCTCTGTGAGCTCATTAACCACCCTAATGCACAGCAGTTCTCTGTGAGACAGGAGCTCCCCAGCAGGACGCTGCAGTCTGTATGGGGCACCTTCCAGATTGGAACAAAACACATCCATGCTCCCACTATTGAGGAAAAAAACACTTTACTTTCCTCACGAGACATTTGTCATCTAAATAATACCAGCTGCTGCTGGAGGCCTAACAATGTGCATCTGAAAACAGCAACTACATGAACTTACCATTCAGTGTATTTATGTTGTTTCTCAACCAGCTTGAACACACAATTGAGTATTACACATGAGTGATTGCTTGGAACAAGTAATTGCCTTGCTCTGCTCTAGGACACATTGTTTACGTGACAGCATGTCAAGGAACAGACCAGGCACAATTGCATGGAGATGTACATGTAAGAGAAGTCAATACAGGCACAGGAATCTAATAGTAACAGAGCTGGTTTTACACCCAGTGACACTGACACAACCAAAATCACAGCACATGGTGAGGAGAGTGGCCTTTCTGACTAAAAGCAGGGAGAAAGGAGCTCATTGACCAGATTCTGGCTGAGACCCAGGAGACCCTGGGTTCTCATCTGATCCCTGGCAGGATTCCCTGCCAAAGTTTCTCAGCAGAGGAGTATGGAGACTCCACACTCTCACTTTGGAGGGAAAGCTGGCTTCCCAGGTCTTGGGCATGAACAAGCCCAATAGTGAAACATCACCATTTTGCTCCTCCAATAGCCTACTGCCCTAAATAGCAGCCTATGTTACACATGACCTGGTTGCCTGAGGACGATTGTCCCTGCCCTGTTGCCACACCATCATCTTTTTGCCTCAACTACCTTCCCTGACATTTACAGGGGTCTCTGAAAGAGAGGAGAGGTTGGGTAGAGGTTGGCTCCTGGTGTGCAGTGACAGCAGGGCTCTCGTGCTGCCCTGCAGTGGCTGCAGCATCCCTGCCCCTGTGGGTGAGTTGCAGGAGGGAAACAGGAACACCGGGTGGTGCCAATAAACAAGGAGGTCTCATGCCAGCTTCTCGGCTGGGCAGAAACACTCCCCCTGTGAGAAATCTGAGACTTTATAGAGCATGGCCTCACCTTCTTGTTTCTGGTGGGACCTGGATGCAGGATCTTGTTGTCCTCATGGTAATTGCTATGCTGAGGAGCAGAGCCTCATCCAACAACATATCTTCCACCGACTCTACCAGCACAGCATCAACCACCTGAAGCAGACAGTTGCTGCTTGGATGTCTTCCATGGTGCCAAGCTTAGTTCTTCACAAATTCCAAATTATTTGATATCTACGCAGTAATGCCCAGTCCCTCTCCTGCTATTCTAAGTTTCTGGAGGAGGTAGGCACCCCTCCAGAGATTTCAAAGAGCGTCTTGGTAGTGTGTTTTGCTTGTTTGTTTGTTGTTGTTTCAGTTAGGTCTCAGTAATCATTGTCTGCTATTGAGGCAGGATCTCAAACAAGGTCTAGCAAATGATTTTAAAGAAGATCTTTCCTCTCTACTTCTTGAGATGCAGAGCAGCCAGTTCATTAACCACAAACTTTCCACCTGCAGTCACAAACATGCTTCAGTTCTCACATCTTTAAGGGGCTGTGTGTGCTATTCAATCTAATTAGAAGCACATAGTTCTGATGGATTATAATTTTGCAAATAGATTTTCTGTTTAATTAAAATTTTCAAGAGTTTCTCATGTCTCTGACATAGGCCATTTTCTCCTGAGTAAGACAATAGCTTCAGTGCTGAGAGTAGAAAGAAATAAGCAGTATCCTTGCTCTGTGTTCAGCTGGAAAAGCTGAAGGCAAAGAGCTCTTGCTCAATTCTGCATTGAATGGAACTGGGAATCAAGAACCATGGCAATGTCTCACAGGGAAATCTCATCCCCAGCAGCAGCTGATGGGACTTAGAGCTGTGTGACCTGCAGGTCCTGGATCCACAGTTCCTGGCTGAACTTCAAGCTCCCTGTGGGCTGGGTGACAAGGTCTCACAGCTCTTGCTGGGCTCTTGCAGCTGAATGACCCTCTTCTTCAGTTTGTCAGTGATGTTGAATAGCTGTGACTGGAGCTCAGGCCATCTTGGGACAGGGCTGATCCTCCTGAGGTCCCTCAGACATTCCCAGGGAGGCTTTCTCTCAGAACAGATGGACGCATCCATCTTGGAAGTATGGCAATACCAAATGCCACTGCACAATATCCCCACTAAGCCTTTCACTGTGCTGCATGCACATTAAACAGCGCAGCATTCACCTGACTTGTTAGCAGTGGTCTGGTACAATTCACACTTCCATTGGCTTTGAGACTACAGAACCTACTTTCTGTTAACTATTGTGGAATACCAGCAGTTAACATACTTCAAATAACCTTTACAGTGGTCCTGTCCTGAATTTTTTCCCCAAGTGACTTTTTTTTTTTTTTCAGTCTGTAGGTGGTTGCCTTTCAGTGGTGAAGTGATCTCTAAGCTAAACTTCACAGCAGCCCTAGGATGAAGTTTACTATAAAAAATGGAAAATAGTGTAGCCAACAAGTAAAGTTTTGCCCCTGCTCATTTCACAAGATGATCTTGTGACAGCATTCCTCAAATATATTAACCATTCATGTGCTTGTTAGGGTTACAATAACATAAGCAACACAAAATTGAACTGATGAGCTGGAATGTAGAACAACAGGCCAGATTCTCCAAAGGTATAAATCAGGTGCTGACTTATACTAGCTACAAAATCTGCCCCAACTGCAAGGAAACAGGAGTCTCCAAGTGAAAAATGCCTGGGAAAGAAGCATCTTGCATGTGATTGAGAAACTTATGTTCATCGTAATTTTCACAATATTCCTAAACTGAAATTGGTGTCAGTACCCACAACTGCAAGCAAAATCATTACCTTGAGAAAAATGGGAAGTGTCATAACCTTGTAAATACGGTGCTAGTTTTGTTCAGTATCTTGAAATACAATTTAAGGAGTGTCAAAATAGACAACATAGAGATTTTTTTTGGTGCCAACACCTGTGTTAGAAACTATGAAGTCTGTTCCCTAACTTTCAGACCCAGGACTCTACCAGTAACAGCTGTTTCTCCATTTGTATTTCAGATCTCCTCCTAGTTACACTGGGAGTCAAATCTCGTTTTAATTATCCTGAGTTAGATGTTTGTATCCCCTTTTCTCAAATTCTGAATCTAAGGTACAGAGAGGGTTACCAATGTGTTCTGGAAACAAATTACAACAGAACAAAGTTGGTGGTAACCAGGTAGATGCAAATAACTATTCTCTCCTTTCTATCTCACACTAATGATTATATTCTGCCTTGTTTACATTTACCACCTCTTTTCCTGCAGACAGTTCTGAGAGTAAGCATACATTGTAGAGAACAAGTTGCAATTTCACACTTTGGATCGAAGTGTTTCCAGAGCTCTGAGGTCTTTACATGTTGGAAAAGTATAGGTAAAAGTACTTTAAGTTGTCCTGTTTAGAGACAGAAACCTCGTACAATGCCTGGTTCCAAATTTCCACCTAGTCCAGAGACAGTGGGGCCGGAAGTTTCAGGTCTGTGACATCACACTTCATTACACTGGTAAAGAGCATCCCTGATTTTTCCCGTCATCAGTCCCTGGCAAGAGCGGTGTCTGTGTTCAGCTGTTCTGACTATTCTAACAGCGGGGAAAAGAGCTGACAGTGACTTAGTACTGTGGGAGCCAGACTGAGAGCACTGGGCTGTTCACTAGAAGTGCACGTCAGATTGCAGTTGGATGTTCTTGGGCACCTGAGACCCTGGTACACTTGACCTGGGCAAGATGGGGTAGACCCCATTTTGGGAAGAGCTACCACTTGGGTTGTTTCCCTGTAGACATTCCACTCCCCAGCCTTCTGCTTCTTTGTTCACCAGCTGGTCTAGGTTCTTGGGGAGCACTTCTTCCTGACTGGGTTCTTCCTCCTGTTAACCAGAAGAAATTGTGACCTGCTTTGTTAGCAACATAGCAAGAAGTCTAGCAGCACTCCAGGAGAGAGACAAGGTGTACATGATACTTAATAAAAACCCATTTGTTAAAGATCCAATATAACGTTTGCTGCAATGCTTTGATGAATATAGAAACAAGCATTAGACAGATGAGAAGAGAGACAACCCTTTTTGTCCTCTACAATAATGTTCACAGAAATCCTGTGTCACTGCTTGTGACCAGAGGAGGCTGGATCATGCAAAATTCTGACCCTGCCCAACCCTTTTTGTCTTGCATCAATGGGGATTTGAAAAGCAAAGATGATACCAGGCCCATTCACACAGCAGGGCTGGTCACCTACCCTGAAGTTGGTTCAAACGAGTGGTGGAGTGCTACCAACCTTCCTACCACTATCCAGTGGCTTGCCCATCAGGTCCTTCCTCTTGAGCTTGTTTCTTTCCAGGACTTCGAGCTTGCTCACCACTGCATCAATCTTGGAGCCAATGCTGTTTATGGACTGTTCCAGATGCAACACACGTTGCAGGAGGCTGGGGAAGACATGAAGAACTTTTACAACTTTTTTTCTTGCGATGAACACTAAGATTTGCAGCAGGTATCCCATGGGCAATGGGCCAGATCTCAATCAGGAGTGAATGCTCCACATCAGAGATGCTGATTCATACTCACTGAACACATAACTCCCTGCTGCACTGGATTTTCATCTGTAATCAGTGATTCTGCAGGGGATGGATCCCAACCAGTTTGGATTACAGTCCAGACACCTTATAATCACATTATTATTTAATGTTTTACCCTCTTCTCTTTTCATGTGGCCCTATGTGAATTGCTTAGTGTTTCTCAGTAGCAGAATCAGGATACCCTCATTCTCTGTGCTGTATTTATCCAATGCTCCTGTCTTGGAACAAGCAGCCACATGTTATTCTCTGGCATGGAGGATGACATTTAGCTAGGCTATAAACCAAGGATATTTGTTCCCACAGGGACTCTGTAAAAGTATCAACTTTCCCTGGGCAGGTTATCCAGGCTACCTTCTGACCTGAAACATGACAGCATATTGCTTGTGGCCAGCTGACAGCTGCAGAGTTTATTCAAGAGGCAGAAAAAAAAATTCTTAGCCTGATCTTTTATGCGAGCAAGCAAAACACATTACAAGAAATGCCTTGATTATTTCCTGACCTGATCAGTTACACGTATGCAAGATAAAAAGGGACAAGATCTTACTGCAACTGCTCAGCACCAGTGTGAACAGTTACATCAGGGGAGAAAGCAGCAGGGATCAGACTCTTATTTGCAGAGGGGTTAAACTAATACCAGCACCAACATACACTTGGAACTCTTCTTTGGAGACCCAGCTGGCCTTATTGGCATGGTTATTCTTTGCTTCCACATAGGTCAGACTCTCATCTAAGTTGTTGCCACCATAGGATTTCCCCAAATTTTCAATCTCTGTATTCAGAGCAACCTGGAAGATAGATAAAGTTACTCCTACAAAACTGGATATTAGCTGTGTGACAGTTTCACTTTGAATAACACATAGCTTCACAGGCAGGTCACATACTCAGCTGCTATTCAGACAAAACTGGAGCTGTGTTGCCTGCTTCGTTTACACCACAAGCCCCAATAGTCCTGTGACCACTTTGGAATGATCTCTACCAAACAGAAAGTTTCTTTCCTTGCCCTTCTTTTACCCTTTTTGCCTCTAGGTCATGCTTCATCTGCTGCTGCTCCTCTTCATCAAGGATGTGGTTGCCGTCTTTGTCAAACCTGGAGAAAGCTGCCGTGATCTCATGGTCTGCATGGCCCAGTCTGCAAAAGAACAGAAAGGGAAAGCTCAAGGCACTGAATTACACAGGTAGGCTCTAACTGTGCAGGAACACCCGTTTTGAAATCAGTGTATTGCTGCCTCCTGCAAGGGACAAACTTAAATATCCCAAATAGGAAGGAGACAGCAACACAACCCCACTTAGATCAGGAGATTAAACATGTGAGGAAAAATGATAAGAACTATTTTGTGTGTGTGTGCATCTGGCGTTGCCCCAGTCTGAGCTAACTGCTCTCTAGGTTTTGAATACCACAGAATTTAAATTACACGTGTGACTGAGAGAAAGGGATAAATGGTTATCCCTCAGGTGGACTCACTCACTCTTTCAAACTGTTCTTGAAGTCCTCAAAGTCCAGTTCTTTAGTTCCATTCTGCAGCGCTTTCTGCACATCAGAAATCCGCTCCTTTTTCAGCTTCAACCTCATGAGTGTCCGGTTGTAACTCTGTTAATAAGGGTGTAAATGGGTATGGAATCATGTAGGCAGAAGAGTGAAAAACAAGAAAGAATTGAAAACACATATGAGTGAAAACAATATGGGTGGAGCAGATGCTGAGTAATGCAAGGGGATTTTGAGCTTTCCAGAAGTACAGATATAACGCGATAAAGTATGCCTCATTTCTAAACTAGCATCACTTCTTCAAAGCAACACCAACACGGTACCCAAAGTCTCCATGAGAAAATTTGTTGTCTGCTTTTCTCCTTCCGAATCTGCCTTTTACCTGACCTTCCACTCATCAACTGCTTAAGATAATGTCTCAAATACCATTCTTTGCAAAATATTGGTTCTAAAGCATAGACACTTGTGAACTTTCAGGACCTTTTCTGGAATTTGCCCATGGGAAATCCAGATGTAACCCACCAGATTTGCATCACTGTAAAATGCTCAGATCATCAAAGCAGAACCTGTCACTTTATTTGTTATTGATCAAAGTGCACAGTATTAACTATATCAAGGACTGAAGGAGCTTTGTCAATAGACTATCCAGGGAAGGAAAGTCACTGAGAAACTCTACCAGCATTCTCAAGCAACAGGATTCCCCCAACCTTTGCTTTATCGTCTTCCGATTGCCAAAGCATCTGGAAGCTTGATCTATCCCAAAGGGAACTGTGACTCCTGTTGCTACTGTGCATGTTAGAAAGGTGGACCTGGAGCTGGCAACCATTTTTTTCTCTAGTAAATTCCACATAGGTCAGGAACTCCAAGAAAATGTTTCAGGATTTGGCTAGAAAGTAGAACAGCTTTTGCTATTCATCACCTGCTTCAGGATGTCTGAGAGCTGCAGCTCATCCTTCTGGCTTGAAAGTTCCTCCTTGACTTCTGAGTAGGTGTCATTGATGATGGCCAAAAACATGTTCTAGAGAAAGGAGAAGAAAATAGATGAATTAGCTTGAGTCACCTTGCCTGCTCCAGCAGCTGAGGCAGCAAGAGACAGACATAGCTGTGCAGAGTTTAGTTAAAAAAGAAGCTGTTTTCACATGGGGCATACCTTGCGCAAATTAAAGTGGGCAAAGGAAAGGACTGAGAGGAGGGCCTTGCAGCTAGAACAATGGCCTAAGATACATTTGTTCCCAGGTCAAACACCTTCTCTGTTAGCTTCTCCTGCAAGATCTTGAGTTACTTTTGTATCCCTGGTACTCAGAATTTAACATAATGAACAACCCTCTGGGTCCATTGCCTAGGAAAACAGCTGAACTTATCCTCTTGAATTCAGGTACCACATGAGTGGCATTCCCAGTCAGTTTTAGTCTTCAAGATAAATGATGGAAATATGGCCCTTAATATCCCTGAGTATCAGTCAAATCCCCAAATGCAATGAAGTGCTTTGTGTCTACTTTGGTCTATTTGCACCGCAAAGCTGTTGTAAAGGAAACTTTCTTTCTCTCTAAGCATTTGCACTGCACCTAACACAGGGGAGGGATTGCTATGAGGGGTCTCTCCAACACTGCTGTCAAAACAGAGGCAAGGAGGCCTTTCTTACTTACCAGGAGCACAAAGAAGACAAAGAACACGTAGGTGACAAAATAAATAGGCCCGAGGACCCTGTTGGCATTGTCAATAGAATTGTAGTCAAAGTCACCAAGAATGATCCGAAACTGGGTGAAGCTGGAGGAGAGGTAGAGCACAAGGTCACACAAAGGCACATACATTTATTCTACCTCCTAAGATAGTCTTGAGGAGAACCCTGAACCCACCTGCAGCCTGCATGGTCACAGGCAGAAGCCTGTGAGAGAGAGAGGTAACCTCTCATAGGACCAGATGCCAGAGGACTATGGAGCACAGGCTGAAAAACACTGCCATAGCAGATGCCTCCCTGACATCACGTATTGCCTGACTGGGCACATGGACTGAAGGATTGTCCTTCTTAACTCGCTTCCCTGACACCCTTCCTAGGGTACTCATCTACCCACTGTTCTTGCCCCCATTTAAGGTATCCTGAACATTATTTGTGGGGCTTCTCTGGAAATTGGCCACTGAGATGACTCTGTTAAACAAACAAACCAACAAACAAATATTCTGCAATTAAAAAGAAAAAAAAAAAAAAGTAAAATAGAGACAGAAAGGGACACACAGAGCATGAAGTTCTATGCAGAGAAAAGGGTCTTGACATCCTGGAGTCTGAAAATCCTGTCTAGGAAATGCAAAGCTCCATTTTGGATTCCTTACTTTTGGTCTATTGAGAGAGCTGGGAATGTTTTTCATGTCTAAGAGAGAAGAATATGGTTTTGCTTCCTCTTTGGTTCAAGTTGTGCCAATTCTGTGATGTTGAAATGTCTTCTTCTAGTAAGAAATTATTTATATTTCTTCTCCTTTGAAAACTTCTACCTTACATTCTTTAAGTTACTATATGGCTTAATTTAGGAAGCATCATGTTAAATTTGTGTTAAAATTGGCATATTATATGACTACTAACTTTCAGAATTACCTGTTAAGTTGAGGCAGAACTGTTATATTAAAATCAGATATAAATGTAAAATATATCAAATATAAAATAATTATTTTAATTGGATAAGCATAGCTGTCAAATATCAACCACTATTATATTTAATTTTATATATTTAATATTAATTCCAACACCCTTATTTTTTATATTTAATGTTTTATATAAAACAAAAATAACAAACAGAAATAGTTTCTGACTTTTTCCATTTTGGTATTTAAAGCTAAAATCTTGATAAATGCATTACTTCCAATCTTTCTTTTGAAAGCCCTGAAGCAAAAAACAGTATTTGTATCAAATCTTTGTTTTTATTAAAATGCACTATCTGAGGAAAAACAGACAAGTTTTCAAGCAGCTGTTGTACGCTGAAATGATGTGATCAGTGGCTTTATCTAGAAGCTAGAGAATTTCAAAGCTCCAGAGCTTCTATCTAGACCTCTTCCTTATTAAAGAGAAAACACTTTGAGCTTACCTCAAAACACTTATTTTGAGTTATTTAGTTCCTACTACCAGAATTACAGAGAAGTTGAACCTAAGTAGACCAAAAGCCACCTGCTGGTGTATAAAAACACAATTGCCAAGGTCTCAGTAGCAATCAGAACCATTCTACCACTTTTATGGACCCACAGCAGATGAGAAGATGACATAATGACCTGGTGAACAGAAACTATATTATCAACTCAGCTACAATACTTTTCTGCAGAATGACTATAAACTACTCTGCATGCAAAGC
Organism: Cygnus atratus; assembly: GCF_013377495.2. NCBI lineage: Eukaryota > Metazoa > Chordata > Aves > Anseriformes > Anatidae > Cygnus > Cygnus atratus. Next base: position 20,046,851 of record NC_066368.1, read on the forward strand.
GTCCTTGGTGTGCCTAACAACTCCACATCAGCTGAAAGCTGCCTAGACTACAGCAAAACAGAACTGAACTCTCAGCCTGAAAAGGCTGGGCTTTCCTTTGACCCAAAAGGCTGCTTATAAACACCAGACAAACAAAAATCTGTCTGTAACCTTCAATTTTCTCACTACATTCTTTTGTCCATGAGGATGTTATAGGTATGGGACTGTGAGCAACTTTTTAGCCATCATGACTTTATTACACGAAATACAACGGGTGTCTGCTTGACATACATATTTGCAATTGGGGATAGGTTGGAAAGCAGTTAAAGTTCTTTTGATGACAGCTGGTAATGATGAAAATGTGTTTACAACTAATACACTTACATGCATTTAACAAAGGTACTGAAGTTTTCCACTTGTGTCCCAAAAAGAAGGTAACCCAGCTGGGCATAGGCAAAGAAGACAATGAAGAACATAATGGCAAAGCCCAGGATGTCCTTGGCACAACGTGCCAGTGTGGAGGAGAGCTGTGTCATTGTTTTGTTAAAGCTAATATACTTGAATATCTGCAAGAAGAAAGAACAGGGACAAAATTAGGCCAAACCATCAGCTAGATCAGTCTCTTTCCTACACATACGTGCTTACTAAAACAAGAGGTTATCTATGGCACCAAAGCACTGAGGAGACAGCCAAGCTGGGGCAATAGTGGCCTAGAGTTCACATTGTTTGTCCTGGGTGTGCCACCATCTTACTATTGGGTCGTAAATATGACTGTTCCCTGTGCCAAATGAAAATGTGAAGAGGGAGTGCTATAAGGACAAATATCTTGAGGATAGTGAGGATAGCTGAATACAGCATGACTTTTCACCATGCCAAGATGCTTTGGTCAAAATGCAAGGTACATACCAATTTTTCATTTCCAATTGCTGGGTGGCCACCATGAACATAGCATAGAATGGACAAGATTGTATTGTACTCAGCATTTTCAAAAGCCTTTTACACCACAGCTTCTGAACTCCCTCTCTGCTCTCTCCACAGAGCTGGCCTCAGAATGCAAGGTGAAAAGCTGCCTGGATTTACTACAAAACAGAGCACATGACGCTCGAGGAAATCCTTCCCTATTCTACAGCTGTTACCCTCATTCACTAAGAGAGATGGAAGAGTTAGCCCCCAGGGTATCAGGTGGAACAGGTCTGAGACTGGAGCCCAGGCAACCCCTGGCTCCCCTACAATACCTTGATCCAGGCAAAGAATAAGTTGACTGCATTCATGTTGTTGTACTGAGTCTGCCAGAATGCCAAGAACTCAAAGTCTGCATAGGTGTCCGGGTGTTTCAACAACTCCCCCAACAGTCTGTTCACCTCAATGGTGCGAAAGATGTGAAAACCAATAGCAACGATGGAGAGCTGTGAAGAGGAACGATCTGCAGTGAGTGTAGAAGTTAAAAGTGTCCACAGATATTAAAGTGCCACAGAATTACTTGGTATCACACTTCATAACTACACTCTACTGGTGGGGGATGGAAATAAGGTCCTAATGCACTGAGTGATGACCTGACTTCACACCCTCTCAATGATCATTAAGGAAAGAATTTTCTTCTAATACCTGATAGAAAAGCACATGTCCATTTACTCCGCCAGTCCATTTTTCTATTGGAGCAAAAAACGTGTCAGCTCTTGCCTTATCTAGACCAGTTTTCTCATTCTTTCATTAGTTGTGTTTCTTATACCCCTCTGCCATTTCTCTCCCTTCCCCCCCTCATTAAAAAAAAATAAAATAAAGTGTGCAAGCATCCTCACCAGAATGACAACCACATCCAAGATGTTCCAGATGCTGGTGAAGTAATGAAGCTTGTGGATACGCAGCTCCAAAATCTCCTCCACCACATAGTAGAAGATGAAGACACAGAAGACAATTTCACAGGCAACAATGAAGAAGTCCCATGCACTGACATATCGTATAAGCTTGACTGTCCGGATTTGCCAGGAGGGGATGGCACCACCAGTGGCTGGAAACTCAACCACTAACCTTGAAGGGAACAAGAAAGCACTGATAATTACAAATGGTGGGATGGAAGCATCAAACCTGAGTATGAACTATCCACCAAACTGTGACTGGAAGAGTTGCGCATGTGTTTATGCATTCTTCTCTCTGCTGCTTCACTACTCATGGCAGAAAAGCATGAAAGGTCAAAAGAAGTGAGTCTACTTGTGTCAGAAAAAACAGCTCTTCTTGCTAATCCATACAATATCTACTGATGCCGTTCAGTCCTACACCCCATAGTGGACCAGATTATTTTTGCATTTTAAGAATCTGTGGCATTAAGAAACAAGCGAGAGGCAGAAGAATTTCCAGTGGGACTCAGCCTACCTCAGAACACAGAACAGATTGATATTTGCATTATACACAGAGAAATCAATGAAGACAACTCGTGTCCCCCGATCCAGCCACAACTTCTCCTTCAAGATTTGCAGGGCTTCAGCACTCTCTTCTCTGGTCAACTTGAGGTCTATGTAGTATCCTCCCCCACTATAACTGGTTAGTCTTCCCCAGTGAGATGAGCCACCCAGCTCTTCCTCAGAATGGTACCTCCACCTGCAACAGACAAGCCATGAGAAAAGACATCACTTACCACCCACAGCCTTGGATAGGACCTTGCAGTCAGGATAAATGAAACTGCATCTTCAAAGGACAGAGCAGTTTAATCAAAGAGTTGGCACATAACTCCTATTCCAGATCTGAGCTTACACCAGTTCTTCACTGTTGATAGATTTCCGATCTAGTGCTTCCCAGTAGAGATACAACACATCTTGCCATACCATGGAGGGAAAATTCTGCAGGCTCATTGGCTATGCCATAGCCTTGTTTGCTTTTAAGGTTATGCACAGAGTCTGTTGTATTGCTTCCTACCATGTTGCACACAGTTCTCTGCTTAGAACACTCTTGCACGCAAATTTCCTTATGAACAATAGCTTCTTTTTCACAGATCAAGACTCAAGCAGCAAGCAAGGGGTTATTAAATGGCAGCTGCCTCACTTTATTATAGAGGAAAATCCACATCAATTACATGAATCATCAGTAAAAAATAAATAAATAACCAAGTGTGATGGTGATTTCACATGTTATATTCCATCTCAGTGTAGAATTAGAAGTTAAGAAATCTGGGTCTTAAGAAAATGGTTCAGACACCTCTGTCTGAAAAAAAAAAGGGGGGGGCAAAAAAAAGCTGGGAATAGGTTTTCAAGATGAAAGAGGTGCACTCCCTTAAAAACAGACAGCAATGTCTACCTAATTCTCATCTGGATTTCTCATGGCTTTCTCAACAGGTCCCACTCTAACATTCATCCTGTCTCTCCTCGAAGAGGCTTGATGCAAAGGACTTGCTGCCTCTAACTGCAAAGGGAATTCCAGCCTTGTGTGAGAAACTCACCCCTACCATTCATTCTGCAGCTCAGCATATCTTATTTTAACCAGAAGAGACTAATCTGGGGCAATTTAAAAAATGTAAAAATCACAAATATTCTAATCCCAAACAGCAGAGGATGTACTTACGCCGTTCCATTGACAAGTCCAAAGGAGAATCTTTCCTCCTTGTCTTCTGAGTATACATCATAGCAGCCTGAGATTTCCTCCTTGAAGTCATCATGGACCACACAGGAATTGTTCTTCACCTTCAGCTGTCGCATCCGTGGGACACCCAGCAGCAGGTTCTCATAATAGATGTATGACTGGGTATTGTGTGCTGCTAGGGACTCATTGTTGTACCACTTTGTCCAGTAAAGATTATCCAGAAGAGGACCTTGTGCATACTGCGTGAGAGGGAGAAGAAAGCAACTGGTTCATAGCCTACATATCAGAGGAATTTTCTTAGTCTGGGCTTGAGATAAGACCTGACCCACACTGCTCTACTGGTAGAGCTTGCGTTGCATATTTGCTAAGGAGGGGAGCCCCCATATGGAGCTGGGTGGAGCTGCAGGGTAGGAGATTGATGCTGTGCAGCAGGGTGGTGTGGTGGCTCCTCTCAGGCCTGTAACGCGCTTGCTGCACCTTGTTATGCTAACAAAGAGACAGGGGCCCTACAACCTCTTTGTCCCTTCCTCTTCAGGGAACACAAGTCTGGAGGAACTGTCCTGGCATGAGGTGTGAATTATTAAAACAAGGTGGACCAGTTCCCTGTAACCAGTGAGGGAAACAGTAGTGCCATAGTTCATTGTGCTTTTTTAATATATCAGAAAAAGGCAAAGCTAACTGACAATGAACTTCTGGCTGGCCGTTAGAGATAGGTGGTTGCAATATCTCAATGACATTCACCGTGGACCATATTATTCATTCTCCAGTTCTTTGATAAAAGTGTGACAGATCCCAACATCTTGTCCCCTTTTTTTCTTTGGTAAAAGTCAGTGCAAATTTTAATCCAGTTTCTCCATAAAGAATCTACAGGTCAGGTCAGGCCATGCATAAATTACAGGTTAACTACACTGATCCCACAATTGCCCATGAAAATGGAGATAAGATTATTACTAAGAGACCAGCATGAAGACATTAGACTGCAGGATTCAAAGCTATGTCTGTCACAAGAAAGCCTGGAATGGATTTTTCTGGACACACACAACACTTAGCCTAGTCAGTATTCTGGCTACAGTGCTATAATGTTTTAAATCAGTGTGTACCCTGCATGCAAATGATACCATATCTACTGCTAGTAGCTGGCAAGCAGCAGTAGAATGGCTTGCTGAAAGCACTAGGTAGCACATTCAGAGATAACTGAATATCCCACCCTAGCTGAGATTTCCAGGGCTCCCCATGCCAGGCCAGATGTGTACTCACCACCCAAAAGTCAGCCATGCTGCCAATGGACTGGAAAGAGACACGGCTGTCTGAAGAGGTCTGCAGGAAGAGCTCAGACATCACTTTGGTGTAGTAATAGGCATTGGAACTTGTCATTCCATATGTCACTAAGAGAAGAGACAAGAGGAGGGTCCTCCCTTACACCTGAATATCGGAGCCTGGTATATACATTCATTTTCTGCATAGCTTCTACTGTCGTAAATAAGCTGAGCAAGGTAGAAGAGAAGAAACCTTGAGAGCTATAATCACATTACTTTCTTGATTGCTTAAGGAGTTCAACTTTATTTTCTGCATCTTCCAGAATTTAAACTGCCAGACTGACAGATTTTAAGAGTTTAAAAGCCAAAGAAGACCATTGGATGATGCAACTGAACATCCTGGGTAACATTTTTTCCCCCTCAGAGAGACAAAATTTCTGAGAGAAATCTTCTTTCTCAGAACAAAGTTCATGATCTGTATTTTGTGTGCACTTAGTTCTGATCTAAAGCTATGAAGGTATAGACACTACCCTGTTGTGGAAAATTCCAGGCAAGTTTTTGTGTACCAAAAAAAATCAAACAAGTATATGTTGTTTCGACTACCCAGAGCTCCTCCCTGCAGAAGAGCATCCATCATGGTAGTCACTAGGAACAAGTCCTACCGTTGAAAGGATACTGTGAAAATAAAGCAGCAGATATTCAACATCCACCTCCCAAACACTTCTAGATGAGTCAGTGTGCGACTGCATGTACGTCTGTGTGCATGCCCTGGTTCTTCAGGAAGGACTGTCTCCCTGGGTCAGTGTGATAGTAACTTGGGTTGGTATTGTCTGTCTATCTCTCCTGCTACAGGGCCCATGAAATATAATCCTCTTCACTGTTCTGTGCCACAGGTGCTCATCTGTGATAATGAATGAACCTTCCCAAAAAACAAACAGTCATTGTTCTAACCACACAAAGGCCATTAGCATTCAGCACAGGGCTGCATTAAATCTACCCAAGAACAACACAAGCTGCCATCTGCATTATCACCTCAGCCACCTCACCAGCCTCAGAGACAAAAATCTCTCTGAACCCCGTGTCTCTGATCCCAAGAAGTTTCTAGAGCTGCTGTCTGAGGTTTGAACATTTGCTGTGAAACTAAATCTGAGGTTTTAACATTTGCTGTGAAACTAATCTTGCTGTGCAGATTCTTCCAGGACTGTGATGTCAACAGCTGGAGCTGATAATGTGGTTTGGGAAATTCTACTTAAATCTAGCAGGTATCAATTCAGTCCAGAGCAATTGTCAGCCATTTTACTTGTGTGTGCAGCAGCTGTTCTGTGAGTCAACAACACACCTGCTTGCTGCGGTGATTATACATACAATCAATTTAACACCTACAACTGGGTGAGGAAGTCTAATAATAAAAACTCACCTTCTTCCCCTCATGCTACACACAGAAAAGACAGCTATGAGTTAGGATATCTACTTACATAGACAAATGTCCACCAAGAACACAATATAGACTAGAAGCTCTCGTAGAGTGGTCTTCACATAAAGCTCTCTGTTTTCAGCTGTGTTCTCAGTGAGCGTAGTGCCCCACAGACCTGAGGGATGTAAAGAAAAAAAATGAGAGGTTTGATGGCCATTCTCAAAGACTATGGGAGGAGTCCTATTCCCAAAGAATGCTCCTGTCTTGTGAGTTACTAGATTTTTGTCACTTTCCAAAACAGAAATTTTTCATCTCAAAACTTGACTAAAACTTGTTAAATAACCTATAAAATGAACAATTCCAGTGTGAACAAAAGATTTGAGGCTGACCAAAACTGAATTTTTTTGACCATTATGTTTTGCTAAATCACTCTTCATTTTTCTGCCAGACTTCAATAGGGACTGATCATTTTCTGCCTGTTTTTCAGCTTACTTTTTGCAGAAATTCAGTCTTTGTCACAAGTTTTCCTGGAATGTCATAGTTTCATCTCAGTCATGCACGTGCCAACATCTGACCTTTTGTTAAGGACTTCCATAGCAGAACTGCATCTGATTTTAGCTTTACAGCTATTAGTTCTTTTTAGGTATACTGAGCTATCAAGCTCCAAACATTTGTCCCTTGCTTACTCACACACTTGAAGATTTCTTGTATGTCATAAGACTCAATCAAATAGCCCAACTCAATATTTTCAGCACACAATTTAGAGCCAAATTGTGTTCAGGATGTCTAGCAATGGAGCTCTGCTGACTTCAACGCAGATTTATACCAGCTAATGTTCTGATTTCTTCACACAGTGAAAGCAACTCATTAAACATCATGAGGATTGATCAAAAAGACAGGAACACTTTCTTTAAAAGAAGCCTCAATATTTTGGTTTTGATGAACCGCCTAACACCATTAGTTTGTTTACTTGTTCTTGCTGTAATGGCTTTCTGTTGCGTTTTCAGAATCTCTCCTGAAGTTGAAAGGCATAAGAAATTCCACTTGAAAGCCTAGTGATGGAACTGGCATCAATAATACCCACAGTCTTCCTGCTTTCTGCACCTCCTAGAGAGCTCAGCCCTGATACCTATCCCCAGTGGTGTGCAACTATCATTCCCCTGCAAATCGGGATCAAAGATCCACACATCTCAAGTCACCTCAGGAAGAGGAAGGAGACAGGTTTTTTGCTTTGGAACAAGCAAAAGTGCTATAGCGCACATTCACTCCTGTCCTGATGATAACTCTTTGGCATCTCAACAAAGTACGGAGCTTTTTGCACATTCAGCTGCCATGATGGTTGCCACCCTCACTCATGATGGCATCCACCCTCACTCCTGGACAGACAAACCAACAGCCTGATCTGGCCATGCAATAGACCAGCAACAGAAATGAGAGACTAGAGAAGATGTGGATTTACTCTAGTGCAGGAGAGTAGCATGTAGTCTGTGAAAACTCCACAACAGAAACAAACAAACAAAAATCAGTGGGTAACAACAGAGCAGAGACATTACTGCAAGTGGTAACAGTAAGGCTGAGTCAGCGTATAGTAAAGGCCAGCTACTCAGAGAAGGGCACAAAGTTCATTGTAGTCATTGGGCTCCTGAAGATTTGAATCTTATTCTCATTTTTTGTGTTATAAGCAACAAGAGACAAGAAGATGTTAGTGCACTCCATGGCAACAAAAGGTACTTTAAAGGGACGGAACTATGTCCTTGTGAACAAACACCCCATGAGGCAGGGAACCCCTAGTACCAAATGTTGAGAAAAAAGGCAAAGGAAAATAAGTGCACTCAGGAATACCTAAATGCAGCAACACTCAAATATCCTTGAAAACTTGGTTCAGAAACTGGACCAAAATTATACCTGGAGGACCACGAGTCTTGTCCCTCATCATTCAGGTTGCATCCTGTAATTGTGAAACTATACCAGTTGAGGTTTTATTTCAGGTGTTTCTTTAGGAAACATGCCATGGAAATATACCACCTCATACGTGAAGTATGTACCCGTCTGTGTCTCCTTTGGAACCTTCCAACCTCGGAAGCCTGGGAATTCATCTCTTTTGAACATGACATTTGGACTGAATGATACTCCCATTCTCTCTATACCTCCTGCCTTGTAGCAAAGATGACAGGACAGACCCAGGAGGCACAGAAAGACACACAGAATGAGGATGGTCCTTTTAGGTCAGCTAAAGATGATGTTCAGAGTAATGATGGTCTGTAGTGTGCAGCTTCCTGTACTACACAGATATTATGTACTTTCTACCTTCTGCACCCCTCAGTCGCCTTCCCCCGCAAGTATTGCTCTCTTCCCAATGGCTAGTAAATCCTTTCTACTGAAATATCAGAACTTTACCTCGGATGCCTCTGAAGATGTAGATGCAGCACTTGAGGAGAGGACTTGTCTTCCCATCTACAGCTTTGTTCTGCTCTGTCCGGTAGGGAAGTGGATCCCCCACCTCTTCAAAGTTCTCATAGGGATTCTCCAGGATGGACTTGGGGTTGTAGATGGCTCGAATCTTCAAGGAGGTAGAGGGAGAGCCATTGTAAACAGGATTATCCCAAGCTGTCTTCCCCACAGTCTCCAGTTCATGTTCCTCTGGGGCTTGAAAGTGGCTCTCAGCTCTGCTGTTTAGGTGAGAAGAGCTCATGGCTATTCACTGGCAGCAGAAGTACTAATTAGCTGGAATTGTAGATGTAGCCTGCCTGGGCTGGAGTTGAAAGCTAGCGGAAAGGGAATCAGTCAATGCCAAACAGCGTGTCTGCCTCAGCAGCCTGAGGGAGGGTGCACCATCAGCATCCTGCAGACAGCACGCATCCTCCCCCTGCTTTATACCAGCTCAGCTGGTGAAACGTATGGGAGGGTGGCACTGCCCCTTGTAAAAACCACCACCAGCCCTATCAGTCCCAGGAACAGCGATGTGGCCACGACACCGCCTCTGCTTCCAAACTGAGATAAGAGACGCTGCTGAAGCTGTGGGAAGGGGAGGCTGCCAGGAGACAGCCCCCGAGCTGTGGTGGAAGGCTGGGATTTACTTGGACCACTCAGGCTGCCCGCAGCCCGGGTCAGCTCCAGCAGCCAGCTGTCTCAGGATGCCCGAGCAAACACCTCTCGGCTCAGCGCGGAGCCTTTGCTCTGGGGCTGAGGGATAGCTCGAGTGGCCAGGGAAGGGTCACAGAGCAGAAATCCTCCCTCTTCAAGGCAGGCGGTGAGGACCCGGGCCGGGCAGGTCACCAGGTGGCGCTGGCAGGTCGCCCCGGGAGCCGCTGAGCCTAGCTTGTGGGAATGCGGCTCTGTAAAACCAGGCATCGCCTCTGCTGTCGGTTAGACACCGGGGTTCGGCCTTAAGCGTGATCCCGGTGAGTTTTCCCAGCTTCCTCTTTGCTACGCTACTGTTAAAGGCAGAAGTAGTGAGCAGGAGTAAACTCCTAATGCTTGCTCTGGAAACCAGAGGCTGAGCTCTTCAGCTTCTGCAGGATTTTCATAAGCCCTGCGGGGTCTGCTTGCTCTGAGGCAAACCAGGCTCATATCAGGCAAAACTGGAAATAATAGCAGCTAATGGGTGTCAATATTCATCCACTTCTTGCGAAGTAGTCCCAGGCCTCATAGGTGCTGTGGTAAGATAGTAAAGGAACATCCAGTCTGAGCCTGCCCCCTCCTCAAGACTGAATACATAACCTCAGCAGGTGCTTCTCCACAGGTACTGATGGCAGCAATTTTTCCTGACATTACCCAGGGAAGCAACATGACTTTTGCAGCTGTAGGACTACAGGGCTCAAAGGTACAAACAGGGATATTTTCTCTGGACTGTCGTGTTCATACAGCTGGATGTGGATGTCCCCTTTGCTCACCTACTTGATGATGGCATTGAGAATGCTTGAATAGCAACGAGGCAGGACCTAACTCGTTACAGGGCAGTGAGAGGGCAGCAACTGGTAATTTGGTGGGTTGGAAGTTCATCAGTGGTCTGGGCTGGATTCCTGGGCTGAATTTGGTACAGTATTTGCTGGCTTTGGAATGACACCTGTCTGATGGTATCTTTCTGACCTTAGGTCTTATTCGCCAACCCGCCATTCTTGTTGAAAGCCAACAAACAGGATTTCTCTTCCTTCCTTGTCTCTTCTCTGGTGAAGTCTGTTTCTCAGCAGCCCTAGAAGAAACATTTCAAAGGTACCCAGGCAGAGTCTCTTTCTAAAACTAGAAACCATCTTCACAGTGGGATTCAGCATGGTAGGGGAACAAAAAAGCACAGCTCCAGAATTTTCCTTAAAATACCATGTGGGTCAGAGCGGTTCCTGCACTGAGCACTCATTCACTGCAGACAAATCCACTGAGCAGATGAGAGGAACAAAGCCACGGAAATGTTCAGCTAGGGAGGGGATAAGCTCTCTGTTGCTGGATAATTTGTTAAGAGCAGGCTAGGTGAAGCTCAGAGATGAGCTCTCTGTCAGCTGGCCAGCCACTTCATTGGGTAGCCCGTGAGCTATTCCTACCTGGCACATCGAGTCTTCATGCAGGATACAGTAGCACGCTGCTGGCCAGTGCCTCAGCTGGCTTGTGTTCCCCCGTGGGGCTGGGGATGTGCTTTCTTGGCCTTGCCACCGCTTCTCTTCTTCAACGGCCTGTGGCCACAGACCTGTTTCAATGAATAACAGAGCAATGCTAGCTAGCAAGGAGGCTGGCAAGAGACCAAAGTAAAACACTGGGTGTTGTTGACATGCGCTGCCAGGCATGTACATGCACGCACTTTGTCTGGGCAAGAAATATGACTTCCTCCTTTGTATTATTATTATTTAAACAAATTAAAAGATGAATCATGGGAGGAGAGAGGGAGAAGAATATTGTTAGTTGTTGGATTTTCTAAATCATGGTGCATTGTTTGGATAATGTCAGTGCTTTGGCTTTATTTATATTGCTAATTTAAATGATAAATTGAAACAAAATGGTTAAGAAAAAAAATCAAGTTACCTTGGGGTACACTCGCACATACTATTATTTTCTATCAAGATCCCCACCAGCCCTTGTTAGAGAGCACTGAAGATCAGCACTAAACAGAATAAAGGTAATTCTAGTAATTAATGCTGCTATTACAAAAAGAAAAAAAAAGTCTGCAAGGAGAAGGATTTTCCTTTAATAGGCCACGTGGTGGACTTGGGAAACAACTGGCCTGCTTCTGCATGCATAAACCTCATATGCCTGCATATTCCTGCATATAGAGTTTATTCCTCATAAACTCTCATATTCCTGCAAGTCTCACAAAAAAGGCTTATGATTCTGAAAATGTTTTTCCTAATAATGTCTTCTGGCTTAATAAAATTTATTGCCTTTCCTTGCATCCCTTGTCTTGGTTATATCAACATCAGCTGGATCATCAACAGCTATCACTACTATTCTAACACCATCAGATTCTATAACATTCAGTTGTAGTTTAGCAGCAGCTGGGCAGGCATTGAAACTCTGGAAGTTTTGTGCCATTCAGAAATTGTTATATAATAGTCTGCAAAGACCCCCGGAAACAGAAAAGACTGTGATGGTGGGAAATGAACACACATGCCAGGTACAGTTCCAGTGCTCACGGACTATCTTAGCAATTGCAATGCAAATTTGTGGATGCTAAATGTGCATTACCATGAGCCTGTAAACAATCTCTGAACCTGATCCAAACCTCCCCTTTTTCACTAGCTTTTCATGGAGTTGTGAACTAAGCTGATTTGGGTAGTAAAATACTTTTCTTTCATTGGCACAATACAGTTTGGTTTTCTTTAAAAAATATATTATTTAGTTTTTACTAAAAGGAAATAAGCTGTCAAAGGCTCTCAAGAAGATTGGCATCATAGCACATACGGAAGAGGTATGCAGGAACCTTTGAAGGTTTTTGTTTTAAAAAATGCTGTTTCTCTACATGGCTAATATAAAGTGTTTATATGGCATGAATAAATCCACCCTGCTTCTTCACAGGGGATGAAATTTTTTTATAACATTCATTCATTGCAAAGCAAAAGTCCAACCACCTTCTGCACAGCAAAGAATAAAAGAGTAGGGATTTTTATTGCCCCTAAATAATTCAATTAACAATTAAATTTATCAGCAGTAGTTTCTTTCAAATTTTCCACTGTGAAGTTATTTTCTGTCATGATCAATATATTGTTAAACTGTTTTATAGGAGAAGTATAAGCCACAGCTAATTTTGCCATCAATTGGTAGTGTGATGACCACATCCTGCCACAGATACATGATAGTGAACTGAGATAGAAGGACCTCATAAAGGAATAACAGGTTACCTATGTAGAGCTAAAATAGCATTCAAAAGCTAAAATAGCATTCATTTTCAAACAATCCAAATTAAAAAAAAAAAAAATCTATAAATAGGATACAGTAGAGAAAAGAGGAGTGAATGCATGTAACACCACAATTAAATTATTATTTAATTTCCTGGTATTCTCCTTCCCTAAAAAACAAATCCTCCACCATAGCAGATATCCAAGATAGCAAAAAATTTATGTAAAAAGAATGTTTTCTGTTATTGAATTATCATGCACTTTAGCAGTGGATGTCAGGTTCTCACCATTCTTGATTTTAAAGCTGACGTTAATAAAAACAGTACCTTGCCCATGGCAGCACTGCTTGAGGTCATGCTCCAATTCAAAATACTATGGCCACAGCCCCCAACCTCAAAAGGAAGGAACTGGCCCCACTCCTGGCTTGTGGTGGCCTATTTTACTTACCTCACACCACGATTCTGGGGCACCTCAAAAGCCCCTTGCCTGGTGTCTGCAGTCCAGCCCCTCTGACAACTCCACACCCCTCCTTACCAAAGGACACAACAATCTCTGTGCCCTTTTCACTGGGAGAAAGGTGGCCCCTTAAAATTGGGAGCAGGAGAATGTAATGTAGGAACAAAAAGGAGCAACCTTATTGGATTTCTTTAATTTGGCAGAGAGGAGAGGGACATTCTGAACTTAAATGCCTTATTATACACAGCACATTGAGAAGGAATTAATCAGAGTAAAACACTCTCAAAGGTAACGAGATGGTACATTTGATTTTGTTTTCACTAAACAGTCCACACCCCTGCTACCTTTCTTCCAGTTCAGCTAGGATGAACTTGAGTATCTCTATTATTTCTAATTACTAAAATGTGATAAGAATTAAGCATGGAAAAAAAAGCAGCTTTATTTTGATAACGTGCAATACAGTAAAAAATGTAATTTTAGAAATAGGTGAAATAGCATGTGTACCCTGGTCTTCCCGGGCACAGGAGAATTCACCATCCATATATGAATGTTATCATTTGAAACCCAGTTTACCCTCCTTTGTTATTCTTTCTCTGGAATTTGTGATGTTCAAGTTTGCAGTGTGGTACTCCAATGGGGTCTGGTAACACTGCAACCATGCCTGGGATTCCTCAGCCCCGCTACAGTGAGGGAAAAGGTCTGAAGCAGCCAGATGATTTATGACTCTTAGGGTCACTCGCAAAAGCCCACTTCTGATTAGCATTCCACACCTACACAATTACACCACACAAGCAAAGCCAATTTTGCACTCTGTGCTACACCTAACTCACACACCAACAACTGTCCAACCAATAACAGTCCAAGACCTACCTGGGAACTCATCAGATTTCATCCCTTCACAATAGACCGCTCTTACGCCCTCTACTGCATCTCATAGACAAGCCTTCACAAAGTAAGCCATTCTTCCTGCAGTACTCCTCCAACATCAACAAACACCTGCATAAGGACTTCCACAACAACACTACCAGCTCCTGCATGAAAAGCTTCATGTTCTCCTCAAGAGTCCACCCTACAGCAACTGCTGATGAACACACACTAGCCTCACCAACGCCAAACACCACCACGAAAACCGCAAAGTTAAAATTGCATGTGCAGGGCTATATTGTAGGTGTGGGTTAATGCAGAGGTGGGCTTGGAAGCTGCAGAGTGTACACCCTACTGTTTCATATGGCATTTTATTAGGGATTCTGTTCTCCGTGGGAGAAGCCTAGAAGAAGAGATTCTAAAGACAAGAATGGAACTGTTCTTCAGGTCTCTGAAGCTGAGAGTATTTAGTGGTATCTGTGCTGTGGATCTTCTTTTATATTTGCTTCTCCATCCACCTGGGTGCTGTAGAAGATAGAAAAAGAAAAATATAGTGCATGATTAACAAGCTCAAAGTTTCTGTCCCAAAGCAGAGTTACTGCAACTCTACGTGCATTCTAGGAAGCCTAATTACAGTTTTGCCATTCTCCCATATTATTTTCTACTCCCATAGTATTTTCTATCCAAAACAATTTGTCGATCCATCTGAGGTGCTTCAGGGCTTCTGCCCCACCATCCACTCTGAGGTACCCATGCATTTCCCTCTGAACTCCCCCTCTTCAGTGGCATCCCGTCTCTGAGGTACCTCAGGGTTTCCTGCTAATGCCGCCCCGATACTGCCCCCCTCTCGGAGGTACCTCTTTATTTCCAATTGAAGCACCCTGTCGCTATCCCCTCTCTGAGGCACCTCAGCGTTTACCTTTGAACAACCCTGGGGCACCGACCCCGCTCTGTGGTTTCTCAGCCTTTCCCATTGAAGTCCCCTCGGCACCACCTCCTCTCGGAGGTACCTCAATGTTGCCTGCCGAAGCCCCCCCCAGTGCCATCCCCTCTCTGAGGTACCTCAGCGTTTCCCTTTGAAGCCCGCATGGGGAAGCCCCATGAAGCCCCCGCGGGGAGGTCAGGCCTGCCCAGGGGCGCTGCCTGCTTGGCCAGAGGTGGCCTGGGGACATGGCATGGGCTTGAAGGCTCGACTATCTGCCGCGCCGTGGGGCTGAGAGGAGAAGCACTCAAAGGCTGTGAGGCAGCAGATTTTACATCCCTCCCACCTCGCGGTTTAGAGGACTGTGTCCTTTCTGATGGTTTAGCTCAAACATCTTTCTTACTTCTAAATGTACAGCAGTAACACATGCAAAAGCCCATTGCTGATTAGCTTTCTACACCAATTAAATTGCACCACACAGGCAAAGCTAAAATTGCCCCCCGTGCTTCTGATAACCAAAAAGCTGCCCAAAAACTACCTGCATGCTGACCAGATCCCACCCATTTGGATCAACTTGCTGTCTTACTCTCTGTGCATTGCACAGAGAAGCTTCCACAAAGAAGGCCACTTGACCAGCAGTAATACTGCAACATCAACAAACTCCTACATGAAGACTTACATCTTTCTGTAAGATCTAATAGGATATGGTACGCTTCTATAATAAGGTAGCACAAGGAGCAGTTTAAATCTGCAGAAGTAGGAAGAGCTGGGTTTGGAACTTGCCATCAGTTTTGCTAGCATGATGGCAAACAGTTACATCCATTTGCCTGATGGAGTAACACACATAATGAGAAACTAGTAAAACAACATATCTGTTGTGATGTTGTTCCCGTTGTTATGCACTTGCATTTCTGCTGGTGTTTCTACCTTCAGACGCACCAGCACTTAAGCATTTAGTCTGAGGTATAGGTAAGGCCTCTACTCTCTTCAGTTTATTTACAGTAAAACTTACATTAAAACAGTGTGTGGTTTCATTTGCTATTATTTGCACTGCATTGGTTTTTATTGTACTCACTGATTACATGTTTGAGAGTTTAGTAAAGCTCTCATACTCACTAGTGTGACAACCTAGTTTTGCTGGGCAGCTCCTAAAAAATTTTACTGCATGCGACTCTTGCCTACAAACTGGCACGTGCTGAGCCAGGAGACCATCTTACACATTCACAGGACTGCCCTGTTTGAGAAAGCTCACTGGGAACATCAGGCCTTTTCTGCCTTTCAGGATGTGTTCTCCAAGGATGATGTTCAAATCCGTCAGCAATCTGGGTCCAGATTACCTGAAACCCTTGCTCCCTGAGCGGGGTGCAATTCAGCAACTGAAATCCCTGTGGGACACTGAGAGCTGCAGTCTTATACTTCCATTTTTTTGTTGGGATTTGGCAACCCTACAGAAGCCAACGGACTAAATATGCTTCTCAGTTTCTTCCCTTCCACCCCCCAAAGTTTAAAGTTCTCTGTGAGCATCATCACATCTGAACGGTGGGGCTTGGCGGAGCGGAGCGGCCGCTGCGGCGGCACCGCCGGGGCTCGGCCAGCGGGGGGCAGCCGCGCTCCGTCCTTCCGCCGCCGCCCGCCGCGGGGCTGCCGCGGCCCCCGCTCCTGAGGGCCCCCAGCCGCCTGCCCCACACCTGAGACTGCCCCAGCACGTACAATCAGCTTGTGAGGTGTGGGCCAAGCCCTCGCAGTGTGCTCCTCACGCAGGCCCAGCGGATGTTTTCCTACCGTGACTGGCCCTTCACGTGGACCTGCTGCAAGAGGTGGCATGGCCCGGAGCTGTGGTGCACACGTGGCAAAGCCCATGCTGCCCAAAATGCATATTAAGACAAACTTCTGCTGTCCAAGAGGCCGTCCAGTAACGTGGCCCTTGGGCTGCTGCCTTGTCCTCAGGGGTGCCCTTGGTCCCAGGCAGGTTTGGGGCTGAGGTGGCACTTCTGAGTGACAGCAAACCACCTCTTCCCCTGGTTTCCCCAGCCACGGGCCCATGACAGGCCAGCGGACAGCAGGAGGGAGGCACAGGCTGCACCGCCATCCCAGCAGGATGAGCATGGTTTGTGAGCCCAAGTTAGGCCTGATCTAATTCTGTTCTGCTGCAACATAGCCCCATTCCCTCTTGTTCAGTGACGAAAAGGGGCAGATTATCGTCTCCTTCTGCCTTGTCCTTGTCTCCCTTCATTTCTGCCTTGGCCACCACCTGCTGACCCTTTCAGGCTAACCACACACCTTGCATCCCCTCCTATTTTCCTCCCTCCCTCCTGGATTGTCCCCAAAACTCACTCTCTCTCTCTCTCTCTGAGGGCATGGTGCCCGCTGTTTGACACATTTCTTCAGCTGGTACCTTCGCAATAGCAGAATGACTCCATTAGGTGACCTTTGATGGTCCTAGTGCCACAGCCCAAGCTTTATGAGCTTATTTAGCAACCCTCTGGTATACTGCTGACTTGTGCTCAGCTGTGGCTCCACAAGGCCTCCTGGGCCAGGCAGCACAGAACAGATGCCTGTGCACTTGCAGACTTGTCCCATTTGTGCAGCTGGTTGCTCCTGCCTTCATGGCCCTCTTCTCAATTGGCTCCTGTTGCCTGGGACCACATCTCACAGCAGCCACAAGCCCTGGGAATCACAATCCCACCAGCACTCACTTCCCAAATCAGCTTGGCATTGTCCTCTGCCAAACTCATTCAATTATTACCCACTCTATCACCTTGGTTAATAAAGGCAACACAGGCAGAGTCAACACAGTGCCAGCAAAACCCATCCTATCACTGCCAGGACAGAGCTACAAAGACATCTGCCAACAATGTGAAAGGCAGCAAATCCCATGCAAGAGCCAGGCACAGTACTTGGCTATCAATAGTCTCTGAGGATCAGCGCAGGTGTTTGGGGTGAAGCAAATGCAATTTGTTCCACCTGGGAAAGCTTTCTCTGGCAGGCTACTGCTCCCTGCACATCGTTCACATGCTGCAGCACAAGGGGATGGGACTGGGGGGAAAAATTGGATTAAGAGTTCAAACTAACATCCACAGCACTGGTTAGCTATCACGTAACTCTCACCTGGCTAGGGCAACCCACCCCTGCCTGTTCCTGTCATGCCCAGAGCAAGCTTTAGAGATAAGATACGATGAGATCAGGGACCTCCAGAGCAAAATCTCACGCGTCTCTGACACCTGCTTCAGGATTGTCTCTCTCTTCTTCCTCCAGGTGTCACCTGCTGACATTTTGGTGCTGCTTTTTCCTCCCGCTGCTGAAAATCATGTTAGCACCCACATGCTGAAGAGGAGTAACAGACAGTCCCCAAGGGTGCAAGAATGGCTATGATAGATCCAGCAGCACCGGGGAAGAGGTGGGTCCCTGCACCTAAGCGACAGGGACATCCTGAGATCCAGCAACAAGCCCCAGTATGGAAATACAGAATGAGGAATCCGGACACCTTTGGAAACAGAGGCAGGGATTCTGGGCACCAAAGAGCTGCCCTAGTTCTATCCCGGCATGTCCTGAGGAGCTCAGTCCCATGATTCTCAGGCTGATGGTGCTGGCCACGTCGTGGCGAGAGAGCAGAGGAGTGGATTCCTCAAAAGCTGCAAATGATTCACCACCTTTCTACCTCTGTCCATCCCATTTCTCTAACCAAAATATTTTTTAGAGTAAGATCATTTTTCCACAGAACATAAACTCGACCTTCACAGTCCTGTGTTGCACAGTACTCTGTGTTTATTCATTCCCAATCATGTAATTCCATACAATCCATAAATATCCCATTTTATAGGTAGAAAAATAAGAAGGGCTCAAGTGCCTTTTAAAATAAGCCAGAGGCTGGAGTCATTGTTAGGCTTAGATGCTACATGTACTTAATATTCAGGGATAAGCCAGTCACCTGGTTGAGCTGGCTCCTGACCGATTGAGAAAGAGGTGGTGAAAGAGGAGTCCAGGTCCTACCACTGGCAACACTGCATGTTGGCACACCAACTAGCTGTTATCTGTGTTCCAGCACTTTCTAGACTCATCCTACCCCAGCACTCAGACCTGTTAGCTGATGTCCCGGGGTCCATTTGGAGTAGTCTCAGAATATTTCAGAAGTTGTGATCAGATGGGGACTTCCTCACTAGGGGGGACATTGCAGTCCCTTGCTAGTGGTTTGAGTGGTGCCATCCTGACAGGCATCTCCCAGAGCTGCTCATGTCAAAGTCTCATGTGCAAATGAAGATTGGCTGGGGCAGGACAGGGTAAGTTTGCCTGAGTTCTGTCTCTGTGTTTTTTTTTGTTGTTGTTTGTTTGTTTGTTTGCTTGTTTGTTTGTTTTGTGTGTGTGTGTTCAGGAAGGTTAATCTTTATATGTAATTCCTTTTACAGAATTGTTATTCCCAAGACACAGTACAGAGCCAGCAGACTAAAAAGAAAAAGCAGAATGACACAATGGATAAGCAGAGCAAAACCTCAGAGCTAAGGTGTTCCCAGTGCCAAGCAGAACCAGATGGTTACTCCATTTGCCTTTCCTATGCCACTGTTTCTACATCTACAGTTTGCTCTGCTCCCAGTTGCATGAGGTTTTGAACACATGCTTCACTGTTGCCCCAGACCCTTAACTCTAGAACTGCTATCTCACCAAATTGCCCTCTAAGTGTAGGTTTGGGCACTTGACTCTCTTCCCCCTTAAGCTAGAACTTTGTACTTGTTTAGTGAGTTGCATCCTATTTATTTCAGTTCACGTATCACATTTGCCAAGATCTCATTGGAAATCTAAGCAGAGTGACCTCCAACATGTTTTGTACTCTTCCTAGTTAAGTACAGTCCACAGAAGTAGGAAGCTCGATCTATCTTCCATCACATACATCAGTAGGGAAACTGAGCAGCCCTACTGCAGGTATGGACCCCAGTGCTGTTCCAGCAACCTGTAAGTGTGGGCTCCTAGCACATTTTCTCAAAACCTCTGCAAACCATCCGCATTTAGGTAAAGCTAGGAGGGAAAGAACAGCTGTGACAGTGTTGTGTAACTCTACATCAAAAGTCATCGTGAAGATAGCAACTCTGCTACTCTGCCTTTACCTTACTTTCTTTTGCCAAAGACTCATGGATAAAAAGGCCTGTCCTTATCAGCTAGAGAAAGTTAAAGTAATTTCTGTGCCCATATGGGTTCTTGAAGTTTATACCTGAATCCTGTGGAAATATGACCCAAGCAAAGCATGGAGGAAGCAAAAAGCATACCTTCCAGAAGGTGCCAAACGCACACTGTGCGAATGTGTGAATGCATGTGGTGGTCCCTCATCTGCCACAGCTCTCCAGTGCTATAAGGTCCAGACTTTGTGAGAGGTATTTGCAAATTTGACTTTTTGAATGGGACTTCTATCTTGATGCTGTCACAAGAGACAAAGAGACGAAACCAGGAGGCTTTAAAAAGGTGATCAGAAATAACTGAGAGTAGATAATGGGCTGCAGAGTCACTCAAGTGCTACTTGTTGAGGATTTCTTTTACACTTGCAACAGATCTCTCCCCCTATTAGCACTCAGAACACAATCAACTAGTTAATTTGGGGCATTTTACCCTCCAAAACTGACATGACCCCACATGTCTGCAGCCCTTTCCTTTAAGCGAGGAAATGAATTTGGAAAGGGAAGAGTGTGTTTTCCAGCTCCATTCTTTAAAGGAGACAGGGTAGACAGGTTCTTCAAAGACCTGGAAAGGCAGCAAAACCAGGCAGGCAGGTAAGGGCTTCATTCCCAGCAAGCAAACCTAAAAATGTTCCCGGACAGAAACGTAGCAGCTTGTAGCACCTCTCTCCTTCAGGACTCTGAATGTCCTTTCCGTGGGCAGTCATGCACACTGCTGCGGCCTGTCACAAGTCACGGTGGGGAGACACTCTGCTCAGGTGGGAACTGTCAGGGATTTTCAGTTGTGAATGTGACAAAGCATGTGAGTACCACCCCCATTTTATAGGCAGTAAAAAAAAAAAGCAAAACAAAAGATGAGAGAAGCCACTTGCCTATGCTGGCTGAGTACAACTTCGGGGTTGCTCTGGCAGGACTCAGCTGTGCTCTCCTTGCTTATAATATTAAGCTTTGGTTTTGGGAGTAGCTGAGGTCTGTGGAGAAGGCCAGCTGCACCCTAGTCATGGGGTTGCAGCCTGGTTACTGCTGACGAGTTGGAAGCAGATTAGGACTTTGTACCTTGAAACAACAGTGCTCATCTGTTAGGCCATGAGGAGTGATGCCTTTTATTTAGACTGCTTTACCAAAGAGTTGGTGTGGACAGAGATAATGAAGCATAAATCAAGACACTTCTCTAATCCTCAAAATACCTGTGGGGTCCCACCATGGCTTTGTTAGTGTTGGGTTAATGCAAAGTTGGTGGCCAAATGCTGACACTTGCTGGCACATTTCACAACAAAATAATGTTATAATGGTCTAAAGGCCATTTTGGCCCTCATCCTCTGGGTGGGGAAAGGAAGAGCATTAAACTCATGGTCTGAATATCTTCTGGGATAAACCAAGATTATTCCTCTTCTAGCCACAATGCTGTATGTGTGTAAATATTCCAGGAAAGGCAGCTCTAGGTAATAAAACCGCATATTGGGAAACTGCAGCATTCCGGAGAGTTTGTGTTGAGCCAGTAGCTTTCTCCTACATCTGCTCCCAAGACATAGCATAGATAAATGAAGAGACAGAGGAAGGACATGAGGGCTGTCCACTGGAGGAATATAAAGGCAGGTCTCTGCTCTAGTCCCATTGCCCAAGAGGAAACAAAACATTCACTTTAAAGGAAACTGAAGTATAGATGTAGGCAGCTGGGGATGGCAGACAGGAAGAGGCACACCGCATCTTTGAGGTCTGGGTGTTTTTTTTTGAGTGCTACTTCCAAGTGTAGAGTGGGGAAGAATGGGATGAGGATCCAGCAGGTTCACCCCCTGTCCTTCCTGCTTCTCGTCCTGGCAGCATGTATATGCTCTCAGGGCAGCCCACCAGCTTCACCTTACGAGGGTATGCCTGTTTCCCCTGCCAGGAGTCTGTCTCCAGAAGGACCATGGAGACAATGTGGCCCATGCCACCTAAGCTGGGTCAGAAGACCTGCCACTAGTAGGTGGCATTTTCCCGGTCCTTTCTTGGCACTTTCACAGTGCTGGCAGCAGGAGATGGTTGAGAGGATGGTCTCACCCTAAAGAGAAGGGACAGGAGGTGTGGGCAGGGAGGCACAGAAAGGCTGGAGGAGAAAGGATGGCTGAAATGACCACGGCAAGGAGAGATGTCCAGAAAGGAGGCTGCAGGATCACAGAGGGTGTCACTGCCCAGTGAACACAGGCCGGGGAGGGTGGATAAGGGCGCTCAGCATGCTGGCTCCTTGGCACCTGGCCTGCCATGTCTGGTGTGGGTAGAAAGACACCAGAGAGCACCAGTGCTGAGGAGAGGGTGGCAGCACAAAGGCTGCTGTGTTCCTCTGCTCCCCATCCCTTTCTCCCCCTCCCCTCCCAATTTATTTACCCGAGTTCAAAAGACAGCCTTACAGTCCCGAGGGGCTGGCTGAAGTGGCCAAGGGGTGGGCTGTGAGGTCATCTTTAATGAGGGCAAAAATCCAGTGTCAACAATGCTGCCCATTGTATGGCCCTGTTTAGACAATACCGGCTGGGTTCTTGCTGCTGGCAGCCCGAGGGCTGGGAGCAAAGCCTGTTTGGGGTAACAGGAGGGGAGGAGGATGGGCGGGGGGGCTGGCACCGAGTGGGGTGGCAAGGGATGGGACAAAGTGCAGAGATAAGCACCCTATCGCAGTCATCATCCTGTTATCAGCCTAATTCTCAGTGCTGATAAGATTTCTGCACCAGTGGCAGGGAATTCAGCCATCCTGGTCACAGCCTGGAGGCATGGTCCATCACCTGAATTACATCTGCTTTCCCTTCTGACCCTGGCAATCAGACAGCAGTGATTTTTGGGACGTCATCTCCTCCCTCTAACCTCACATCCCCCACTGAGCCACAGCAGGGTGGCACAGTGAGCACCAGCTTCTTTCAGCCCCAGCCTTTCTGCAGGCCGTAGTGGGAAAGCAGCTGGGGCTTTGGCCACTGCTTCTCTTCAAGGAGCTACCCAAGAGCAGCTGCTAGCTAAAGAGCCCAGCTAACAGACCCTGAACATAGTCATGCCTGAAGGGAGAGGACGGAGCAGGGGATCTTCAGGGATCTGTGGGATCCACTGAATTTATGGAGCAGCAGATGGTGTTTTAAGGAGAGGGCAAACCTGACAGAAAGCAAGCAAGCGAGGTGATGCCAGCTCATATAAACATAAATCTCACTTTTGAGGAATGCCATGATATTAGACTCCTCAATTCCCTCTTTCTGGAGCCAGGTGAATACACAGTCTTAGCTTTCCATTTCAAAGAGGAAGGCCATTTGCCACCTCTCCTGTCCAAGGAAGAGTATGTATGTGTAAATACAACCCAGGGACACCAGATTCCAAAAGAGAGTGCATGGGGAGAAAACAACATTAGACCAGGATGGCAACCCAACGACCTGAGGTCTGATTCCTGGTTCTGAGTTCCTGGAGCTGACAATCCTGGCAGACCTGCAGCTGCCACCACCTTATCCTCACGCAGGTGTTCACACTGAACTCTGAGCTAGGTCTTGTCCCAACTCATTCTGTAGCTGGGGGCTGTCACCTCATTTCCCTGCAACACATAACTGCACACCCCTGTCAATACCTGTGGAACAATTAACTCATGAAGCTGCTGGCAGCCGGTGGTGAACGATGTTGGTATTCATCTGTTCTGCACAGAAGGCTCGATGCCTTTGAAGGGCAGATTCTATATGAGAGGAGGGAGGAGGAAGAAAGCAGAACCGATGAAATGACAATAAACCACCCCTGCACTTCCCCTGGGATTAAAGGCCCTGGCATAATTCTCCTATCCCTAGAAAAAAAGCTCCTAAGCTTGAATTGCTTCATACTTCTTCAGGAAAACAATGCAAGAGATGCAGAAAATAGTCCTGGGATAATTTTTGCAAACCTTTATTTTTGGCAGAGGAGAAGGGGTATGGGTCAACTCTTTCCCCAGTTTTCAGCTTGTTCTCTCTTTCTTTGATTCTCTTCCTTTTTTTTCCAACTTCCAGTGATGAAATAGAAAAAAAAAAGGGGGTGGGGGTGGGGGGCAGGGAATGCTGTAAAAGAAGATAAAAAAACAACATGAAACAAACCTTGCAAAGCCCTTGCAGCAAGTTTTGCTGTGTGTGGCTTTTTCAGCACTTTTGGAGGGGGTAACTGAGGAGATTCACCAAAATTTCCAAGATGTCAACACCAGACAAAATCTTCTTGCAAAACTTACTGCTGTGTGGAAAAGCAATACATTATTTTGTTTTATTTTTTGAGGGGGAGGGAGAATGTTTTGACGAAATGTTTTTCTGCATCCTGCCAGTGGCACTATGATAGGAAAATCAGGTTGGTTAGTGCATCCCATGAGAGAGATGCAAGCACTTTCTCATAAGGGCACTGCTCACAGACTGTGACTGGTGGCACCGCTGATGGTTGGTGCTTCTCTTTCCCCAGCCTTGATAACCCACTTTGAGACCTGCTGATAAAAAGTACTCTGCAAGAACTTTTCCCTGGTACAATGCCTTGACTGGGCCTCAATGGGGAGGACTTCCCAGGAAGGTGCAAGCAGCCTCACGTTAGCACCGTGCAGTTTTGAAGAAAGTCTGTGCTGAAGTTCAGGGTCTGTGCTGCCCATGGTGCATCTGCTGCTCCTCACTGCCCAGTGCCCCGGCTCTGGCATTGCATCAACGCGTTTATAGAAGACCATGACCTTAGGCAGCAGTCACCAGATGCAGAAGATTTGAATCAGTTTCCTGGGGACAATGACTAAAGCTGAATCTTTCCTGAATTGTTGGTGAACTCCGCCACTGACATGGTTCTACTGAAGGCTCAGCCGGGCAGTTCTCCCTCGAAGGGAGGAAGAGCTACAAACTGGTGCAGGAAAAGCCCGGTTTACGCAGTATGTGTGCTAGAAATGTCTGTGTTCCCACCTGGTCTGCCTGTCGATCACCCCTTTTGTCTCAAGCCTTGAGCAGCAGACCTGAGGCAGAACCTGCAGCAGAGATTAACCTGTCGATAGATGAGAGTTCCCTGCCCCCAGACCCTCCTGCCCCCAGACCCCCCTCCAGGGAGGCAGCGGGGCTGCTCCAGCCCAGCAGGTCACATCTTCGAGCCTCGCATGGCCGCTTTCCAGCTCGGTGTGGCAGAGCTGCACATGCACTGGGCAGGGGGTGACGGACTTCCACCCCTAGCTGGACCCCCAGCCTCACCTCCCTGCCCTCGCCCTCCCCTCCAGGGAGCAGCTCTCCGCCAGGGGGAGCCTGGCGGGCACGGCACGGCTCGGCTCGGCACGGCACGGCACGGGAGGGCAATCTGCCCCCCCAAGGTGTCTGTGCCCCAACCTCGCCATCGGGATCGTGAGGCAAGAAAAGGATGTGATGGTCACCTCCCGGGATCATCTGGCAAGGATAATTTCGGTGGTTTGTTCAGATAACTTAGCTCTGCCGGCTGGGAGCAGGCAGGCACAGTGCTGCTGATTTTAGAGGATTGCAAAGTCTGTTCTCCCTGCTACGTTCCCCTTAGCCATGCTCTGCTTCTGAAGAACGGAACTGGTGGGAAAGGAAGAGGCCCCAGTGGGTCTGGGTATCTGCAAAATCACAAACCTGGAATCCCCAGAAGCCTCCTTTTCATCAACCAGTAGCATTTCCAGTTCTCTCCTTGCTTCGTGGCATTGAGATTATTTTCACCATGGGGCATGAGGTGTTATATATATTTTTTTAATCAACAAGCACCACCTTATTCTTTTTTTTTTCTTCTATACTTATCTCATTGTTTTGTTGTTTATTGTTCTTGTTGTTTTCTTTCCCTTGAAGATAGCAGGAGTCTTATTTCCTTAGGGTAGTTTTTAGCACTGTTTATGGTTCTTCCAACACTCATACAGAAAGCAGAATCTTTAACTAAAACATCATTTCTCCCCAGTGTTCAGTAACCATCAGCATTGTTAACCAAACATTTAAGGGAGAGTCTTAAGACATGGTTACAATTCCCTTTCTGACTCATGCCAGCTTTCACTGTCTAGGAGTGTCTTCTTATGTGGGCTCTCTCTTTCAGTGCTGTGTTTGAGAGTAGGCAAGACTCAATTTTCTGATGTAAAACTAAACCACAGACCCCTCTCAGACCTCTTCATTCATCACAGTGAAATGAAAAAGGAGACACACAGTTTTCCCCTTTGCCGGACACCTCTAGAACAGAGAACAACTGGCTTACTGTTATTTTTCAGCGTCACTTTTCCCTCCCAGCGATTACAATGCAGCTCACTTTTGACAGCTGCCACTGAATCAGCCCCACTGTGCGTGAGCAGGACCAGCCCAGGGATGGACTCTGCAGGGACGTGGCTGTCTGTCTGCACCTTGTGTGGTCGGCTCCATGGCTGCAGGATAGCTGCCTGCATAGGATGTGGCTCAGGGCATGTGGGCACACTTCAGCATGGCTTTTGTCATCTCTGTTCCAGCGTGACTCGTGTGCCACGGGTGGGCAGTGACTGAGCATGGGACACACCATGACTGGGGGACGGAGCCGAAGCGTGCCCTGGCTGGGGTAGTGGCATTAAAGCACCCCAGGCCTTGCTGCTAAACATCTCAGGGAGCCTGGCATGGTGTCCAGCTGGTGGGGTTAGGAGAGCTGCCTGCAAGCCCTGCCACCAAGGTTTTATTTGAAGTGCCCTCCTCTTCACTTGCTGGGGAAGGTCTCCCTGGGAAAGAGCCTGGGTTTCCCTGTTACTGGTATTACTGGGGCTGGTGAGAAACTTGTTATGGAAAATAGCTGATAGCAACTGAGCGCTTTTTTTTTTTTTCTTTTTCCTTCCACCCTCCACCAGAAGGGACTGTTTTTTGGCAGAAAATAGCCAGGATTCATTTTTAAAGGTTACAGCCAACGTTTTTCAGACTCTTTGTGCATGTCAGGACAAACACCCATACAAATATACATGCCCATCCAGACACACAGTTACGAATGTGCTTTTCTCTGCAAAAACCATACAATATATATATATATATATATATATATATATACGTAATGCTCCCCGCAGAGATCCCTACACCGAGGAGCTGTTTTGGGGTGAAGCCCCTTTCCTCACCGCACCCTGCCGCTGTCCGGGGATGGCGGGGGAGCCCTGCGCCCCTCGGGTGCCCCAGCGGAGGGGACACAAGGGGGGGCGGCTGCCGGCGCTGAGCCCCTCGGGGGACCCGCAGCATCCCCCGCGTCAGGCCGGGGCCGGGGCGCGCTCCCCGCGGAGCCGAGCGCGGAGCCGAGCGCGGAGCCGCGCAGCAGCGGGCGCGCAGGGTGCGCGCCGCGGGGAGCGAACAGCAGATTGCGGGCAGCCAATGGCGAGGGCAAGCCGAGGTGGCACCAAATTTCCCGCAGCCAATCGGCTCGCGAGGGGGAGGGAGGATTAAAAAAAAAAAAAAAAAGGAAAGGAAAAAAAAAAAGCGGCCAGGCATCATGCGAGTTGCCTGGCCCTCGCCATCCTCCTCTTCCTCAGCATCCTTCCTTCCTCCCGCCCCCCGCCCCGCCCCGCCCCGCCGCGCCTCCCCCCACGGGCACGCCGAGAGCCGGGCCCCCGCCGCGCCGCGCCGCGCCTCGCCTCGCCGCCGGCCGCGCTGACCCCGCGCATCTCCGCCGCGGGCAGGGGGTCACCGGGAGGCCGGGGCGTGGAGAGCCCGGCCCCGCTTAAATAGCTCCGCACCCGCCTCCCCAGCCGCACAGCTCGCCGGGCGAGGGGGCCGACAGGAGGCAGAGTCCCGCAGCCGCCGGGGACAGCCGCGCACCGCCGCCGAGGAGCCGAGCCCTGCCCCATGCCTGCGCACTTGCTGCAGGAGGAGGTAAGCGCGGAGCTGCGGGCGGCCCCGCGCCTCGCCTCGCCTCGCCGCGCTGCTTTGTCTCGGCCTCGCCCCGGCCTCCTTCCTCGCAGCCTCTTCCCTGCGCCGCTGCTGCTGCCGGCGGCGTGGGCAGCCACGCGTGTCCGTGCGCACTCGTATGGGCGCCGATGTGCGCGGCCATCGCCGGGCGGAGGCGATCGGCGCGCCCTTGAGGCTCGCGGGGAGGTGGCGGAGGGAGCGGGGGCATCCGCCGCTGGGGTTATCTCCCCGGAGAGGGCTCGGGGAGGTGGGGAGCACCCTCGAATGAAGTGGGCAGAAATTACAGGCTTGTCTTAAAAACATCGATCCAAGCCTGCTGGTAGGGGCTGTTGATGAAGGTCCGTTGTGGCATGAGGTCGTGGGGTTTTGATAGTGTTCAGACCGTGATTTTTATTTCTCCTTCTGAAATAAAGGGCTTTTACTTAACAGTGCTTTTAAGCCAAATGTTGCAGCAGGGAGCGCCTCTAGGACAGACGCAAGGTGAAAGTGGCCAGCTGCCCAGATGAAATGAATGACTGTGTCTGCATTGCCAGAGCCAAGCAAACATACAATGGGGAGACAGCCCATTTTTGGCATAAGACAGTCTGAATAACAACCCGGCAACAGGAAGAGATGTAGAGTTGTTGGATCTCTAGAGATTTTTTTTTTTTGTATTATTATTTTTATATTTTGCCTCCTGGCTATCACCCTTTGCCTGAGGAGAACCAGGGGCTGATCCTGATGCTCCTGCTCTTGCGTTCTCATCCTTTCCACCTCTGCCTGTGCCAAGGAGTGGGAGGTAAACCACAGTCCCACTGCCTTGCCTATCGCCAGCACGCAGGGTCTCTCCCCATCCTTTTGTGCAGGTGCTGTGACCTTCCAGGGATGCTGTGATGTAAATAATTGTATTCTTCTCACCACCTGAAATGGATGCCAAGGACAGTGTGCTTGGACCACGTTCCTTGGTCTTGACGTGTACTTTGGGGCATATCCTAGAGGCTGGGAAGAATCCTGTCCCTGGGTCACGTTGGGCATATTTAAATACAGTGGACCTGAGATTCAGTGCCCTGGGGCCCCTAGGCTGAACCCAGCGCTGGAGTCTTTGAGCTGCAGCTGGTTGTAGCGCTGGCTGGCTGCCAGGATCACCTATTGAGTGTTCGTTGCTGGTAGGGTATGTGGGGAGGCGTGGAGATGGGGGAGCACATCTGTTCTGCAGATGAGAGCTGCCAAGTCATTCAGAAAGGAGGGAGAGCTCTTGAAAATGATTTAGTTGGCTCCCTCCCCCTCTCGTCTGTAGACCCCAGATCAATTCCCATTCTGTTTTCCTTGGTAGGAGCCGCCGGAGCTACTGTGGCCATAAGGGGATAAAAATCCTTTCTTTTCTCCTTGTTTCCCTGGTCTCCAGCTAAATAGCTGCCCACTTCTCCCTCCCTTTTCCCCCTCATCAAGGCTGTAAAGGTAGAGCTGTATTTCACAGCTGCTTTATAGCCCTTTTGATTTAAGGTTAGTTTACATGTGAGAAATGACCAGTTCAATTATATCAGGGTAATTCTAGCAGCAAAGGCATGCTGGTAAAATTCCTCATGTGGCTACTGCGATGCTGGGAGAATTTTTTTTTTTTTTTTTCCTCTCTGCTGTTTCCTTTGCACTCTGCCTCCTCCTCCTCTGCTCCTGTGTAACTCTGACAGTGACATAAGCTATCACGGAGGAGAAAAAAATGCAACTCCAACCCCACATTCTTACTCTGCAAGCAGCATGTCCATATGGGGAACGTTACCCGTCTAATTATACCACCAGCTCTCTGTTGGGAATTTTTCCTGCATAGACAAGTCCTAGGTTTTTTGGTAGATTGTCTCCCAGCCAAGGAAGAAAACTGTGCCTTCCTGCCAAAATGTCAGACGAGAATATCTGACACTTTGGAACAGGCAGGACTTTTGCTTGTCTAATCTCTGGATTAGAAGTCATTTCTCATGGCTCTTTTTGGGGCGATTGCTGAATCCTCCAGCAGCTTGGGATATCACGCCCTCAAACTGACATTAAATAGAAAAGCAGGGAGGGATGGCCCGTAGCCGGGATGCCGAGGTGGCTGGTCCCACACTCAGCGGTGCCTGGGTTCACTGGAAACATCAGGGTGCTCAGTAGTATCCAGGGTTTTTCCTTTCTAACTGGGATACGTTCGATTCCAGAAGGAAAAACTTAGAGAGCTCCTCGTGTAGCAATCGTTTTACTTCCCAAATGCGGGGAATCTCCCAGCTTTACCAGCTCCTCCCTGTACGAAGGTATGTCTGTAACCCTCTAGTTTCTACCCTTGGGAAAGGGAGGAGTTGGGGTGGCCACGTAAGCTGCCTGGCCTGATTTTAATGCCTCCCTCAGGAAACTAGGCCATGGCAGAGCGGTGGTCTTCCACAAATTCCGAGTGCCTGGGGTTCAATCTGCTTTTGATTTGGGAAAGATTTCTGTCTGGAAAGGAGCTCTCCGGCTGCAGGCTCCCGGCTTTGCTGCGGCCTCCCCCACCACCCTGTCTCTCCTGCTCCTGCCGGGGGGCTTCGCGGCCCGGCTGCCGGAGGAGGCAGGCAGCGCGGGGCCGTGGCCTTCAGGCAGGAGGCAGACCGGGGCAGCGTGCCCCCACCAGCCATGTCGCATGTGCTCAGCACCTCTGGGGTCGAGCCCAGGCGTGTGCTTGGGCTCGGGCCCAAGGAAGGGCTGCGAGCGCCAGCAAACACGCGGCTGTCAGGATGGAGATGGAAATCGGTGATTCAGGGTTCAGTGACCTGTCTCATTAGGGTCAGTCCTGCCTGCGCCTTTCGTCATGCGTGCCTGCTCGGGCGGGCTGTCACTGCGCCAGGGCAAACAAGCATGTGGAGAGGGAATGTTGTGTCATGGTTACAGGAGGGAGCCGGGAGCCAGACCCAACGAGCTTGCTCCTTAAAACTTCCTATCCCTGCATTGGTGGCCTCAGCTCACGGGGTTGCCTTCCCTTGCCTCAGTTTGCCTGTGGGTGGAAAAATGGGAGAGGGATAAGAGGCTCAACGGCAGCTGTGAAATAGGAGCTGCAGGTCTGACTGGTCTCCACGCACGAGGTCTTGCTGCATCCTAGCCCGGGTGGTGAGGCATGGGGATGTGAAGAGGCCCCCCAGAGGAACCCCCCGTGGATGCTTCCCGATGCTCCCTTGTGATCCCTGGTGGGGTTACACAAAGACACAGGAGGTCAGGAGCAGCCCAACAATTGAAAATAAAATCATATTTCAGATCATATTTCTCTCCCACCTCTTTGTTCATTCACAAGGTTCCCTTTATTGTTGTCTGCTTGTGCACATGCCCAGACTGCAAACCCACCTTAAAAACGCCCACTAATAAAACTGAAGGAAAATAAAAATCCTTGCAGCCTGCAAAAGAACTCACCAAAGCCACTGGTGGATAAAAGACTGGCTTTCAAGACTTTTTTTTTTTTACCTTCTGCATGGTGTCTGCCGTTCACCTCCTCCCCCAGGAAAGAACAGGCTTTCTCCGTTTTGCAGGCCATCACTTGGTGGGGCCAGAGTGGCTGTTCTTGGTGCCAGGGGCTAAGCTGAACAAATGGAGCCTGCCAGGGAAACTGCAGGCTGCGAGTCGTGGTACTGCCAGCCTACCTGTTCATCTTGCAGCTTCCTGCATTTGTAACCACCAATTTCTTGTTTTGTTTTCCCTCTTTTCTTTCTCGAAAACACCCATTGCCACCTCTCCAAGGAGTTCTCCTCCGCTTCCAGCACCACCACTGTTGGCACTGTCACCTCCCGGGTGACCAAGAATGGGGATGCCGTCATGGAGAAGGACTTACTCAGTCATGAGGACTTGGCAGCAGCCCGGGGCATGGTAGACGATATCTTCGATGAGACCTACCGTGAGAAGGAGGGCCCCAAGCCTCCCATGCGATACGTCTGGAGGAATATCATCCTCATGAGCCTGCTGCACCTAGGGGCCATATTCGGGTTGACACTGATACCTTCTGCAAAGATCCAGACCTTGGCATGGGGTAAGCACATTCCTCTGCTTGTTTCTTGACATCTGCAAATATTGTTGTTGGGTGGTGATGTTTTTTTCCTCCATGCCTGCAGACTCAGGGAGGAGAAAGAATTGGAGGTCTTCTGTTAGAAGGAGGTGCTCAGCCAGCTTCATAGCAAGCTGTGGGAAGGCATGATAGAGTCTCCTGTAAGGTCATGAGGGGGAAGAATTTGGCAGGGGACCGCTTGGCTGTGTAAAGGGTAAACTTGTTGCATAGGCACTAGACAAAATGTGGGAAAGATCTTTCCTCCTACTTTACTGCATCCTTGCAGGCTCGTGGAGGTCCTCTGCTTGACTGGCCATTACAATGTGAGCTGGCAGAGGTGGGGGCCCAATTTTCTGGTACATTCAACCCTCTCAGGAATATTCCTGATGTTGACTGGGGAAAAAAAAAATCTTGACATGAAGCAATTCTGGTCTGCTAGACTTGGAAGTAGCCCACACCTGAATGTGCAGCCACTACCAAGTTGAAGCACAGAAAATGTTTGATGGAGCACTGTGACAGTCCCAGAAAGTTAGGAAGAAAGATACTAGCAAGAGCACTTTCAAGGGTGTCTGGGAATGCAAGATATAGGGAATTTGGTGAGAGGCTGCTGCCAGAAATAAAAACCACTCCTGCCCTTACCAAGGGAGGTAGTATAGCCTGCAGAGATTCCGTATGTGTGAAGGAAAAGAGACAAGATACAGTTATTCTGAGGGTAAAAGTCAAGAATTAAGTCTGAAGTCCAGTCTTGTACCATTCTTATAAAAGCACAGATTAGACTCCATCATCCCAGAATTAAGGCTGACAACTTTCAAAAAATAAGTGGCTCTCCAGGCAGCAAATTCCAATGGAAAGCACAACCAAGCAGAAGGTAGCTAGGAGAAGCTCCCCTTTCTGTGAGACCTTCCCCTGGGCAGGAACCAAAATTCTCCTTTGACTGCTTGAAAGGCAGCTGGGACCAGGGCCCGAGCTGCTGGGGAGCCTCACTTTCCATGAGGCTTTGTGTGGACTCCCAGAGGGTTCAATAAGCCAAACTGTTCCCAATGGGGAGGTCTAGAGACTGCATTCAGCCCTGGCCTTTCTGTGAAGCAGGGCATCCTGAAATAAAAAGCCCTGGTCACATTTCAGACCTGCTGGCATGGCTGCAGTGCTTTTAGTTTCAGTGGTGCTCCTGCAAAGTGCTGAGTTGATGGCTGGTGACAGGCCCCATAGAGGTCCTCCTGGAGTTGGACAGGCCCCAGAGATGTCCTCCTGGAGTCTCTTACTCTGCTTTGATGTCCCTGTTGGATGGGACCCTGGGACAGTCACAGTCTCAAAGCCTGTCCTCCTGACAGCTGTGAGCTAGGAGCATCGCAGCTGGGCTGGGAAGGAGATGACTTCCTGGGCTGCCACACTGACTTTGTCCCTCTCCTACCACTAGAACATCTCACAGGCAGAGGCCTGGGGATGAACATCACTGGAGGCCACGGGACTCAGATGCTGGCTAGAGCATCAGCGGGGACAGAGGCAGTGTTCCCTGTTCCCTCACAGTCACTGTGGCCTTTCACAGGGCAGTTATGAAAGAAAACTTTGCTGACCTTTCCCTTGTGAAAATTTGACAGGCTCCAAGGACGGGCTGTGCTCTTCCCTGGCACTGGCAAGGCTGGGCAAAACACGCAGCCTCAGCACAACCTTGGAAAAGTGTTTCTGGGCTGTCTGTGTGGTGGGAAGTCCCATTCCTGGGCTCATGGCTGCAGGCAGGGGCTGTCGACTTGTCTCACATACTGTGATGGCAGCCAGGGTCATCCAGCCCCCAGCCAAATACCCTCAGGGCTTTGGGGTAAGGAGGAGGGAGGGGGTAAGTCGGGCTCACTGGTTTCATTCTGCTGAGATGTGCTGTGATTTCTAAATCCATCCAACCCTTACCCCTTGAGCTCCCTGGAGGTACTTAAGTGGGCTCAAGCATCTTGATCCAGAAGGTTAGTGATGTCTTACCCCCCAAAATGATCTCTGAAGCAGTGTCCTTGCAATCATGTGCAGGTTCGGGATATCTGCATGGCATCCCACAGCACTTCATTGGAATCTGCCTTGCTTTTTTTCTTGCTCCAGTCCCTCCCACTCCCCTCCCTCAGTCAAATCTGGTGTGAAGTGCCAGTGGCTGTCTGGCCACTGTGAGGCACTGCATGATTCCTCAGTGGCTTCTGGAGTGACAGTTGGCCTGGGACGGGGAGAAGGAAATGGATTTGGGGGAATTGCATTGTCTTGGACTGGCTGAAGGTCCATCCTGTGTTAACAGACCTGCAGTAGCTCCAGAGAGCTCCCTGTCCTAGGTCGCTTGTTCTGGGAAAGGACCACCATTTCCAGCACACACAGCTTTCTCAGCTGATTCCTTTCTTTGGGACATACAGGCCTCTGTGACTGTCTTTTCAGTGACTTGCTGATATCTTCCCAGCACCCCCTGTTAGTGAGGACTACAGTTCCCATTCGAGCTAGTGAGAAGAGGACTACAGTTCCCATTCAACACACAAGGGTAGAACAGCAGGGACTTATTTTGCTCCTGACCATATGCCATGGACTCATGGCAGAGCAGTTCTCCCAGTGGTAGTTTTGGAGCTGCTCATTTTGTTTTTGTTTGTTTGTTCAGACCATTTGTTCCTTAGACTGCGTATGTACAATATAAAACCAACGTGGCCCCAGATGTTCTCTGTTGTGATGCTGCAGGCAGCTGTAGTGCCTGGTAGCTGATCTACCTACTGTATTTTTTATAAGGAGTAATTCCCTGCTTATATCCGCTTCATCTAGGCCACTGTCTCCTTGATGTTTCTGTCCCTCTGAAACCAGTTATATTGGTGACTGTGTCCTCTTTTGTTTTCATTTCTCTGTGTGCTAATTCCTCATTGTCTCTCAAGCTCTCCAGCCCTGCCTTCATCATTGTTTGCTGTTCTGCATTGCTGTGTGCATTGTATCCCCTGATCTCTTTCTGGTACAGAGCTTCCCAGAACGAGCTGGGGTTGTTGATCAGGTGAAAGCTCACCATATTGAGAGCTCTCTAAGCTGGCTTTCTGGCCAGCTCCCCTCTTTATTTATTCTCATCTCCACTGCACTTGACAAAGTCTGGCTCATTCTCTTTCTCTTCAGGGATCACGGGCAGATTTTGTCATTTGCCAGACTCTGCCTGGAAGGGCAGAATGCAAAGGTGATCGACAGTTCCTTCTTTCACTGCTCTCAGCCTCTCACAAAATACGATTTGTAGGGTGTCTTCCTGGCCCTCAGGTGCAGCAGAGAGATATGTGTAAACCCCTGTTGGCTTGGCCAACAATGTTTATAAAACAGTGACAGCTCCTCCTGGCTTGGTGCTCTGACAATACCGTAACTTCTTGCAGCACCAGTGGTGGCAGAAACATGGGTTGGTACTGGTTTTTGTTGCTGCTGCATCACCTTTGGACTGAGGAGAGTCTTGCTAGATAATTTAGGTAACTGGCAGCCTGAAAATCTCAGCCAGTACTACCCGCAGGAATGTGTCCAGTAAATTGTTTACAGAAGTCTGTTGTTGCTTTCCCATCAAGGCCGCTACTGGTAACACCTCTCTTAGTGTCCTCTCCAGGCTTTACTAGCACGGAGGGGAAGTTCTGATTTTTGCCAGACAGGGAAGTCAAAATTTAGCAACAGTAGCTCCTATTGCTCCTTCTAAACACTGTTCCCCTTATGCAGCCTGCATGCATTTCTTTGCTCTTGGTATCTTTCTCCTGAGAGCAGCAGCTGTCTTGATATCCTTAGGAACAACTTGGCTAGCAAGGACTGGGAGGCAAGGAGGAAACAGTCCTGAGCTGTGGCTTTCCCTCCCACTGAGCAGAAGCCCAAGGACACTTGTTGGAGCAGGGACACCTCTTCAAGTAAACATCCTTAGTGTTGAATGCAGGTGACAATGCCTTTAGCACATTCCTGGCTTCCATCATAACTTGAGGTCTGAATCCAGGTCACAAAGAGGTGAAGCCTATTGAGTCATATAGGCATGACTGAATCTGAAATGTTTTTGGATTCATTTTTTGGACCACTGAGTGCATATTACTGCTGGTGGTCATAATTCTTTGTATTCCAGTTGAAGGGGTCATTGACAACATCACCTGTGAGGTGACAATGTTTTGGATGTTGGACACTTCAAAGCCACAGTCATGTCACGGTACAGAACATGATGTTGAAACCTCAGCTGGTGGAGTGCCTGAGTCCTTGAGTTTGGGACAGCATCACAGGGCTGCTATGAAAACCTGGGCTACTTTATCTTGCCTTCTGTTCTCTTTCCAATTCCCATCCTAGTGAGCGATCTTGGAGAAGCTTATCTTTGTTCCCTGTGAGAAGCTCATTCCCTGGCTATGCCATGTTTTTGGGGATGAACCCTCTGAATCATTAGGATTCTCTGTTCCAGGTTCCAGATCCTGTTCTTGCAGCAATTCTCACTGTCACGACCTACATGTCTGGTGGAGCTAATAGCCCCCAAGTAGAGTTCAGTTTTCTGTGGGGCTAAGTGCCATGTCTGCAGAGCCTGAGAATCAGGTCCTTTCCCATAGAATGTGTCTGCTCCTTAGATAAACTACAGCTGTTGTATAGGGGCAAGGGGCATGGCAGCACAGACTTAGAGTTGTGGGACTCTTCTCTAAGAGAAGTCAGCACGAGCTGCTGCTGCTTGTGGGCTTTGGATGAAGGCTGTGACTGCTCTGCCAGGGCACCTGAAAGCTGTGGGTACTCTTCCAGATTTTTAACAAAGTCTTTCAGTTAAGACTACCCAGAGTAAGTACTGGGTTATCCGGTTTCTGGGTCTGTCTGTGTCCCCACCATGTCTCTTCTGTGTTTCCTTGTGCTGACTGATATGTCTTCATTGTTGATGTCAGTTTTTGCTGTGGGATGGAGATATCCACAGGCAAATGTTGAGAAATGCCTGTGTCAAAGAGATGCTGGACAGCTTCCTTCTTGCAAAACTGGAATACCACAGCCTTCAGCCAGACCCATCTTCCCAGAGGCCTTTTTTTAATCAAAAAATTCCTGGTCAGCATGTGAGGGTTAACTAGAAAGGGAAGCTTGAACTCAGGGCTATAAATAGGGCCTGTATTCTCCTAACCTGGCATTTACTTTCTAGTGCCATTAAAGATGATGAAAGATTGCATAGTTCAATTTCTGTCCTCAGTGCACCATTAACTCTCACCTACTTACCCCACAGTGGGGAGCTGGGCTCCTTCCATAGAAAGTTGCCTCCCACATCCTTGATCCGACATCTGTTGCAAGGTGCCATTGTTTTTTCCACTGACTCCCTGTTTGGTGTTTCTCATGGAGTATATACAGATAAAGTATGCACAGGTTTGAGAGATACTGCTCTCAGCTCTGCTATAAACTGCTCGTCACTCTTCAAAACCTACCTCAGCTGCTGAGGTGTGCACAGTAGGTATAAAGTTGCCCAGAGGTTTTATGAAATATGGTTTGCAGGGTATAGCAGCCTATGTCCAAGGGAGAATGGTGGTGTGTCACGCTCCTACTGCTACTAGGATGTGTTTGAAACATCCAGGAGGAGGTTATGTTGTTACTGCAGTGTCTGAGGTTCTTCAGATCAGAGTCAAATTTAGGTGCGTTCTCCAGGTTTGCTTTCTGTATGAATTTGTGTAGATAGTGACTGATTTAAAACAAGTTGAAATCTAAAACCAACAGTAAACTAGTCATGAGATGGTTCATAACTTTCAATTCAGCATCACCAGGCTAGAGGAGGCCCTCAAGGTGTCCAGAATAACTACTTTCTTGTCAGAGAGGCCGAAGGTAGACCTGAACCAAACACCCTGCTCCAGCATCCCTCCCTCTCCCCTTCCAGGTCTGACCAGCTTTGTGATCTTTGCTCAGCTCCATTATCTACTGCAAAGGCCAGATCCTGCTGCATTTGCTTTCCTTTTCATGCCCTGAAAGTCAGTTATGGCCAGTGATTGTACTTCTGAGGGACTGCAGAGGCCCTGGAAGACAGGAGGCAGAGGTGCGCTGACCGGAGATGTGCAGTGGCTTCTGCAGCAGGCCTGGGAGCCAAGGGAGAGGATGAGGCCAGGAAGGCACAGTCAGAGCAACAGGCAGGGAAGGTCACTGTTACACAGCATGATTGGGGTGAGAAGGATTTGTGCAAGTTTAAGGGGCCGAAGAGGATGTTAAATCAGCTGAGATTGTCCTTTTAGTAGATAGGAGATTAGGTTTGGAATCTAGAAATAAAAAAAGAAGGTGGCAGAGAGAAGGAAGAGGGAGCAGGAGATGATAGAAAATAAAGCCTGGATTATTCACTGAAGAAACAGGGCAACAGAGCCCTGCATATGCCTCAGATCTCCAGACATGTTTCTGGCAGAATATCTATTTTCTGAATTCAAGATAAGGTTGATTAGATCCATTTGGCTGGACTGAATGGTATCATCAAGCATACTGGTCCCTTTCAGTGGGCAAATGCGTAAGAGTAAGAAGCTGCTTGCAGGGTTGAGTCAATTGGCTGAAATCTGCAAATTTAAACCAGGGACGGAGTTCCTGCGGGAACTGGGAAGATGTCACTTCCCCCAGCAGACTGAAGGTGGATCAATTGACACGTGCACAGATGTGCACCCTTCCCTCTCAATTCCTGAGCTTATAGTGCAAATCAACTGTTGAATGCCCTCCATCTTTCTGCCAAATCTCCGGATCCTTCCTTCCTAGACAGTCAGTTTTCAGATCCAGTTTCTTTATTAGCCCCAGCTTCCTAGCATAATGTTGCTATGACCCTATTAAGATCATTTCTCCATTTAGGACCAAATGCTGGAACCCAGGTTAATCTCCAGAGGCCCAAGAAAGGCAGGGGAGACAAACACATGATCTGGAGGGAGAAGAATGTGGTTTTTCACCAGCTCTCAGAGAGGCAAGGAATTCCCCTCCTGACCTGTGTGGAAAGGGAATACATGAAGCAGTCTTGAGGAAGGGGGATCAGAACGAGCCTGGGAATGGGAACCTCTGGGCAGTTTTAAGTCTGTGATGGGGATGAAGGTGAAGCATCAATGGATTGGTTGATTAGATTAGGTCTTTTTGATTAGATCTTTTTTCTGGCCAGTGCTTTTTTTTTTTTTTTTTTTTTTTTTACCGTCCTAGTTTGCACCTTCTGTGGGTTTTTCTCTTGCATACACAGCTGTGGGGGAAGGCTTGCCTTTCTGCCTGAAACTTTGCTGCAGGCTTACTTGCTCTAACTGCTCCAACACTTTAATTTCCTCTCCAGCCGTTCTGTGTTTCGTGGTGAGCGCTCTGGGGATAACGGCTGGATCTCACCGCCTCTGGAGCCATCGGTCCTACAAAGCCACGCTGCCCCTGC
This sequence comes from Cygnus atratus, assembly GCF_013377495.2. Classification (NCBI taxonomy): domain Eukaryota; kingdom Metazoa; phylum Chordata; class Aves; order Anseriformes; family Anatidae; genus Cygnus; species Cygnus atratus. The sequence continues at coordinate 20,085,929 of NC_066368.1, forward strand.
GGATCTTCTTGACTATTGCAAACTCCGTGGCCTTCCAGGTAAGCACCTCCTCCATGTGCTTCTGGTCCTCAGAAGGAAGTGCTCCCCTGAATCTGTGCCTCAGACACAGGGTTCAAGATTAAGATAGATTCCTCTCTCCTACTGCATCTTGTTAGCAAACAACCTGCCTTTTCTTTCTAACGCTGTGGTGCCAGAGTCTAGCTTGTCTTCACCTTATCCTTTCAGAGGGTGACTGTGAGATGACCTGCTAATGAGGTGGGGGAAGGACTATTCACCAAGGCCAGGGGTAGGAAAGCTCTCCAAAGCAGGAATGTACCCTTCAGCCAAGTGCGGTCCCCTGTGCTTGCCCTGGGAGGATCTGTGAAGGAGGTGTGGAAATGCCAAGTGCTCTCCTGGTGTTCAGGTTGCCTCACCTTCTCCTTGTTGCACTGTTGATAAGGGGAGACACATCTGCACAGCCTGGGGAGCCAGTCTGTGGAATTTGCTGCTGCAGAAAGACCAAGAACTTGAGGTTATGCATTTAGGGGGATGCTTCTTTGGTTCAGAAGAATGATGGTTAGGAATAACCCTGTTATTAAGTCAAGCCACTGGCTTCCAGAGAGAGTCATCCCAGGGCAGTGATGTTTCAAGGAGGGGAGGGTTGGGCCTATTCAGAGTGGCCCAAGTGACTGCAGGCAGCTGATAAGCTTCTCAGGATATTGCTTAACCACTCACGGGAGCACTTCACCATCCACAAAGCAAACAAATTGGGAAGTCCTTAGGGACTGTAAATAGTAGCAGAGATGGCCCTGAAGAAGTCAGAGAGAAAACCCCAATTGGATTGGCACATAAAAAGCGTGGCAGTCTCTCCTGTTTGCTGCTGTGATGCTGCTCTAATGCACTCCATCTTCAAACTGTACTCAAAATGACTCCATACAGGCTTGCGACTGTGTAGGAAGTGCTGGGTAGTGCAGCAGGATGCTGTACATTCTGCTAGAAAAAGGTGCACAGAAAAGTGCCAGTGCTGTGTCCTTAAATAATTTTCCAGTCGAGGTGTGGGGAGAAGAGTAAAGCCCAAGTGGGACCACCTATTTTAAAGCCATGATCTCTTTGCTCTTTTTGTGTAGCTGTAAAGGATATAATTTCATTGACATGTAAACAGAACAGGGTGGGATTAATTTTTCCAGCTTTGGAAAACTTTCTAAAACACTATTCACATTCCTGTTCACTGTTAGTACCAAACCAGAGCCTTCCATGAGGAAGAGGAAGGACCAAGCTGTTGATTCCAGCTGCTGGTCCAGCACTCAGCATGGGAACAGGATGGGTTGCTTTGTATTGGCCAGTCCCATACAAAAAAAATCTTTCACAAGGTTATAGGGCAGAGGGGAGAAAGCAATAACTCAGCAAATTCTATAGGGGATAGGAATAGACAAAAATGAGAGACAGACAGATATTTCAGCATCAATAGGAACTAATCCCAAGTTTTACGGAAAATTCATTACCATTCCTCCTGAATTTTTCTTTTAATAGTTGCTTTCAATTAGTTCAAGACAGTTAATTTTCAATTTACCTCATTCCTGTTAGTGGTAGCAGCTCCAAGATCAGACTGATAATTATTAAGGCCAGAGAAGACCACAGATTATCTGAGGTCCTCCAGAAAATGCCTGTTGGCTGTTCAGAGACTTGTGGTTTCAGAGAATTTGAGACTTCTACATCTAGTCAGCTCCTCCACCTGCAAGACCAGGCAGTTGCAGCACAGTAAAAGCTCTTCTAGTTATAGCCTGTAGCTGGATACTCTCAAGGAAGCAGGGTTCTCCTAGGCTTTGCATGCTGATCTGAGAAAGCCAAGGTTGGAGTTAGAGGTCACCACAAACTAAGATCTGCAGAAAAGGTATAAGCTAAATTTTGGATCAAGATTCTGACGTTTCAGCCTTGAGCCCCCTGGTATGCTTGTCTACGTGGTGTGATGGAGGTACCATGCTCCAGCTGGGGTACATGATCTCTTTCCAGATTTGTGCCTGCTGCCTCCAGCAGAAGGCATGGTATGTAGAAGTCCTACATACTTATGAGATTAAAGAGCTGGTTATGCAGTAGAAGAAATAGGAGGTGTGCTTGGATCTGTTTCTTGTTTCCTAGTATGCTGTAATACATGGCTTTGAGCACATCAAAATCTTGGTGTAAAGGAACAAATACAGAAATCTATTCTTAAAACTGGCCAATACAAACATTTCCTAATACAAATGATGAAAACTGACATGTTCCAAATCATATTGATTTTGCAGATTAAACTGAATGGGTAAAGGGGCCGAAAGGGATGATTTTTGGTAATTGTCACTGAAGTGGTGTGTTTATTCTATTTCTAAAGTGGGACCTGCCTTTTAAGATAATTTGGTTTCCAAGAAAACTAAAAAAGGCCCCCAAGTTAAACAGATTTGGCAATCCCAGGAAAAGTAAGGCAGGTTGACCCATGGAAAGTGTCAATGTGGAGGGAAGGGGCAAGTTAGTCAATCCCAGCTGGCAGTGTGTAGGGACAGGGACAAATGACCAATAAGTGCTGAGTGTGTGAGGGAGGAGGCATTGATTGCCCAATTGGGACCAGCTATTGCAGGGGTGGGGGAACAAATGGACCCATCAGAGCCTGTGGTGCTGTGGAGGATGTGCAAACATTGATTCGAATAATAATAAAAGAGAGAAAAGAAGACCCACCAAAGAAACAAATTTTGAAGACAGTTAAAATGGTTGAGAAAAGAAGATCCAATGCCTGCTTTAAAAGTCAAAGAAGACAAACAAAAACAATCAAACACTAAAGAAAGTTAGTATGACCAATACAAGTTCATGTTAACAGGATTTAGTTGTCTAAATGTTTTAGGCCCTTTTGTAACTTTGAAGGGATCATTTCTAGCCTTGGCCCTAAATCTCTGCTCCCCTTGCCTTGCAGAATGACATCTATGAGTGGGTCCGGGACCACCGTGTCCACCACAAGTTCTCTGAGACAGACGCAGACCCCCACAACGCTATGCGGGGCTTTTTCTTCTCCCACATCGGCTGGCTGCTGGTGCGCAAGCACCCAGATGTTATAGAGAAGGGACAGAAGCTGGACCTGAGCGACATAAAGGCCGACAAAGTGGTGATGTTCCAGCGGAAGTGAGTTCTGGGGAGAGCCCCAGCACAGAGGTGGGGTGGGCTGGGGAGCACAAGCACCTTTGATGGAGCACAAAGGGGACTGAGGGTATCACAAGAGAAACGTGAGTCTTTGGTCTGCCTGAGCCTTTGCCGTGGGATGAGCTCTGTGAGAAATCAGCCGTGCCTCTCCTGCAGGAAGTATTTGGGAGCTGGTGCTGCTGCCAGCCCTCCTACACCCCTTTCTCCCATAGTACCTCGCCAGCAGCGGGCTGAGTTTCCCACCACAAAGCACCTTCACACCTGCTTGCCCCCAGCCCAGCTGCTGCTTTGGCTGGCCCAGAGCCCACCCGTGGGTGCCTCCAGGCCATCCTTGGAGGAGCTGTGGTATGCTTTCCAGGTCATGCCTCTGCCTCTCTCCCACCAGTATGCTGGAAACGGTGTGGTGAAAGGGGAGTTGAAAATGGGGACGTGAGAGGGACAGTCACTGGGAAGGACAGTCTTGATTCACTCATGCCTCTTGTGTGGGGTCTCAGCTTGTCTGTGGCTGTACTGGGGCTAATCCCCAGAGGAGGCGAGCCTATCACCAGGTCTGCAGGGATGGGAAACCGAAGTCTCCAGGAATGGCTTCTGTGTATTCAGGGTAAAAGATGCAGGGCTCAGGGTTGAAGTATTTCTGCACTTGATTTTCCCTGTATAGCTCAGGCAAGCGTGAATCCTCCAAATGGAGGACTGAACCAGCCCTGCCTCTGCCACTTAACCATTTTCTCCTGGTCCTTTCCTTTCCAGATACTACAAGCCCTCGGTGGTGTTGCTGTGCTTCACCCTGCCCACTGTAGTGCCCTGGTACTTCTGGGATGAATCCATCGTCATCAGCTTCTTCATTCCAGCCATCCTGCGCTACACCATAGGGCTCAATGCCACTTGGCTAGTGAACAGTGCTGCTCACATGTTTGGCAACCGGCCGTACGATCAGAACATCAACCCACGGGAGAACCCCCTGGTCAGCCTGGGGGCCCTAGGTACGTTCAGTGTCCATGTCTTTCACTTCCTTGGTGCTGCAGCTGTTTATGGGAATTTCTGTGAATCCAGGTGTTCCCATTTCCCCTGCAACCTTCCCCTCCAGCCCTGCAGTTTTTGCATGTGGGGAGGTTTCCCAAACTGGTCACTAAGTACATAAGGGCAGTGGGGTTATCAGCTTCCACCAGCCTTTCTGCAGCCTGGAAAGGGCTCTGTTACACTTAGCACCTCCTTATCTCAATAGCAATATTTTATTTACCCTGCTCCAAGGTCTCTCCACCCCATTTACCAGGCTGAAAAACTTGTGCTGCAGTCCCTGCTTATCTCTCTTAGACTTCCGTATTGAAAGACAGCAGACACATATTTGGACATATTCTTAGGGCAGCTGGTGATTTTTGGGGTACTTGAGGATGAGACGAGACAGATCTTATGTGTTTTCTGAAGTTTTGGGAACCTAGGAAAGTATATCCTAGAGTCAGCATTTGCCCTGATCTGTTCTCCCAAACCCACGTCTCAGCTGTTTTGCATCCCTGTACATTAGCGGGTCTGCATTGATTACCACCACTGAAAGATCTGCTCCTGGATTTTTAGTAGGCAGGAATTTGAACTGCAGAGAGCCAGGGGTTAGGAACAGGAGCCCAGGCAGTGTCACTGAAGGTGTGAACACTGAAGCCTGCCTTGACACTCTCCAAAGCAGGGGGTAGCTGTCTAGGGTAGGTTGCTTAGTAGAAGTCTGTCTGCATTACTGCCATCTGGAAATGCCATTTGGATTTTGGCATTAGGACTATCGGTGCTGTAGGATTATTCATTGGCCTCTCCCGGCTTGTCATGGACTTGCTGCAGGTCTAGCTGGTAGCTAAACCTGTACTAGGAGGTTTCTCATAGTGGCAGAGGAAAAGGCATTAGGATTCCCCCAGTGAACCAGAGCCTTTCTAGGTTCTCTGCAACATGCTCGTTTTCCTGCAAAGTCCTATTGCTCCTCTATGGCTGTCATTGCATCTTTTGGGCCAGCCCAGGCTTCTTCCAGTGCTGGGCCATGCCCAAATGAGATGGGGTGGATCGCAGAGAGAATTAATTTGGTTGAGAGGAGAAAGCAATCTAGAGTCAATCCAGAGTCTGTTCCAGGAATGTAGTGCTTTGGGCCAAGTGAAAGGGGCCCTAACCGCTAACTTTAGAGCCCTGCAACATCCTCTCCCTGGTCTTCTTTTGCAGGAGAAGGCTTCCACAACTACCACCACACCTTCCCCTATGACTACTCTACCAGTGAGTTTGGCTGGCGTTTCAACTTAACCACAGCCTTCATCGACCTCATGTGCCTCCTGGGGCTGGCCAGCGATCGCAAGAAGGTCTCCAAGGAGGTCATCCTGGCTCGGAAAATGCGGACTGGAGATGGGAGTCACAAGAGCGGCTGAGTTCCTACTCCCCTTCTCACACACATCCACACCTCTCCTTCCTCCTTTTTTCTCCCTTTCTCCCTTCCTGACCCCTCCGAACACGCTGGACAAAGGTTTAATGTTCTGTTTACTAACTACTGAATAATGCTACCAGTTTGCTTAAGATAATGAGTTTTAACCCCCTTCCACACTGTATTTTACATGATGTATTTAAGATCTGGAGCTCTGCCTTTGTAACGCAAGGCCACCCCTTTCCCTCCTCCCCTTTTCGTTCTCCTCTCTAACCCCTCTGCCCTGTCTTCTGCTTTACTTTGTCCCTGCCTCCCCCGGTGGAGGAGCCGGTAGGAAGCAGCCCGGCCATTGCAGCTGGCTGTACCACGGAGCTGAGGGATGCCAGTACCAGCCAGCTGAACAGTTGAGCCAAAGTCAGTGACCCTCTCCCCAGAACTCCCCCCCCTCCTTCCTCTGTCCCTCCTCCTTTCTCATGGGTTGCTGACGCTTGGCACGGCCAAACCGCTCCCTGAGATGAGCAGCCCCATCCCCTTCCCTTGCCATCGGGTGTAGAGTGCGGGGAGTTTGCCTTACCCTCCCTGCCTCTCAGCCTCTCTGGCTGGAGGGAGGAGAGCCCCAAGAGTCTCTGAGAGCTCCAGGCAGGTCTGCCGGTGGCCGTGGGCACCACCAGGGGAGCCTCAGCGGCCTTACGGCCTCCTCCCTCTGGCGTGTCCCACAGGGCTGGAGGCAGAGCCTGGCTCGGGACCGCACAGCCCCTTTGGAGAGCCGCAGAGCGGAGGGGACAGAGGGTTGTGCCACCAGCCTTGGGTGGCTTTGTTGGGTGCTGCCGAGACTGTGCCAGCAAATGGGACTGTGCCAAAATGGAGAGGGGGAGAAGGATGTAAACCAAAGCTCCACCAAGGTGTTAAGCTGCTTTATGTGCTGGAGGAACAGGGTCCCCACAGGGTGGCAGGTAGACGTCCCGGTGTCCGTGCATGTCCCGTGGGTATGCCTGTGCTGCGTGCAGGGACGCAGGGGACAGGGACAGCGTGGCGAGGGAGTGCCTGCGGGCTCAGGAAGGGGTGAGGACATCTTAGAGGACCGATGGAGTAGGTGTCTCTGTCCACGTGGGCTCTGCTCGGTCGATTAACAAGTGCCTGACAAACACCGAGACGGAGCCAGGCGGCGAGGAACCAAGGTGGCTTGCAGCCCTCAGCCCCTTGAGGGATGGGGGTGCGCTCCCAAGAGAGCATGGGAAGAGAAAGCAGCTCCTCCTCAGTCCCTCAGTTCGCCTCCCAGACCCTCGCGACCGCCACCTCACTCCTCAGCCTGGAGAGCACGCCGCTCGTCCGCCGCGTGGGCAGCGCGGGCGGCTGAGGCAGCTTAAAGGTCGGTTATATCACCAGGGCCCCGAGACAGTGTGGGCAAGCAGCTGAAGGGTGTGTTGGGAAAAAGAAGTCCTCGTGGGTGTTGTTTCCTGCAAATTGCAGAGACCGCAGCTGGAGTTCAGGCGGTTGGGCTTTTGGTGCAGTGGCCCCGAGCCCCTCACCAGGCTGAATGTGCTTTTTATTTCCCTTTTAACTCCCCATATCATTATCCACTTTTATTTTTTGCTATTAGTTGTAGCAATAGTATCTGTTGTGTTGCTTAAACGCATCAATGGAGCTGGAGGAAAGCACGAGAGGTGACCAGGAAGGGGTGATGCTGGAGTGGGGTTTGTGGCGTCTCCCTTAGTTTGGGGGCAGGCAAGGCAGAGGGGGCACACATGCCCAGTTCCTTGCCCTGCTCTGCCACGTAGCAGCCAGGCAAGCCTCGCTGGAGCAAGCCTCTGCAGCTTTGCTTTCTCCTGCTGCTGTGATACACACCAGGAACCAGGACAGCTCTGTGATGCTCTCCTTAACTCTCCTTAGCTTGATACTCAGAAAAGCAGTCCTCCTCTCCTTTCACCTCCCTGCCACAGCCTTGTTACTGCTCATCACCATGGCCCTTCAGGGCTCTGAGCCACCGGGAGAGATGTGGTCTCCGGCTGAGAGATGTGATGGGAGGATGGAGCAGGGAGCCCTTTGGCTCCTAGTGTCCTAAAGGCAGGCGGCAGCTGGCTGGAGGCAGCATCCTGATGGCCCCCCTTGCTCTGCAAAGGGGCTGTGGCTATAACTGTATCCTACCATTAAAAAAAAAAAAAAAAAAAAAAAAAAACTTAAAAAAGGAGAAACAGTTAGCTCTGAAACTATGGGCTGACTTCACTTCCATCTAAACCCCTGTGAGGTCCTGGAAGTCTCCAGAGAGGATGAGTTTGCTCCAGCCAGTAATTTGAAAGGGGTTTGGGGAGGGGAGAAGGTGAGGAGAACAATTTCCTTGCTCCTGGTGCCCTTAGCGTGTTGTGTGATATACCCTACAGTAGAGAAGCGTGCCGTGACATGCTGCAATATCTCACATCCTCTCAGCAGAGAAGCAAGGTTTGACATCAAAGGTTCCTTTCAGATTTCAAGTGCTGATTTGGGTCCAGAATCTGGAATTATGGTGGAAGCTGAGGAGCAGTAACCAAACAGTCCTGGTGTTTGCCCAGTCACTTTAAAGGTAGATTGGCAAATATCTCTGGGTGCCTTAAATCTTTCTTTAATATACATAGGAGTATTGACAGCTATTTGCCGTTTTTTTTTTTTGTTGTTTTTTTTTTCTGAATTATGAACATTCGAGGGGTTTCTTAATTATTTAATTGCCTACATTGAACTGTGGGTGCAGGTGATTTTGAATGTATGAGTTAGAAATTTTTGTTAGATTAAGAAACAGATACAACAACACTTTAAGTAGAACTTTGTTTGATATATATATATATCTATATATACACCTATAAATATATATATATATATTTTTGGTGGCATGTTTGTAACCTGGACGCATTGTCTGTATGTTTAGCGTAAATGAGTCTGTGAGAGGTGGTAGTGGATGAGGCAGCAGCGGGACCTCATGACTAGAGCTTCTAGTTCTCCTGGGCTCTGCTCCCAGGTAAGCTACTTGCTCACTGCGTGCTTTTGGACAAAGTCACTTAAAAAAAAAAACAAAAAAACCTCTCTGTGCCTCAGTTTCCCTGTCTGAAACACGGGGCTACACCCTGCCTCTCCAGGGCGCGGGGAGCAGGAGGAGGCAGGCGTACCACACGCACACCGATGCCGGCGGAAGCATTTGTTTTCCAAGACCGTTCCCAGTCCTGATGGTATCATGAAGAGCAGCTGTCCAAGCGTTGGGTGTTTGGGGAAGGACTGGAAAGCTGAATCTGCACATTGTCTAAGCTCTGTCACTGTTGAAATGAGAGTAGGATACGATTTTTCACAGCTTAGGGATTTCTGCATAGTAGTATCTCTGTTTTGTGTACTGGAAAAGAAAAAAAAAAAACCTTTTTGAAATAATTTCTACTAATATGGAAACAGACATCTGGTTGTGCTGATCTGAAATTTTATTTGTTCATAATAAAAATGTTACTTTAAGGCGTGTTGGGCTGGTGACATGGCAGGCTGGGTGAAGCGCGAGAGCTCCTGCCGGGGCTATGCGGTCCCGTTTCCCAGTGCCTCCTCCCTTCCACGAGCAGCAGGAAAGGGCAGAAAAACCTCTGCCTCTCTAAGGGCGGTCAATGAGCGGATTATAATGGCTTTCATACTCCAGCGCACGGCGGTGGCCGGGCACGCCTGCTGCTGCAGAGCCAACTGCCCGCGCCGCCGGGTTACTGCAGGTTACCTCCAGCCGGGGCCCGGTGCCAGGGCCCGTGGCTGACGGATGTACATGCAGCACAACACGTAATACCGGCAGCCCGTCTCTGTGGCCGGGCGCAGCCGCCAGCGCGTCACACGGGTTCGTCAACCTCAGCCAGGGGGAATTTTCCTCCTGCGAGTGCGCGCACCCCTGCTCTCCCCATCCCTTTTACAGCTGGAGGGAAGCAAAAGGAGAGGGGGGGAATCCCCGAACCAGATATCGCTGTAATTGATGTTCCTTCCCCACTCTCCCACCCAACTGCTGCTTTTGGAAGAAGCAGTGAACAAAACCATCTCCGCGTGGCTCCTGCTCGCTCCCTTTGGATGCAAGGGGGTGCAGCGCTGAGGCACTGCTGTGCAAAACGGCAGCCCCTTGCACGCAGCATGCTGAATTCCTCGGTATGGGCCCACGCTTGGATTTCTAGCTGCAGCTCCTGCTGCCTGAAAGCTCTTTGGGTGGGAAGGGCAGAGGCAGAGCCTGGCGAGCTGCAGAGCGTGGGAGCGGGTGCCTGCGGCAGGGAGCAGGGGGTCACCGGGGAGGAAGGGCTGGGCTGCTCCGTGTTCTCCCAGCCGGAGGTGAGCAACCAGTCTGAGCAGCGTGGGGCTGTGCGGCTGTCCTGAGCTGTAACAACAAGCACGTGGAACGCTCTGGCTCTTCAGCTGGTCCCAGAAACACTGGAAGTGAGAGAGGTGCAGCTTCTGGTGCCTTGGTGCTCTTTTGATCTGAGCTCTGCGAGCACAACCCCTTCTAAAACAAGCGAGACAGAGGAGGCAAATCTACAAACCCCTTGATTATTCAGCCAAGCCTAAAAATAAAGTTAATGATCCCTCTGCCTGCGTTTCATGAGAGTGGAACTCAGATCTCTGCCTCTCCCTCTTTCTTAAACGCTGTTATTAAATCCCCTGCCCAAAATGTTTTCCTGTACTATCAAGCCCTTCAGCACTGCCAACTCAGCACTTTGGTTGCCTGGAAGTGTCCCACGCACGATTCCTGTTCCTGGTTCCCCATGTAATCTATGAATTAGGGGTGCCATTGCGACGCGCCCCAGCGCTGCCTCCCCGAAAACCTCGCACCGGCCGGGGAAGGGACGGGTTAACGAGGCAGCCAGCCCTGCTGGGAAGGGGAGGACGGGGAAACAAGCGGCCGCTTGTTCGGCACCCAGCGCAGGGAGGGAGGCAGCGGCCAGGTGGAGGCTCCGCAGCCCCTTCCGCGAGCACAACGCGCAGGAGATGCCACCGCGGCCCCTGCGCACACCCCTCCCGGGCATTGGCTGGGCCGCCCTCCAAGGCTGACGGTGCTTTAAAAAAAAAAAAAAAAATGAAAAAAAAAAAAAAAAAAAAAAAAAGAGGCTGAGTTTCCGCGGAGGTTACTGCCGGTCAGGCCGGCCTCCAGCAGCGTGCCGGCCGTGTGTGTGCAGCCGCCTGACGCGGGCAGGGCCAATCCGCGGCTCTGCAGCCTTGTCTGATGCTGCCCGGCCCAATCCTTTCATCTCCGGAGGCGCGGGGAGACGGAGACGGAGACAGCCCCGGCCTCTGCCCCGGCCCCGGGGCCTCGCCTCGCCCTCCGCGGGAGGCCCGGCCCCAGCGCCCGGTGCCGGCCGGGGGTCGCTGCCGCGGGGAACCGAGCCCGAAAGCCCCCGGCCCCTGCGGCACCGGGCGCTGCAGCCGTGGGAAGCACGGGCAGCTTTTCGTCCTGCGAAAGTGAGCTTTAGGGTCAGCCTTGGGAAGGAAGCACACGCGGTCCAGGAGGTGAAAATGCAGCCTGGTGTGCACACGGGCAGCCGTGGCCATGCTTCAGCACGTATACGTAAATACAAACTCACAAGGATCGGTCACAAAGCAGGACATCTTAGATTTGGGAGAGAGGCTTAAAATCACGATTTTATACACATAAACGCCACCTGTGTTCTGAATCTGATCCTTTTGTTACTGCACATTTAAAGTTATCTTTGCATAAAAACAATCAAACCCTTGCTTGGAATTCTTAACCAGCCAACCAAACAGAAAAACCAACACCTACCTGTAGAACTTTTATTTCTTTTTAAACTATATGCAAAAACAGCACTTTTCAGAATAAGTAGTATTTCATAATGGAGACCAGCATGACGACAGCTGTTACATGCCAATTTGGCTCCGTAACAAACACATCTGCTTGTTTCACATTTTTTCAGCCCGCCTAAAATAGCTTTTTACAAAACCCTGGTCTTTAGCCCTCAAACAGAAAAAATGCCGATCCCTTTTCAAAATGCCTGTGACCTTCAGTCACTTTATAAGCTGACTAAGCCGAATTGTCATTTTGACTGAACAATTGTAAATACTTCTCCCTTCATATACAGAGAGCTTTCACATTCTGGCTGTAGCATTTACATGGATATCTGAAATACATGGCTTACAAGCCACCAACACGATTCTGGTGACACCTGCCACGTGATTTTTAACACTCAGAAATGAGGAAACTTGCACAGTCATAATGTTGCACTTCATCATTGTCTTTTTGAGGTGCCAAGTTAAAAGGTGATGATCCGAATATCAAGTATTTAACTAACATTTTATCACCTAAAATGGGCTTAACCTGACCCTGAATCCCAAAGCAACTACGCTTAGATGCATTGTTCTCAGGTGACCACCAGGAACTGCATCATTCCAAAAACCAAAATAATTAATTTAAAAATCCTGATGCATTACAGCTGCGAGAGGCTAGGATGTTTTCCCACCCTGAGCAGGTGGTGGAGCATCAGGCTGCCCTGCGCTCACCCGCCCAGTGTTCCCCTTCGGCCAAAATTCTTCCAAGGTGACTGGAGTTTAGGTATCTCTTTTCACAGGGCAAAGATGGCGGGGGCAGGTTTCAACAAACTTCAGCAATTTTAACCTTATGTATGAGAGCCACACTGGTTAAATAAGCATCTTCTATAGTCAAGAGAGACAGGGAGGCGGTTCCCAGGGTGACTCACACCAGCAATCTGAGATACCTGTGTTAGGAAAGGGTGAATCATCCTCTAGTGGTGCATCTCTAACTTCTGTATCCAGATACCCGGATCAGTTGCTGGATGCCTGTCTTTTAGATGAGTTTGGTACAATGAGTTCCACTCCTGGATTTTAGCTGTGGAGAGACCTCAGCTCTCCAGCAGCGATCCCCAAAAACATGGGCTCTGTGCTCAGCGTGAGCAACATCATCTGAGGCGTCCCTTGAAAGCGGTGGCTTTTGTCTGTGACTCACCTTCCTTGTTTGGGAGCTGAGGAAGTCCAAAATGCCCCAAGAATTATGGGAAACTTGGAAATTTTAGATGTGCTCGGCAGATAAGGGTACATTTTTTCACACAGGAGATGATAAACTTCTGGAAAATGTTGCCAGTTGCCTGCCAATAGGCAGACACCACCAGCATATTCGCAAGGAGTTTAGAGAGACTCACGGGCACCAAGGTCCATAACCAGATGCTAAGGGCAGAGATGTGCCCTCTGACACACACATGGGTTGTGGACACGGGGCTGATGGTGCAGACCTCAGGCAGGAGCCAGGTTTGCACACACTCCCTGCACAGCCTCTCTCGTTGCCACCAATGACATGGGGTGAGGTGGACCATTGCTATGACACGGTACAGGGTTTTTTGGAAAGCTTCGCACCACTGTCAGGTGCTGTAACCTCTCCTCTCATCGCAGCCTCAGTCACAGCATGGGGATACAGAGAGCTGGAATCCCAGCCTCAGGATCCCACCTGGCTCTGAAGACAGCACTCCTATCCTTCCTTGTCATTCCTTCCAGCTCTTCCAGTTCAGTTCCCCCAGGCTTTGTCCTTAATACTCCAAACTTCTGAGAAGTCCAGCCATCAAATTACCAACATGGTACACAATAAACATCGGATCTTTGGCAATGGAGCTCATAATTCAAACTCATAAATGAATGAGTACGTTCTTTGGACTAATGACCATGTAACATGCTAGGATTGATGTTGTGGAAGATATTGCAGACACATGGGAGTTTTCAGGAAATATCAAGGCTCTTTAAAAGCACTGCTAATGATGCACTAGCTTTGTTTTAATATCCATATGGGATTTATTTTCTGTGTTTGTGAGAATTTTCTTTGTCTCTAATCTCTCCAATTCAGCTGAGTCATGTGCAAGCAAAGCATAAGGGGATGTGTGAAAAGTGCATAAAATTGGACATTTCTGTTTTGCAGAAATTACATATACCAGTAAGAGCTTTCGTTTGGATGCAGGATGAACCTGACAGTGGAAAATCAAAGGAAAATCTCCTCGGTCTTTTCAGATTGATTTACAGACAAAGAGCTGGGATTTCCCAGCTGTTGTCTGGTTGGTTGTTTTTGAGGGAGTTCCGTCTTTCAGTTTTGAGTGTTTCCCTTCCTTTATTTTACATTTTGAATCCTTCCATTATAATATATACAATCAGTTCTCTTGCACAGAAATACAGCTGGAAAGTCTTTTCCAAGCAGAAGCTAGAAACATTTCATTTTGAAAATACCCAAACCGCAGCATTTCAATATGGACAGAATGATTTTCTCCCTTTTTCTTTCTTCTTCAAGATGATATTTCTGGTTTCTGGCAGCATTTCAGCTCTGATGGGACCACATTATCCGCTGGCAAGAGGTCCCCTCAGTGGAATTTAGCTGGTCAGGAGGATGACACAGGTTCACACCCCTTGGGCTGGGCCAGCCTGGAGTCTGAGTCACTAGCTAATGCATTTATTTGCTTCCCACTCTGCCATTGGCTTCCTCCATGACACTGGGTATGTCTCCTCATCCTCCAGGAACTGGCACAGATGCTGCTTTCCTGCTCCTTAGATTTTCTGCTGTGGTCTCTGGAAAAGAGACTTCACATCTAGCACAGGGGAGCCAGAGTTTGGTTAGGGATGTTTATGGCTGTGGTGTCTTATCTGCTGCATTTGGAGTTCAGCTGCTTCTGTTTCTGTGATGCTGACAAGGCAAGTCTCCAGGGACTTCGGCTATCCCTCAGCCTCTGAGGAAAACTGGACCCAAACAATATCCCATCCTTTGCTGCTTTAAACTAAACCCTTACCAGAACCCAGTTCCTGTGCAATGAGAGGGCACTGCAGTAAGCACTGAAACAAAAACACCCTCTCCCAGGAGGTTTTCTGTCAAGAGATTGAAATAATTTCTGACTGCACATCTAAATATTTAATGCTTTTGAATGGTAGATGGGTGAAGGTACAGCTCTCCTAATATCTGTTCTGTGCCTGCATCCTCATCTGGATGTCCTGAGCTAACGGAACAGCACAGCACAGCAGTAAACGCCTCTGCCATGGGAACTGGAGGCCTTTCATTCCTCAGCAGCACGTTTACTGCCAGCCCCTTCTTCTACCTGAGCGGGTACAGCACATACTGCAAGCATCACTACACGCCTGGCAGGTCGTTGTCAGTAACCATCTCAGCTGAATTTACCTGCCCTGCTGAGTTAGGTTCATTCAGCCCCAGTATCGTGTTGTGCTATAACAGATTGCTCCGTGGCTGGAGAAACTCTCCTGTCTCCTGACTGCCATGCTGCCCGGCAGCACATCACTGAGCTGTGCCACAGACGAATGCTAAGCTCAGCAAATGCTGAGGACAGTCTCTTTGCCCTTTAGTTGCACAATAACGATACATCTCCATTCTGCATGGCCAGCACATACAGACGTTTCTAACCCAAATGTTTGCCTGGGCGTAGCACATGGTGCCAGTGCCAATGGCCTCTGACCTCTGGTCTCCAAGAGGCAGGGCAGATATAGCTTTTCTGGCCTTTTGGCACCAGCTTGAGCACAAAGGGCAGTAACACCCCCATACGTATAAATGTTCTTGCTGTCCGTTGCCATGCTCACATGTATAGGACTGCTCAGGGCATATCAAATAGTAAATATTTACAAGGTCAGGCTGGGATCAGGCACCATATCTTTCATGCAAACCCCACTTCAGAGCACATTAGCCTGTTAAATGTCCTCAGATCCCCTCTGTAAAAGGGCTGCTATGGAGAAAGTGCTACTTCCCTCAACACGAAGAGCTGGTTTGTGGTCATGAAGGACCTCAGTGCAGCAGTAAAGGAGAACAGTGCTCATTTAGACAGTGTATTAGTTTAAATACAATCCCTTCACCCCTTTAGTTTAAAGATAATTCCCCCATCCTCAGTGAAAAATCCTGAGATGCTCCAGGCCAGCTGGCGTTGTTAAGGCACCTCTCAGCAGAAGCTCAGATTTACAACTACTGCAAATCTGCCTCCTTTCTCCTGCATTTGGAAATAGCTTTTCCATGGCTGAGAGGACAGGGCTAGGCACCTCTTCGTGTTGAGAGAGATGGGGATGTTGGTGCAAAACTGTTCTTACTGCAAGATAGTGATTACAAGAGTACCATCTATGAGGACCTGGCATCAGAGGACACGAAATAACCAAGTTGCTGGAGAGCTTTTGATTGAGCCATCAGGATAGCATGGGTGGGAGCTTGACAGATAGCAAATGGCACAATAGACACAGCCAGCGATGGCAATCAGTGACATAGTCAAACAATAAAAAAAAGTACCTGGCATTGGAAACCGTAACATAGCACATGCAAAGCAAGATCTGTCAATAAGGGCTGCACATGGCTCCGATTTCCCAAATGGAAGCTCTGCAATAACTGGATAAGGAACCTGACTTTGTGAAACGACCAGCACCACTTATATTAGCACTTAAATCCACAGCTAGTGGCTCTGCTTTACTGAAATGTCAGCTTAGCCTTTCTACACTTTCCTTATCATATGAACTGCAAACCACCACCTGTTCTTAATTTCTAATTGTGTGGAACTTCTGAACACTTTTGATATCTGCCACAAAATACCAGCAATGTAAAGACGTGCAATGTCTGTTAACCTGCACACTGCTGACCTCCCCTCCATCATCACAGGTATCAGCTACCTACACAGCTAGCTGCCAAGCACAGCAGCACAACCCTCTCATTTTTCTCCACAAGAAAAAAAAAAAGTGTCTAAAGTCATTCCTTCCCCACCACAACATGCCTGAGAGAGGCACAAATTGTTTATCCATATCAGTTCCTTCTAAAAACCCAACTCCCTCCATTTTCTTGGTTACACCGGCCAGGTCCCCCTGTGGTTCCTGCACAGCTGACCATGACACAGGTCAGAGCACCAAGCTGCTGAGTGATCGGGCAGACTGGTTTCTCTCTCCTCTCCTTGCTGGCTGGTCAAGTCACACTGAAAGCCAGCCTGCAGCAGGGAAAGACATGGCCCATGGGATGGTGCTCAGGAGCCTCTTCGGTAGCTCACAGACTTCTTTATTCCAGTGTCCCATAGCCCAACACTTATTCCCAGCCACTTTGGCTGCTCAGGCCAGGAACCTCTTGGAGGTTCAGGCTCCATGGAGGGGAAAAAGTAGGGCTTGAATAAGGAAGAGTTGCAGAGCACTCACCCCTTTCCTCCACTGTGGAGACACCCAAGATGATAACTCCTCTCTCCTGGTTCGCTGGCTGGCATTATATTCAGTCTTGCCAACTATGCACAAACTACAGCCCAGGTTTCTTTGGAGACCCTCGCTGTGCAGCCAGGAAAGGTGTTTCCTCCTTCAGCAGCAGACTCCTCTGGGCGAAAGCAAGAGAAGCGAACTGAGACCATTGGCGAAGCTGCCAGACTGAGCCAGTGCCTCTCACAGAGCAGCCAGTCTAATTGAGACCTGCTGAAGGAGTAGACGATTTCATTAACCACACATATAGGAAAGCCCCAAGCAAACCTATTCACAAGGAACCAGTGCAGCATGCCATATGGCTAAGATCCCAGAAAGCTCTCCGGGTTTGAAGGCCTGAGCCATCCCGCTCTGCCAGGTTCCCACATAGGGCAGGTGTGTAATTTGCTGGCTGCTTTGTGCCACGTAGTCACTGTGCTCCTCTTAACCCTTCCAGAGCCTGCAAGGAGCTCCCTTCTCCAACCCACAGCCAGGCTGGGCACCCATACATTACAGCACAGAACACAGCTGGTGGAGAAGGTCATTGCTCCATATATGAGACAGCCAGACAACCTGTAAAAGCCTCTGCATGTCCACATTCAGCTCCAGAGCATCAGAAGGAGTGCCCTGAAGTGCTGACATGAGACAAAAATCCATGGATACTATTAAAAGTCAGAAACTAGCATTAGTCTACCTGAACGTGTGTTTAGACCTCTTTAAAGTGTGTAACCAAACCATTTTTTGTCAGAAGGGGAAACAGGAAGATTAGTAGGATTGGTCACAAGCCCAAGTACAGGCTTTAAAACAGGAAGGGACATTACATTACATCCCCATGGATGGAGAGATCCAGGGCAAAAAAGTTGTTGCAAAGGGCAGCCAAGGTGGTGGGCAGAACCCAAACAGTCCACAAAACACCAAGGAGAGCTGTGGCATGGAGGCTTTTCTGAGTCAGGAGGTATGGCATAGAGGCTCTGAGGCCAGCTGGAGTAGATAAACATGGACTTCATCCACAGAAAGATGGAGACTGTAGCATTGGCATGCCCAAGTACTGATCCATCTACCTACCATCCACCTTATTCCCAATGAACTCACCCACCTCATGTGGCCCACCTCATGCCACAATATCATGGACTCTGCCAAGGACATACTTTGGCAACAAGTCTGTGCTGCAGGGGCTGAGTGCTATGCATATTGGTATCTGTCAGAGGCAATGATGCTCCTGATTTCAGCTCAAAGGCATGGGGCTTTTACAGGGACAGACAGCAGAGATTTCATTTCAAGTGGGCTGCATGTTCCCCTAGTCCTACCTCCTGGCCAGGTAAGTTTGCCTTCCACCACGCCAGTAAAGCAATGACCTCTGGTGTCATAAAAGCCCTTTTTGTGCAATTTTGCGCGTAAGTTCTATATGTTTCTATAAATTTGAATGGAGAAATAGTGACAAAGAAACATCACAGGCCAAAGAGGAGAAAGAATTGTGCTAAGAAGATACTATGTGGAAGGTTCCCAAGGACTGATTAATTCCGGAGGCTAGTAATCCTGATGAATTCGCAAGAACTGATAAATTTAGACCACCAGAGCCTGATACTGCACACAGCTGCCAGCAGACATTACCATCTACAACAGGTTGTATAACTTCGTTCACACACCCTTGAGGGCGTCGGCTGCTATACGCAGGTGAAGACTACAGAGTTATGTGCGCACCTGATGAAACAAAGTGCCCTCCGAAGGAATTTCTAAACACCTACCTAGAAACCACTGGTGCGTCAGGATGACCTTCTGCTTCCAAGTGTGCCTGTTGGGGTTGGCCTCCCAACAGTTGCTCCAGCTGGGTAACAGTGAGCATGAATGAATATGCAGGTGAATGTGTTATTAGTAATAGCAGGTAACTCTTCACATAACAGCTTGATTCTATTAATAACAACAGCTAATAAAAGATATTTTAAGAAATAGAAGTTGTGATCTATGTCTTCTGCTAACAAGGAAAAAGGAATTTATAACACTTGTTTGGAAGAAACATGTTAAAGACAGCGTGGCACTCAGATATCGGTGCTGGGTCCTGCAGACACCACTAGGACTGATGGTGTTAGCATAGGACAGCTTCTTTGACCAAACAAGCCACTGGCCATGAAATGGTCTGTTGAAATCCACACAAAATCCTTGCCACTGTTTGCCAGAGGGAACTGGTGGGTGTGGGGAATATATTCCTCCCCAAGAAACGTGCTGTAAAAAATGCAGTCAAAGCCAGCCCTGCAGAAGGATTTGACAGGAACCGCATGCATATTTGTAAGGGCAAAGGGAGAAGGTCCCACGTGAGAGCAAGCCAGCTGCCATCTGCTCCATCACCTATGTGTCTTCTCTGCATGCTTCATTGTGTGGCAGGGGACCCCAGACTGTCAGACACAACCTCGCCATTAGACTTTCTACAGAAGCAGCCTGTCACTTCAGCCTGCAATTCTTCTACAGAATGTGCTTATTTCAGGTGTCTCCACAGGTGATGTCTCAGGGCTGCCACTGGTGTCCAGGGAAACTATGCAGATTCAGCACTTCTAATGCGGAAAAACAACAAGTGTTGCAAGGCGCAACAACATTTTACCTTGTAAGCCTCCCCCTGAATCTGCCTCCAGGTAATCTGTGTTCCCATCTCTCCAGGGCTGTCATGTCTGTGCCTCCACTTAAGAAGCAGATTTCTCCAGATTATACATAAAGAACGTGAGCTTGTTTGAATCATTATTGCAACAAAATGAGCTTGAGTAACACCAAAAGCATCCTCTGACTAACCACAGCCAGCAGCAGATGCTTAGAGGCCTAAGAAAGAATAGTCATATTACATCCAGACCCTTCTTTTTAATAACTACCAGTAGCCTCATCGTCTGTGATGATTACTCCTCCCATTTAAGTTCTGAAAGGCTTGAACTAGGTTACACAGTCTCGCACATAAAAGCGGCTCCAGCCCAAGAGGCAAAACCCCAAATCCTGATGCAGGCACAGAAGTGCTTTGTGTGAGGCAGCCCAAGGCATTCATGGCAAAACTGAGAACCCAACGCAGTCTTTCGAGCCCTGCTCCTGGGTTATAGTCTCAAAACCTTCTGTCCAAACAATGATGGGAATGATTGAACCAAAGAGACAAAGGCTGTGACAGGTGAAATATGCTTCCAGATTTCCTGGTGGTGTTCCAGCCTCGATCACTGAAGTTTCACATGCACACCTGACCCCTGTGAGCACGGTGCTAACACATGGCTAGCTGAAACAGCACTCAAGCAAAACTTTCTGCTTCAGCAAGCGTGGTTCCTGTCATCTCTGATAGCTCCTTCAACCCCACCAAGCTGATATGAGCAACGGCATGATTTATTAAGACACAGAGCAGTGTTTTTCTGCTGTTTCCCCACCACCACCGTCATCCCAGGTTAGGTCCTGGCTGTGAGCGCTTTCTCAGTTTGGGCAGCCAGTTCTGGCAGCCCAAGTGAGCTGCAATCAGCAAACATTTGCAATTATCAGCTGGCTTCAGGCAGACCACGAAGCACTTCACTTTTTTGCCCAGCACCCGATGTGGAGAGCAAAAGAAGATCCCCAGCCTGTGGTACTTCCTGAGCCCACACAATGCCTGCAGCCATTGAATTCATTTAATGCCCAAGCAAAAGGAATCAAACCAGGTGTGATCAGAGATAAATGGAAAAGTGAGCTAGCTCAGCTCTGCTTTAAGGGTATTAGTCATGAACTTTTTCCCACTTGAAGTTCTCAAATCTCACTTTCCTTTTCTTCCTCCTATCTCTTTTGTCTGTGTGAAGCAGGTGATGTCAATTGTGCTGAGACAGTCCTGAACATTTTGCTTAGCTTTGACACTTCAACCTCTACCTCAGACTTCAGGGAAAGCTTTACGCTTGGTGACATCCCACATGCTAAGGGGACTCCTTTCCAAATGCTCCCTATCAGTGCCAAAATGTTATCAAATCCCCCTGTTTCAAACAGAAGCCTTCCTACTTCAGGAGATAACACCTGTCTCTGCCTCCTCCCGTGCATCAGCAAGTGGGTATTTGATGGCCTGGCTGCCGTGCCTCTAATGCTGCCAAACTGCTGCTGCCAGCAGCTGGGCACCCAAGCAGATGGCACTTTGTCTGGCAGGGAGGCATTGAGAAAGCCCCAAGTATCACGTGGGAGTTCTCCAAGGCTGCACCACCAGAGTTACTAGAGAGAAGCCATCAAGAGCCTCACGATTAAATGCCAGCAGTTTAGGAGCTAAATTAGTTACAGTGCAGATAGGGTGGATGAGGGAACCTGTACCAAACAGTACACCCACTCACGTTAAACTCCAGGGACATCCACTCCCTCGCCCCAGAGAAGTGTCTCTGGTCCGGCCCTACATGCAACGAGGTGAACATACCAGCTCCTCCACCATCAGCGCACAAGTTCCCACTTCCCCCTTGCCTCCTTCATTCTCATGAAGATCAAAGTTCCCCCCCACACACACCTGGTGCATGAAACGTGAACTAGTCTAGGGCTCAGGAAGTTTGGATGCTCCTTCGCATGCAGCCAGTGACCTGCAGAGGAACCTTAGCCATGTCCTCTTGCTCCTTCGTCACAGGAGGGATTAGTCCCCACCTCACGGGGCCTTGTACAACACACACCTGCTACAGCTTAGGCGATGTTGCTGCACGTGTTAAAGGAATAACTGGAACTGCTCTCCATCACCAGAGGCTTAGGGGATCAGTTATTTTGAAACATCCCAAGGCCTATTTGGTTATGCACTTTTGCCTAAGAACATTTTGCAGGTGGAAATGGGAAGTCAACTCCAGATCAAAATGCTTTAAAAAATATAGATAATTAAGCAATACAAAGGTTTGCTGTTGCTTTATTTGCTTAGTGATGAAACAGCAAGGAAAATATAGTTATTGGAAACCTTTCAGCTAGGATATCTACTCTTCAGATATCAAAGGAGACAGTAGCTGTTCAGAGCTAGTAAGATTCCCTATGGACACTGTTTGAAGATCAAACATCTGCAATTTTACCTCAGACAGCCTGTCAACTACCACAGGGACATGGTCACACTAACAAAAGCGCCAGATTTTCTGTTTGTCTGCAAACAGCAGGGCCAGAGAGTTGCTGAATCTTTGGCTGACCACAGAAACTAAAGAACAGTAAACTTCACGGGCGATAAGACTGATACCAGGCAACAAGGAAACCAGCTGATGGATGCACATCACACGCTCTGACACGGGAGGAGCGCAGGGGTTACCTAAGTGAAATGAACTGGCCAGGCACCACCAGCATACAAACACTCCTAAGTCTGAAATCACCCAACCAAGATAGCAGCTCAGGGACAGATCTCATCACAGGGTGGCCCTAGCCTCCAGCTCCTCAGATGACACTGCCTAAGCTCTGCCCTCCAGCACAGTGCCTGCAAGGTCACCAGCTGAGAAATGTCCTGGCTTGGGCAACAGGACCTTGCAGCTGAGCTGCTCTGGTGTAGGAAGAGCCTACAGATCCACCATTAGAGTGCAGAGACCTAAGAAACAAAGCTTCCCCAGACCCTTGGGAGAGGAGCACAGAAGCACTTCAGACAGAGGCTATGTCCACAGAACCAATTCACAAGCTTCGAGACCCTGATGGTATCCCAGCAATAAGCAGAGACATGACATGTAGGAGATCAGATTACCACATCATCAGGAGGGAAGACTTCTGAAGCCCTCATTGCATATATGGCCATAGAAACCAAGTCGCTCCTTTCCCTGAGGACAGGATATTCCAGACTTTCAGAAATACGTACAAGCTGTAGACCCTCAGGGTTACTTCTGGTTCCTAATCCCATACCCTAAGACCTTTTCCTCTCTCACCAGAGCATACCTAATCCCAGAAAACAGCTAGAAGCTAGGGAGAATTGCAAAAGTTAATCCCCTCCTCAGCAAAATTATATTTTCTTCCCTGAGAGCAGACCATGCTTTGTTATGCTCCCCTTCCCCTAGATGGTACCAGTCATAATAGGTAATTTCCAAATACATCCACTTCCCCTTTTATCTAGTAGCTGTTTTACAAGACTTAAACAGCTGCCTAACCCACAGACACAACTTCTGACGTTCAGTCCCTAGCTGTACACCAAGAGTTTTGCTGCAGCCTATCATCCTCCAGCACATCACATCAGCAACAGCCTACATTTTCTTATTCTCAATCTTCTTCCTCCAGCCTTTTGAAGGCTCCAGTCCCAGCAGGCTCCTTTTATAGCAGAGCCCCACTGTTCAGCTGCCCTCCATCCTCCAGCACCTCAATCCCCACACCTGGAAGAAGGCACAGGTGAGGTTCTGCCTGCCTCTCCATCAGGGGTCAAGTTCACCTTTCCTCAGCAGAGAAGTTATAAGCTGGTGCTGATTTCAGTATGAGCTATCCAAAGAGCATAGATGAGCCCTAACAATGCTTGAAAAAAATTATTAACGTATTTGGGTGAGCATAAGAGAATGAACCATAATTTTAGCCCTGAATAGAAGACATCCAGCCCTAGGTTTACATACGTTGAAGGTGATTTTAGAAATCCTGCCAAAAATACTGTGAAGGGATCAGTTTTCATAGAGCAGGGACACCATTATTATTATTATTATTATTATTTTTCTGGAAATCAGGATTAGAGAGGTTTTTTGATTTTTTCCCTTAGGAGTTCTGCTCTTAGAAACTCACTTGCGGTCACTAGTACCTTGGAAATTTTGGCTTTTTTCCACTCAAGATAACCCAACAGAGGCAAAGGGAGAACAGCTCCAAGCTCCACTTCACTTCAAACAGCTCACTATTTAGCTGTTATTACAAATGGCATGCCTGAGGCCACCTTCTCCCCATTATTACAGGGCTTATCAGATTTTGAATGTGTGCTTTGACTCAGCTCAGATGAAGCCTCAGCAACGTCTGGTGGTGGTCCAGACCAGAAGTAGCACACGGAGGACACACTGGGGCTGATGTCACGAGAGGACATGGCAGTGGGGACAGTTCCTGTTCTGTTGGGACATTGAGGAAGGTCCTTTCTTGTGACATGCAGGGTGCGTACTCCTTCAGTGCATGGGGAAGACAGCGGGCATGGTACGACTCCTCAGCGCTCTCCCCTTCTATACCATCAACACAACTGCTCAGGGTCAGTACGGCCAGAAATGATTGCAAACTGCTCTTCCTTTGGCCAGACACTTGATAGAGTGCCACAATATATATTTATTAAGGGAGTGGAGAAATCCTAACTGGATAAAAATAGCAAGGCCTGGATTAGAAACTAACTGGCAGATGAGGAACAGAGCTTCACTGTTGCTTCAGGATGCCTGCTGTCGCCAGAAAGATTCCGTGCAGTGTCGATGTGGGTTTGCTAAACTGGGGCAGAGAGACACAGAAGACACAAAAGTGACCTGAAGAAGCACAGTGAGAAATACCAGGTCTTCTGGATGACTGGCTGATGTCTTCATCAAGAAAAGGAATACACAAATGAAACTGTCTTTCTCTGGTAGAGACTGTACGCTCCAGGCAGCCCAGCAAAGCTGGACAACATCCCATTGGAGGTGAGGTGCACAGTGGGGTTCACTCTTCTGCTGTGCTAGAAGGGAAGTTTGCTCTCTTAATAACAGGGGAAGCAGTATTAGTGCTCCTCACATTACTCATGGAAAAATGACAAACGTCCCTGTTTAAAAAGTCCTTTGCCAGGATTCTTTTAGTCAAAAGGGAGTTTCTCTTATGAACTGACACCTCCTACTTCCAGTGATGTTTCTAATGAACAACAAAAAACACGGAAGGGACTGGAGTTCCCTATCTGCACAAACCTTTCCTGTTTGTTTGTTTGTTTGTTTTGGTTTTGTTTTTGATCAGATGGATCAACCAGTATCCCTTGTAGCCACGTGTAATGGAGATACTGGTCACCCTCCAGTGGCGGTGTGTCCCCCTCTCTAAGGAGGTGCTCTCTGCAGAGAACCACCACAACTGCTACAAAATCATCCTTTGGGTTCCAAGCTCGGGAGTTGACTCCTTCCCACACGGAAGAAACCTTGTGGCAGGCAGCAGAGATGGCACACACATCACATCTGAGGTGCGGTGCTGCCACTTGGAGGGCAGTCACCTCAGCCTACAGCCCAGGTGTCACACCTCCAGTCACACCAAACTCAGAAAGGGGTTTTACACACACAGACATGCACACGTGCACACACACACAGTTTCCTCCATCATTTCTTATCACACATGATCTAGAGGCAATAATGCCAAGGGAGTGTTCAGGTAAATTAATTTATATGATGACTTTGATGCTTATTATTAAAATAATGAGTGAAAGCTGCAATCAAGATCAAGGTCCCTATTTTGCCAGGTGCTCTACAAACCCACACTGGAAGATACTCACTGTCTCCATAAGCTTACAGTTTAAGTAGACACTTAGGCTGTGGAGGAAGACTGGGGCATGTAAAAGGGGAATAATTTATCCATGCTCAGAGTCTGAGCTGGAATTAGAAGACCCTGTTTCCTGAGCAGGATGTGCTCTCTCCCGTGAGCATCACCACCTAACGATCACTGATACAGTCTGTAAATAGGCATAAAAAAAAGCCTCCCAGAAACCAGCCACACTTAATTCCTGAAGACATTTTGTTCTTTCTCTGCTTACAGAACCCAGGCGGGTAGGGCTGTTCCAGCAGCTGCATGCAAGGCTTGGGACGTAGCAAGAGCAGACAGACTCTGGCTGTAAGAATGACTCCTGTCATGTGCAATCATCTATCAGCACGCCCTGTGGTGCTAAAAAAAGAGCCCTTCACAGAGCGCACAGTGTGCATTGTCGGCTGAAAGAAGAGCTGAGACAGCATCGCCATCCCCGTGTAGGAGAGGGAACTGCAGGGACCGCACGCCCCAAGTTCGTGCCTTCACTGCCACCAAGGGTTATGTATTTATTACTCTTCACTCACCCTGGTGACGTGAGGTCTGAATCATTTTGCCATATTTCTGAAAGCTGAGCAGAGGAAGGGTGGGATTCTTCTTCCGAACGTGTACTGCTGTGAAGGCTGGCAGCAGAAACTCTGGGAGTTAGCATGACTTTTGTGGTGGTAACAGGTAACAACAAAGTTACCTGAAGTACCTAATTCCAGAAAATTTCACCTTGTGATGGATTAATATCAACACTAGTCTTCTTATGTGGTAGCAGTTGCTTTTTTTTTTTTTGGCCTGCTCTCTATTAGTGTGACATGGATGGTGTAATGAATGCTCTGTGTCCTCTAAACACAGGGCTCATTCCTACTTTGCATGTATTACTGTAAAACCGGTGCAACATCACTGTTGATTTGCACTCTGAGACCAGATGCAGGTCACCAAATAAACTCTGGTGCTTGGGAAGAGCTCACTTCATACAGGATCCTCTTTTGCACCTGGTAGGGTGCCATCTCAGTTCACTGAGCTCCCAGTCCCAAGCAGCCCCTGGCCAGAAGCCTCTCGTTTCACAGGATGACCTTGCACCCACCTCAGTAGGGTACCCCCTGTCTCAGCATTGACATGCTGTAGGGAGCAACCTCCCTCCCCTTCTTCTCCCAGGTAGCAGGCTCCGCTCTGCTCTGTTTTCAGCTCAGATGTATCATACGATACATCACCTCACTGCCGACTCTGGGCAAGTCGTTACCTGTGCCATGGTGCACTTGCCAGCCTCCACGCAACAGCTGATGTTTCATAAGTGTACTGGGAGGCTGCAGTGGACCATGTCTTCGGATGCTGCCATGATGGAAATCAGACATGAATGACTTTGTAAAACAGTGGTACAAGCAAGCTTGAGTGCTATCAGTTGTGAAAAATGAATGTAGCATGGCCAGAACAGTTTGCTGTCATGTACTGACACCCCTCAGCAGCACCTGACCAGAATGAATCCCTCTTTCCTAAGTGGGCTTCAACATTCACACTCAGCAAAGGGTTATTGTTTCTTGCCACGTTTCTATTTCCTTCAGTCTCTGGATGTCTACTTTTTAGGGCTTTAAGGAAAATCTGTTCAGCTTCATCAGGCCTTAGCCCATGCTCTTAGCCTCATCCCTTTAGACAGGAAAAGCAATACCTCCTTCAGAAAGCATTATACTTCAACAACACTCCTCTTTCTGGCAGCCCTCATCAGTGGGGAAAACAGGTTGACAGTATGAAAGCCAAGGGTCTTATTCCCAACAGGCAAACAAAAGTGCTACTTTGCTATTTATGTAGCAGCCTTTTTCTTGGGACATTTAGAACAGAGGGGAAGGTTGTCCAACAACAGTGTCCACAACATTTTTCTAACAGCCATCAAAAAAAAGTGCCTCATACTTAAGATTTTGACAGGATCTGGATTCTGTCTTCGTCAGCAATGGTATTTGCAAAGGATTTGTAATACATGGTGCCAGTTTACCCTGAATGTCTTGAAGCTGTTTCTTCATCCCAGCTGTCTGATTCAGCCTCCAAACTCCTGATCATCACCTTTTATTGGGGCTGACTGACTATTTTGGCAGAAGAGATGATCCTGGTCAGTACAAATGGACACTGACGTTAGAGCCAGAACCTGAGCCCTGGGTTTTATGAGGAAAGGATTCAGCTTTCCTTACAGCTCACTGAGAGCCACAGCACCCCATAGGCTGGTCTGATGCTCATTGCTGCAGTGCAGCCACTCCCAAGGTGGAAATGAGCAACACAATGAAAGCCAAGGGAAGATTTTGGCCAAGGACAGAGCAAGAAAGATCCATTATTTTAATGCATGAACACTGAATGCATGAGATCTCTCATGCAAACAGCCAGGACCCCCACTCAGCAAGTTTGGGGCAACTCAGAGAGGTCTGTATGCCTTCTCAGCCTTCCCGCCTCCTATAATCTATCGCGAGCTTTTTGACATTTGATGCTCATCAGAAAGCCTCATCGCCTGCAGCTCAGGACTCTCAGCTTGCCTTCCATTTGCAAGAACAGCATGTTCCCAGCCCTGCCGATTCCAGAGGAAACAAGCCCCAAGAGTACCTTAAAGGCTTGGACACAAATAGCTCTCACTGTGTATTATTCTCAAGCCAGTCTCATGATTTTGCAGGCCTGACTCATCGCGGGTAAATGCCGAGGGTTAGTCATGTTAGTCATCCGTAGGCAAAGAGAAAAGGACCTCGCTGGGCTTGTGCCAGCACAGTATTTACTACTGTTTTAGGGCAAACAGCTGAGCCAGGACTGTGGGCCCCTGACCTAGGGGGTCATCCTAGGATCTATGAGGAGGCACAAGTGTGACAATGTGGTTCAAGATCTCCTTTGCAGAGCATCCATCTCCCTCTCGAGGGTCAGTGAGCACCTGGCCTTTCCCAAAGTGTCAGTAGAGGACTCAACAGCAGCCACCGCACTGCCCAGGGATGTGTGCCACGAGACACGTGTGGTAGCCACAGAGAGCACGTGTCAGGCCGCCGCCAGCCCTCCACATGTGTCTCTGCTCCTCTGCTGTGACGTCTCTCAGCTTTTCATGGCTTTTACCCGTGCTGGGGACTCCGGGTGCTTTGGCCTGGAGGAGAGGGGAGGTTTTTTATGCCAGGATCCCCTGCAAAGCCTGGACACGGCGCGGTGCGGTGAGGTGGGAGCACCATCTGCCGGCTGCCGAGCGGAGGCCTGCAGCCATCCGGGGCGACGCATGCCTCTGCACGCTCATTAGGCCGTATGGCAAATTAGTGAAGGAAAAGATCACAGGATCATGTAAAACCCGCAGATAAAGCTCCTCCTGCCCGTGTTACAAAAGGGACTCCAAGCCAATCAGTCTCGGCACCAGAGACAAGCAAAATTGCTTCAGCACAGGCTGGCCAGCTGCAAACCAGCCGGGGCTATTTGTAGCTCCTGCCGAGCTTGCTGATGGGTTCAGCTAAAAAAGATCAAAGCATGCCACCGGGCAGATTTCTTAATGAAAGGGCTTGATTTTGCTCAGTTTGAAATGGGGTTTTGTTTCCAAATATTCCTGATAGTAATAATATTGAGGGGAGCACAGGGAGCCTGAAGAGGAAACAAAATGCATGCCTGTGGTGCAACAGGAACCTATTTCAGCAGCTCCCATGTAGAGGTTTCTCGGGTTCCTCAGGCCTGCCAAAGACACCCATGAGCCATCATTTACGCTGATCTGCTGGGCCGCCTTCCTGTTTTTCCTGCCTCATCCTCTTGTCCACTGAGCTCCGGACCTCTCGAATCCAAAGACCTTTCCCCTCCAGCTACTAGCCCTAAGGCCACTACAGCAGGGTATCTTTGACTCCCTGTGACTCAGTCGGTGGTGGCCCACACAAGCTTCTCTGAAGGACAGTGGCTGTGTCCAGGCCAAGCAGCAGCACATGGCCTGGGCTCCCGGTCCCCAGGGGAAAGCATGGGAGCCCAAATTTCCTTCGAGGTGCATGGGGACAGGAGCGAGGTGCGGCTGGCATGCAGACAGGGCACGGTGCTCGAGCTGGGAGCTGGCATGGTCCCTCTCACGTACAGGGTGATCTTGTCTCCTGCCAGCCTGTGAGGAATGTGCTTTGACTTGCTCAGTCCTGCTCTTCCTTGTTACACCTTCCTGGAGTGCTGCACATAATTCCCCTCCCACCCTGACTGTTCTGCTTCTCCAAGCTCATCCTGCTGGTCCTTTCAATGGCACAGCATCCTCTCTTCCCCCCTCAAACACACACACACTTTCCTGTGATTCTCAAGAGGTGGGTCATCCACAGGTACCCACCCCTCAGCACTTCTGTCCCTTTTGGTGCCCCGTCAGAGTGTGCTGGCAACAACTGCTCTGCACCTGCACTCACTTTCTGGACTCTCAAAAGAGTTTGGTAACAGTGTGAGCCTGTGCAAGTTACTGCCACAGTAAGTCAAGACCATTCAGAGGAAATATCCTCTACTATTATAATATGGGATAATGGAATCATGGTAGCACAGGCTGAGGATGAACTGGAGCTTTTGAAGGCCTCTAAGCTCCCTTCTCCTAGGCACACCACCTTCTAAGTGTGATGGCTAAGGAGGACTTCTCCCCAGAAACCTTTGCAGTTCCCCTGAGCCAGGCTGACTTGAACACCAGACCAGGTAGATGGAGACTGGGGCAGCCTGGGGCCCAGGAGACTAGATCTGTTCCCAAAGTGCTTCCTGGCCACAGCATCAGCTTTGCATTCTGCACAAAGGCAAAAGCATGCTAGTTGTCTTGCTGAGGCTCTTCGAGAGCTGCAGATGGAAAATGCTTTGTGATGCCAGAAGGAAAAGGTTTTTCTGAAACAAAAATGAGGGGGGGGGAAGCTGTTAGCCTAGAAATCGCCCCTTTTCTCTGGGACACTGCTGAGTCTTACTGAAGGCTTCAGATGTGGCTTTGGGTCTCACCTGTGCTATCCTCCCAGTCCCCAGCCTTGTCACTGCAGTAGTGTCACTTGAACTGTCCCTGCATGAACCGAAGGGAGAATCTGCAAATATGAGGCCAGATTTAATATTGGTAAAGCACAAGCAGACCTCATGGGAGCCTCCTCAGTGTGCGTCAGCCATGCAGCGATAGAGAGCATGAAGGTTACAAAGTCAAGCTTACAGTGAAGAGGTCATGCAGCCATTTGCGTGTTCAGGTGTGTCAATACCGTCAGTAGTGGCACAATCTTAGGTTGATATGGCAAAGAAAATAAAAATAACAGGCTTCTGGGCACACCAGCAACTTTTCTGCCTTTTCAAAGCCAAAATGGTAAAACAAAAATAAAAACAAACAAACAAACAAAACCCCACATGTATTAGCTTCTTGCATTGTGTATCCAACCCTTCTAATAAAAGGTATTAAATTTCCCCAGCTTTGTTTCTGGAGTCACTTGACCACAGGAGCAGAATAGCACAGGACAAGTTCAGCAGTGGATTGCAAGTAATATGTACACTTGGGGGCCCTTTGGGGATGCTTTGACAGGCACCAGATACTGTTGAAGCCAGATTTTAGCTGGTGCAAAAGGCAAAGTTGCAGTCAGGTCAGTCGAAGTCTGCTTACTGCTCTGGGAAAGCAGACCTTCCTGAGACTTCTTGCTCTTTCAGGAGTGAATTCTCTTCACTCTCTAGGCATGATCTATTTATTTATTTTCATCTATTTGATGTATTTTTTAAAATAGTTATTTTTTTTATTCCTGACCTTTTTAATTTTTTGTTTGTTTGTTTTAAATCTGTCCTTCGGGAACTTTGTATTGATGCCAATAAAATTTTGAGATATCTGTGGGCCAGACTTGGAATTTTTATCCCCACTTCTTAACCTCATTTTCAGTTCCATCAGTTGCATTGTTATAAGGGTGAAAGGCAGTAAGAGTGTTAGAGATTGTATTTTTTAATCTTTCTGTGATTACTTTTACAAGCTCTTTAAAGACAGTTAAGATTTCCTCTGTACTCTGGAAATTAAAGACATCTTATTTTTGTGTTTTGTATTATATATATACATTTTTTGTTTTTAAACAAAATTAAGCAAACCACAGGTGGTACTAGCTCCTCTATCTCTTGTTGTCCTCAAGCCCTGCCTGCCTTTCTGAAAGATGAGCAAATAGTCAAACACACATTACAGAACTCCATGCAAAGGTCAGATGGGATTTGAATTAGACAATGGGTCAGATGGGATAATATACCAGTCTCTCTGACTATAAAATGTATCTTAATGCTTTGTGGACCCATTTTATAAAATTTACAGAGCTTTGTTTAGTAACAATAACAAAATTTGGTGAACATTATAAAACAATTTTGCATCCCATTTCTTTAGAGACTACCACAAAGATTCTATTATACAGCCTTTGAGAACTGTAATTAAGTGCTTTAAAAAAATGTTTGGGACTGTTTGTTTTTTTTTTTTTCCTCAGGCATTGCCTCCAGCCTCTTTGGCTTGAAGAACATGATTGTTTACGGGAAAGTTACTATTGCATTTGATGGAAAATAGAAATTGACTGGGAAGGCTACTGGCTCCGAAGCACCCTGGTGCTCTCAGTGTTTGTATGAGCTTGGGGGAAAGCCTGCCTGCCTCTTGTGAAATCCAGATATTAAAAACATAAATTCCCCATTTTTATTTTGTATCTGCCTACAATTATTTTTTCCTCCTTTCTGCAATCCCCTTACTTAATTTATCATGGAGTAAATAAAAATAGCTCACCCCAGCAGAGCTGGTGTACGTCCTTCCTTTCCAGTTGGTCAAGATGTGTCTGAAGTTTTGCCCAGTTTCAAAATGCTGTTGCTGCTGAACCCATGGAATGAGAAAACACTGGTTCAAGTGTACAGAAATGAGCCTTTGGACACTTGCAAGAAGCAGCTGAAAATTCTTCTTCCTGCTATTGCAAACACTTGTCAAACACGGAGCACATTTTGAAAGCTCCTGGTGGCTGTGGTATTTCTTTCTCCTCTGGCTTGCCCTGAAGGAGCAGACCCTTTCAGAGTCATGATTTAGGTCACCAAAACCATTAAATTGTGCTCAACATGGAAAAAATAATTGGGCTTATTCTCCTTACCTTTCAGTTTCTGGAGCTTTAGCCTCCACCATGTACATTTTCAAGCTCTTAGCATACATAACATCTTATTTTTTAAAATATTTGTGGCTCCAGGAGTTGGGCTTTAATTTTTGCAAATACCACCAGCTTGGCTGTACTAGGATGCACCTGGGAGGCACAGCTGACCCTGGGATAAGCTGAGGGTGGCTGCATTTTCATTTCACCTGGGTGCTTGCAAACAGCCAGCCCCCTCTACGAGAGCACTGAGGGCAAAGGTAGTGTTTTGCCTGCACATGGTGCCCTGTGCCCAGCTGGAGTTGCCAGAGGCCATCTGAGAGCAAGTCTCTGCTGGCTGCGTGGATGGAGCCACCAACCAGGGGTATTCCTCTATTTGGGAGCCCGGCCACATCCTTGCCCTGGCCTGGCCTGGTCCTTGGGTTAAATGAGTTTGATGGGTCTCAGCACATGGTTTGGCTGATCACATCCACAGCACAAAAATCAGCTGTGCAGCGTGGAGAAGATGCAGCTCACACCAGGGAGAAAGCATATAGCTCAATGCCTGAAAGAGATCTGGGGTGGCTGCATGGCAGCTTTGCTAGTTTTATCACAGGCACAGAGAAGGGAAGGCAGTGAGATGTGGGGCTGGCTGGTGGTGTCCTGGATAGAAGATGACCTTCCCTACGGACCCCATAGGGCATGGAGATTTGACCATGAGCTGGTGCAGAGGATGCTCCTAGGGCTCCAGGACAGGGTGGCGAGGGCAGTCCCGTTGGCTTGGGGCTGGTTGGAGTGGCTGAGGTGTGACACCGACATGTCCCCTGTGGCCAGGAGGGATGGGCTGGGTGCCCTTGACTTGGGATAACACCTCACTGAGCAACCACTGACTTTCCCAAACCCAAGGTACTCTTGCATGGACTTCACAGAACACCCTTAAAGCAAAAATTAAGGGTGAGAGGGAAGGTTTAGCCGGAGACCTTTCTTCCAGGGCAGAGATGGCATATTGCAAACAGGAGGTGGGAAGAAAGGGCAGGTCTCCATGATGAGGGAGGAGCAGATGGAGTCCTAAACTGGCCCTGATCCCCTTAAGTTTCTGAGGGAGACCGAGGCAGAGACAATACTTAGATAAATGTCCCCAGCCTTCTCCCTGACACCTCCAAAGATGGGGCCCAGGCAGGCCATCCCCAAGCCCCCAGGCCAGAGCACCCAGCTGCTGGTGGTGCCTCTGCAGCAGGAAGAGGTGAGGGCACGGCGAGCAGCCCTTCCCACTGCCTTAGCGGGGGATGGAGAGGCAGAGCAGCGGCCGTGGAGATTGAGTCTAGTGATTGCTTTAAGGGATTTGCTGTCTCTTTCTTTCTCCCTCTCTCTCTCTCTTTTTCTTTCTCTCTCTCTCCTTTTCCCCCCCTTTTCCCTCCCTCTTATCCCTTTCGTGGTGCATTTGTCTTCGAGGAACCTGGGGTGTTCTTTTCATCAGTTCAGTCTCTCTCTGGCACTTGAGTCCTGATTGGCTGAAGGACTTAGGGAAAAAAAAAATCTTTAATTAAGTAGATAATCTCTTCTTAGGAAGTTCTGCGGCTCCATTTCACCAACCCCCTTTAGCTCTTACTTTAGGATTGGTTACCCTTCACAGAAGTTGGGATTCAGGGGGCATGCGCCTCTTCATCACACCAGGAGTGCCGGGTGGAAAATAACTTCATCCCTTCCCTAATTTTTGTTGCATTTCTTTTTTCTTTTTTCTTTTTTTCCTTTTTCTTTTTGTTTTCCCTGGTGGTGGTACCCATTTTTTTATTTTTATTTTTTAGGATGTCCTTTCTCCCTCTTTATTTGGATTTTATGTTTCACATGGACCCTTATCTGGGCATCTTCCTCCTCACTCCCTTCTTCCAACCCTGCTGTGCCTGGTGAGTATTGAGAGCACCTCAGCCTGTGTCGCAGGCAGGTGCTCTTTCCAGAGACCCTAAGGATATTCCTCTTCACCTTCCTAAATGTCCCCTCTTTTCCATGTAGCTCTGTTCTGTTCTTTAGTGGGACCAGATATTTAACTAAGTCCCAAGACAACCATTGGCAGAGACATTCGATCTAAGCAGAGAATTCCCCTTCTTCCCCCCTCACCTCCCAGCAGTAACTCTATGGGACAGATCCTGAGCTGGAGTAAATTGGAGCAGATGTCCCAAGAGCAGATGTGAAAGATCTAGCCCCTCACTTCCAATTGGGAAGATATCCCATTGGGACAGTCAGGGATTTCTGGTTTTCCAAAGGCTCACTGTCTGCTTGCCTCTGGTCTTAACCAAATCGAATGGGGCTTCTCTTATTCTCCCCAGACAAGACAGTCCCTGATTAAGAGCTCAGAGACAGCAGGGATAAGCTCGATGCACAGGAGCATCACTCTGTGATGCCTGCACAGGGTCAGGATTACATGTCTGAAATTTGTGTATTAGGGTTTCCTGGGGAGAAGCTTTTGGTGTAGAAATTGCTACGGTTTAGTTCCCAATGAACTGGGACCCATCAGAAGCATCCCCCGGGTACAAACCTGTGGCCATCTCCTGGCGACCTAATGCTCATCCTCAGAGTTGTTTTATTTTATTTCCAGAAATGTTTTATAAGGGTGAACAGAAAGAGATTACATTTGCATCACTTCTAGTATCATCTCTTGTGGAGTATATCTATCCCATGCTCAAGCGGAGATGGGCTCAAATGACCTAGCTCTGTAGGTATTTGTTTCATAAGTGATTTCTACTGAGTATCCAAACTTTATTCTCCCTTTCTGTGATGCCCCTGTGAATCTGCTCAGTGGATCACAGACTTCTCTCTAACAGCAAGGAAAGTCTTTTCCCATTCAATTACTAAAATCCCCTGCCTCCCCCATAGCAGATCTCTGGAGTTGTTACTGTGGATGGAAAAATCAAAATTACAGAAAGGGAAACTCAAGACTAAATGGGAACTCATTCTTGCTAGGGTGGGGGTGAAATCTGTGTTCTCTCAGAGGTTTTCTCCTCCCTTGTACACCTCTAAATATGATACAGTGGCAAACTCAGGACAAATTTTACTTCCTGAGCAAGGGGAATATGTATGTTATGCAGAAAGGCTAGGCAAGGCAAAAACTCATACTGATTTTATTTTGTTCTTTTCCTTCTCCCTTTATATGTCTCTTACTTTCCCCAGTATAAAGTAGGTTTAAAATACATTAAAAGGAAAAATAAATCAACATCTGTTAGAAAAAGTTCAAAGGGCGGAATTTTCAGTGCATGAAGTGGAGTGAAATACAGAAATCCCAGACATTTTCAATGGAAGTGGAATGTCTAAATGTCCTGCTTGACTTTCAGAAGGTTTTATCTAAAAGAAAAGTTTATAGCTCAAGATAGCTCTTCCTCTCTGAGCATCTTGCTCATAGGTCATAGTTTCCTGAGAGAAAGGAAAATTGTAAACTTTATTTGAAATGATCATATTGCAGATCCTGTCCTTTAACTCTCACAGAGGAAAAAAAAAAAAAAAAGAAAAAAAAAAAAGGTTAATGGGAATCGTAATAATCCTGCTTGCAATTTCTGCTGTTTATCTGATCTAAGTGCTTAAAATTCAACAAGATCGTTTTTGGTTTTTTTTTTCCTTCTGTGATTTGATCACTATAATTCGGAGCAGGGCAGGGGGAGGTATTTAGATCAACAATAAATGCTTTTTGTATATGTGGCCACTTCCCTTCTCTGATAGTGAATTAGATTCTGCCATATAAGCTAGGTGGAATGGTCAGCATGTTTCTAGACCAGCAAAGTGTCAGGGTTGTATTTAGGAACTAAAAACTTAATAAATATATGAAAATCGAGAGAAATGAAATAACAAATGTAAACCCTCAAATGTTAATGAGTTACCTCCTAGTTTCTTATCCTGTAGGAATAATGTAACAACCTCTAATGCCGCAACTTGCTGCCAAATGCTTTTTACACTTCAGATATGGGGTTGCCTCTAGTTTCTGCTGTTGCTGGTTTTCTAATAGCTTGAGGATGAAATTCAGGTTGAAAGTGAAATTGTATCCATTTTCTGTGTTTAAAACAATGGCAGTAAAGATCTAAATACAGCTATATCATTTTCTAAAGAGAGAAATCTGAATCAGCAGCAGAGTAGCGTGAGTGGGTGATCAGGTATCAAACAAGTTCTTTAATGGGAGATTTGATAAGGCTCTCAGGGCATATTAAACTGAGGAGCAGGGTGCGTGTTATTGGGTAACATTGTAACTGAGTAGAAATTATCAGAGGCTTATTAGTATTTGATATGTGTAAAATATAATGGGACAGATACTTGGCGGCATCATTTCCTATTGAACCCAACAGAATGTGACAGACAACCTCTGCTATAGGTTAGCTTTGAGATAATTTTCTAGTATCAGATGCAATGAAACATCACTTGTCCTAGGTCTGCTTTATCCTGCAATGAACAGAGTTAGCATAACACCCTGCCCAGTGCCCTGCATGGGCTGGGAAGGTGGGTCCCTACTCCCTGGCTGCTGAGGTCTGTCTCTGCTCTGCTCCCATCTGTGTAATGCTATCCTGGAGTTTGAAGGCAGAGGGAAAGAGTATTAGATAGCTAGAAAATATAAAAAATAATAAACAAATCATGCTACAGAGACAAAAACGAAGAGAGATTCATTTCCATAGTGATTGCTACTTGCCTTTTCAGAGATGACTCCAGTGGCACTGCCAACATTCCACTACTTCTGTGGTACAAGTGGCTTAATTGCTTTCTGTCCTTGCTAGAGACTATATCCAGAAAAAAGATGAAATTTTCTTAGCTAGATCGTATGGTCAAGGACAAAGTGAACAGTTTGTCTCCATTATTACCTTTCGTTCCCTCTCAGAATAAATAAGAAAACTTCCAGCCATACGATGGCCTACTTTGCAGCAGATAGCACCCCGATATTCAAACTGTCCCATCTCCCCTTCTCCTGAATGCACTTGCAGCTGCAAGAGTTAAATGTGGGGGGGTAAGTGTATTGATCTGAAAGAACCCTTCACTCATCTAAGTGCTACAAACCCACCCAGCAGCGTGCCTGCCCGTTGATCGGAGAGCTCAGGGAAAATGCCTTCTGTCTCTCTGACTTAATAAAAACGTTCAGAATATCCTGCTGGGAAATTGCTACTGTACCATTTGCTCAGCTGCAGATGGTGAATTGGCATATCCTGAACTTGGCCTTTTTGTGAACCTTGAGGTTTATCCTGGGAGGAACAGACCCACTGCTTCAATGCAGTTATGTCAACTGACGCCTGCTAGCAGACTGGTTTTCCGTAAACCCTGAACCCGTGGATTACTGTCCTCCTCCTAAAGCCACCCTCACAACTTCTCGGATGCTCCTAGTCCAAGATGAGGCCCGCAAAGGTTTGAAACAAATGCTTCTTGAGCACTGGGAATTTGCTTTTTCCTACCAAAGAAGTGGGAAGCAGTGCAGATGGGATGTATCTCGTTTCACAAAGGCCAGATAAGAGAGGAATTGTAATTCCCTAGATCTTGCCTACACGAGGGCATTTTAGCAGAATTTTCTCACAGCTGCTACCAGGGGCTCAGATTCATACCAACACTGTCATAAGCAAGCTAGTGTGGTCCCCATGGCAAAGCTCTTAAGGAAAAGGCAAAGGACAGGAGGGAAAACAGATGGAAAATAACTTGTTCATGCTGCTACCCAGTTGCGCGAGGATGGGGACCCACAGAGCTTACACAGTCTGAAAAGCCCCAGGTTCATGCCCCTGTGTGATTCAGGTCACCCGATGCTCTAATCACCCGGCTACAGATGCCGTCTCTCCAAGTCCCAGGAAATATTTAATTAGCTGTACAATGCAGAAGCGGCTCCCAGAGGAAAATTCCTCTGCAAAATAGCCATCAGCTTCATGCCGAAGCACCCACCGGGCCTGAAGAACAGCTGGGGCTGAATCCTGGGCCTGAAACAAAGGGAAAGGGCCTGCTGCTCTCACACTGTGCCGTGGCCACGGCCCCCTCCCACCTTGACCCGGGGGAGCCTTTCCCATATCTTCATCCATATGGATACATTTCCACAAAAAAAAAAAAAAAGGAAAAAAAAAGTAGACTTGCCAAATGAAACTTTGCAAACTAGCTCTTCGAACTCCTTCTCAACTGTGAGTAATAGGAATGATCGGGTTTCTTGTGGTTTTGACTGAGCTAAAGCAGCTAGCCCTCCTTAGCCCTCCTTTTTGTGGTGTACCTCTGAGAGATCACCGTCAAGGCAGCTCTAGCTGAGGGGACTGCCGCATGGCTGCACTTCTGCCCCCACCTTAGGGTGTTAGTGTCTGCTTTTGCCTGCACTCCTGGGACACCCAAGCCAGCCCTGGGGTTCCCAGCGCTGAGGCTCTGTGAGAGCCCAGTTTCTCTCAGCGTATGCTCCAGCTTTTGCACCATTACTCAATGCAAGGTCTCAATCAGCTCACATCACCTCCCCGGCCTCGGTGTCCTCCACTGGGGTACAGCACTCATCCATCTTAGAGCTACAGTGTGCCTGCAGGGCAGGCTCTCCACAGAGTCACCAGAAACAGTCATGAGGGTTATTTTGCAAACCTGGAGTTTTGGAACGAGCTGATTGTAGGATAAGCCTCCCTCCTCTTGCTTCATTTCTGGCTAGGGATTGTCGGGGTTGGCTGTTGGTCCTTTCTGCCAGACGTAGCTAAGCTGCATCCTCCAGATCCCTCGTAGTGGTCACAGCACCACACATGGTCTTGATACTGACAGACCACTTGCATTGAAACAGCCTTTCTTGGTGGAAAAAGAGACTTGGAAGGTTTCAGTGACCCTGATTTCCAGCACGATCCTGCAAATCGTTGTACTGGTACAGGGGAAGGAGCTCAAGGCTGCAGGGAATGGGGGAGGCCGGTGGGGATTTTTTCCAGTGGAGAAATACCCAGCTGAATGCTAGCCTGTGAGCAAGCCTGCGGCCAGGCAGTAACCAGGCTGAGGGGTTGGTGATCCTACAGTGACCTGCTGAAATCCTTCATTCAGCTTCAGCAGCCCCCAGCTGCCACCCACCAACAGCAGCAGCTCAGGACACTCTCAGTCCCTGCTGAGGACACTGTCACATCAGCTGGTGGCCAGGTCATAGCCTACCACTGCCCAAGGAAAGGGGGAAGCTGCTCTCAGCTCAGGCTCTGCAGTCACCTGTGCATTGCCCTGGCAGGCAGCAGATCTCACTGGGCACAGTGTGGCCTTTTGGGCAGGGCAGTCTCAGGTGGGAGCAATGAGAAGAGACTGCTGTTTTGCTTTTCCCTCCCGTCCCACCTGGAGGCAGGAGGAACTGGTTAAAAATGTTGTGCCATGACAAACAAAAGCCACATGCCAAAAGAGCGTGAAATTGGCAGCAAAAAACTTGTGATTCAAAAATAAATATTAGAGTTCCTTTCCTTTATTTTGCAATATCCTTAGGAAGAGAGCCCACATTTTTTTCCCCTCTGTAAAAGGAGTAGAATTTGTTGATCTATGGAACAAAGCAGGGGGATCATTGGGCTCACAGAGCTAAAGATTTTAGAAGCCCAAAATTTAAGATTACTGAAGTAGACCTAGTGCATTTTCAGTAGAAAAATGAATTTCTATGAATAGTGGCAGTTTTCCATAAACAGTAGCAGAAATAAAATTTTCACAGGAATACTTACAAGTAGGCAGCTCTGGAAACTGTTCGTCTCAATTTTTTCACATTTCACTTGGAAAACATCAAAGATTAATTTGGACCAAGCAAGAGAAGAGCATGGGCTGCCAAAGCTAGCATCGTAGGAATGCAGGAGGCCATGGGGCATGGCCCATCTCCTGGGGCTGGGTGCACGCTACCCTGAGTTAAGCTGAGGAGCATTTGGTTATGGCAAAAAGCAAGGGTAGGGGAGCAAGGAAGCACTAAAAAGATGGGGGAATTGGTATGAAAGGCACCTGTGAGGAGGAGAGCGAAAAGAAGGAGTGGTGATAGAGGGCAAGGGGACTGCAGCAGTGGGGAGGGAAGGAGGGGTGCAGACAGCAGGGCTGGGGAGTTGCTCTGGAGAGGAGGGCAGAGGAGAGTGCAGTCACGGGGACCTGGGGAAGATGGGTCCTTGGGGCTGGGCAGGCAGAGAGGGTCCAACCTGGAGGGGGGAGCAGGCAGGGGGAAGGAGGAGACACCGAGAGACCAGAGGTGCCTGCAGCCAGGAGCCAGGCAGGCTGCGGGGCTGAGAGGAGAGCCCTGGGATGCCAGGCATTCCCCAGGCCCCTCCGCCGTCACCCCCTCTCTGCTGACACTGTCTCTGTCTTCCAGGTCAGTGAATAATTTCCTGATGACGGGCCCCAAGGTAAGAGAAATCCCTTTGATCTCTGTCCCTGATTCCACTAAACCCAGGAAAGGGGGTGGGGGGTGGCTCCTCCTTCCCACTCCTCTCCATCCAGCCTCAGCCAGAGCTCCCCTCACCCCAGGACTCCAGCAACAAGGCAGGGGAGGGACCAGGGATACCCTCCTAAGAGCTGCAGCTCCATGGGCTGTCAGCAAAGGAGCCTGGGCTCCTAAGCTGCTTGGGGTCAGAATTTGGAGATGGGTCTGCTGACACCAGGTGAGGATCTCACCTGCCATCTGTTGCTTCCTGCTGATCCAGTCAGCATCAGGACCCATGGTTATCCAGCTGGAAGAACACTTCCTGTGGCCCTACAAAACACGCTTCCTCAAGGAGCACAGCTGGAATTGCCAGGAACTTGTTTGGTGTTTTTGACTCCCCTTCTCCTTAGACCCCTCTTTTAGAGGCCTATTCTTCCCTAACCAGGACCAGCTGTAAAATTCACCCCCAGATTTTTGTTCCTCCTGATAAATTCATCTTTAGAAACCATCTCCTTTCACACTGGAGAGATAAGGGTTTCCCCATTGCCAGGGCTGGCCAGCACATTGCTCCTAATGTGGCTACTAGCCAACAGCTCCATTTGGCCTTCTCCCTGCAAGAGGCTTAGCCTCTGACCCGGCACAGCAGAAAATGCATTTCCTGCGGCTGCTGGCAACTGCCAGACCCCAGGGGAGCCAAACCCAGGACAGCCCTTCAGCTCTGTACATCTTGTCTCAATAAGATGGCACACAAGTCCTTTGCAGTTGAATGCCAGCCTCCTGAGGAGACTGGTGCTCTGCACCATGCTCCTCCATCCACCGAGACCCCAAAGCAGCAGGACCCTCAATATGCAGTGCCAAGGTGATGCCATCCCCCTCCTGACCTGCTGCTCTGCCCCTAGGCCTATCTCATCTACTCCAGCAGCGTGGCGGCCGGGGCGCAGAGCGGCATCGAGGAGTGCAAGTTCCAGTTCGCCTGGGACCGCTGGAACTGCCCTGAGAGGGCACTGCAGCTCTCCAGCCACGGCGGGCTGCGCAGCGGTAAGGAAAGCATTGGACACCACTACCGGGACCCCCTTGCCACAGGTTAGAGCCCAGCAGCCCCTCCTCTCTTCCCATGTGCCTCCTTTCCTGCCCTGTTCCCACACGGGCTGTCCCTCTCCTGGGAAAGCCCAGGAGGGATCTTCCAGGAGGCCCCTTCACACGTCAGACGTGCTGGGACTTAGCTTCAAGGCAAGGCAGCCTTGCAACTCCAGTGCTGCCTCTGGACCTGCGGAGACCCAGCTGGTGCAGGAGTGCCCCACCAAGCCCCGTGTGGGCTGCTGGACACACCATACCCAAGATGGGCCTCTTGCCTTCAGGGCTGGGAACCAGCATGGGCCAGTGAACAGAGGGATGGGGGTGAAGTGAGCAGACAGAGCTCTGCGGCGCCTGTGTTCTGGCCAAGGAGCAGGAGAGGGAGGAAAATCTCCCCGTGGCTTCCAGGAGACTGAGATGTCAGAGACACCTTGGGCAGAAATCCAGTGTTGGCTGGGACTGGGAGAGGGTCCCAGAACCATTCCTGTCTAGGTTATCTGCTCAGATACAGACCCTGCTGATATTAAATGAAAGCCAAAGGCCCAGTGACATTAACTGATAAACACCACACAGATCTTGGTGGGTAGGTATGGGCACCGCACTCAGCCCCTGTCAGTCTGGGCTGGTGTCTAGCAGAAGAAAAGGATTGAGGGGGCTGTTGGGAAGGAGCCTTTCCACCCCTGGAGAAGGCCTCTTCCGCCCTGGGTTGTATCAGTGAGATGTAGGGGACATTTGGGTGTCTGTGCTGTATACTCACTGGTGAGCTCCCACGACAGCCAAGCGATAAACTCATCCACACCCTTGGAATAGCACAAGTCAGTTTGGATCAAGCCTGGAAGCTTCCATCTTCATGTGGTTCAAGCCAAGATGAAGCTAATCTAACATATGGGGTTTCCTCTCTGCCCTGCAAAGCCCTGCTCATTGCAAACCTCATCCAACCCAGTCTCCTGCATGGCAAGAGTAATTTCTACCACTGGTCTTGCCATGAAATCTTTAGCACATTTGCTCTTCTTGTCTTCCCGCTTGACAGCAAACCGAGAAACCGCCTTTGTCCATGCCATCAGCTCTGCAGGCGTCATGTACACACTGACCCGGAACTGCAGCCTGGGGGATTTCGACAACTGCGGCTGTGACGACTCCCGCAATGGGCAGCTCGGTAAGGAGAGACAAGCTGGGGTCCCTCTGTCACGCCCCAGACTGCAGGAGGAAGCCCTCCTCTCCTCCACAATTTCACCAGAACTACTGTTGGGGAATGCAGGATGGCATTTATAGACCTCAGGAGCTTTCATCAGCATAGCAGATATATGAGAGCACAGTCAGGAGAAACACTGGCAGTGCCCAGCCTTCATCCCATCCCCCTCCCCACTGTCCCTAGCCTCTAGCTGCTGTGTGACCCTTGGTGTGTAAACCCAGGGCTTCACTGCTCTGGCTCTCCCCTCAGCTCTCACACAAAACAGTGAAATTTGGGCATTTTGTTTTGAAAGGAAAAAAGTGAGATTTTTAAATTATCAAGATCTTTTAAAAGCCTTTTCTTGTTTAACTGTACTGGGCAGTTGGTGCGTGTCAGTTTAACTCCACTGGAGTGCCCAGTATTGAGTAATTTGCTTTATTGGCTAATACTTTTTAAAACAGTCACCATTTCATAGGTGTCTGAGGCCTGGGATGGCCCGTCTCTAGAAGAGTAAGACTTCTGGGCAACGACACAACAAATTTTATCTTCTCTGGAAAACTGAGCTAGACTTCCTTTCCCCAAAACATGTCTGTTTTTCATGAAAATTTTCCATTGCGAACTTAAAAACTTGGCAGGCAAAAGAAATTTTTGGGTTTGTCCAAAACATTACGGTTCAATTCCACATGCTGCCACGCTGACTCTGGGTTGCTGTTTCTGCGCTGGTTCAATGTTTCCATTCTCCCTTCGGCCCCAGCTCTTGATTTGGACTTCATCATCCGCTGCAATCATCCACCTCCCGTGAGACACCACTGCCTTTCCCTGCGAGAGGGCACCCAGGCAAGGGCCAGGCCTTTCAGGGACAAGAGGCACAAGGCCATTAAACCACAACGCCCACGATGTACCACTGAGGCACACAAGGGTCAGAATATTCCAGATTTCAAACCTTCCCAGAGAATTTGGTATTTTTCTCTAGGAGGAAAAGAAGAAACCGCACGATGTGTTTCCAGGCAGCTGAGCTAAATTACCAAGCCCACACTAGGTTAGCAAAAGTACCCACCACATCTTGCTGTATGGTTTCAGACTGGACTGATTAAAGTCATGTTTAGAGGGAAGGTGATTAAAGACCCAAAGCCTCATCTGCGTAAGACTGCTAATATATGATAATTAACAGCTTCTGAATCCTGTTCTATAGAAAGCCTGGAAATCCTTGGGTTTGTTATATGTGCCTTCACTTCTTGCGTGAGCCA
This sequence comes from Cygnus atratus, assembly GCF_013377495.2. Classification (NCBI taxonomy): domain Eukaryota; kingdom Metazoa; phylum Chordata; class Aves; order Anseriformes; family Anatidae; genus Cygnus; species Cygnus atratus. The sequence continues at coordinate 20,129,799 of NC_066368.1, forward strand.
TATACTGCCCAGGCCTCAGCAGAAATGGCAGAAACCCAAGGGGAGGGAAACTGGGAATACCACTGGGCAAATGGCTGGCTTTGTCCCCCGGCCTCCATTCCCCATCCTATCGCTTCTGGTGACCACCCTTTCTCATCCCTGGGGCCACAGCACGGTGAGGGGCTGGTCCCCTGGCAGTGCACAGCACATCTCCTTTCCTAGGTGGGCAAGGCTGGCTGTGGGGAGGCTGCAGCGATAACGTGGGCTTCGGGGAAGCCATCTCCAAGCAGTTTGTGGATGCCCTGGAGACTGGACAAGATGCCAGAGCTGCTATGAACCTGCACAACAATGAGGCAGGTAGAAAGGTGAGCCCCCTCCCTCCCACCAGACCTGGAAGCACATACCTGATGTGCTCTGGCCATTCACTATGGTGTCTCACTGCTTGCTGTGGCTAAAAGCATGTGCCCAGAAGAAATAATTACCTTGCTGAGGAGAGGGGAAGGCAGGGTAGCAGTACTGACATGATGAGTGTTTGTTCTAACATAGCAAACCTTCCGTGATTACCCTGCTAACTCCTCCTTGCTGTCCTTTCTCCCTCTTCAAGTAGTAAAGTCCCTTGGAGAAGCAAATCTGAACTTTCAACCAACCATCCCTGGTCAGGGCTATTGTACAAGGAGGGGCCGTGGCAGACCCCTCCACAAGGTTGGAGCCAGACCTGTCCATGAGCTGCAGCACAGAAATGACCCCCGTGAGCCCACTGGACATTTTCCTGCATCCCCTCTCTCTCCTCATCTTGCAGGCTGTCAAAGGAACCATGAAGCGGACTTGCAAATGCCACGGCGTGTCGGGGAGCTGCACCACCCAGACCTGCTGGTTGCAGCTGCCCGAGTTTCGGGAGGTGGGCACTTACCTCAAGGAGAGGTACCACAAGGCCCTGAAGGTGGACTTGCTGCAGGGGGCAGGGAACAGCGCTGCCAGCCGGGGTGCCATCGCCGAGACCTTCAGCTCCATCTCCAAGAAGGAGCTGGTCCACTTGGAAGACTCTCCTGATTACTGCCTGGAGAACAAGACGCTAGGGCTGCTCGGCACAGAGGGGAGGGAGTGCCTGAAGAGAGGCAAGGCGCTCAGCAAGTGGGAGAAGCGGAGCTGCCGGCGGCTGTGTGGGGACTGCGGGCTGGCGGTGGAGGAGAGGCGGGCTGAGATGGTGTCCAGCTGTAACTGCAAGTTCCACTGGTGCTGTGCCGTGCGGTGCGAGCAGTGCCGCAAAAGGGTCACCAAGTACTTCTGCGTCCGCAAAGAGAAGCGGGAGCGGAGCGGGAGTGGTGGGGCCAGCCGCAAACTCAAGAGAAAGCTCTAACTGTCCCCTGCTTCTCCACGGCCTTCTCTGTCCCTCTCCTTCCCTCCCCACCTCCCCAGCAACCCCTGGCACCATTTCCTTTTGGGTTAGCTTTGTCTCATTCCCAAGCAAGGCCTCTTAACCCAGCATCACCTCACTGGGGCTTGGACAAGGCAGAAGAGCTCCCCTGGGCCTTGGCCATACCGGGCATTTCCTGCTAGTGCAGTGGCTGATGACCTCTGGGACACTTATGTTGACAAAACCAGGTGAGATTTGGTCCCTTCAGCCCAGGATTACTCTATCCAGTGACTCTTTTTATTGCTGAAAACGCAGCTGCTCTCCGTGGCTCCTGCTCCTTTCAGCTTTTCTGTTCCCCAGGCAAGTGCTGCTCACGCTGCTCTGGGCTTTTAAGCAAGCAAGATCAACACTCAGGAAAACATGAGGAAGCTATGATGGCACCACTAGATGTGGGCCACTCAGAGTGGTATACCCTAAAACAGAAGAGGCTTCTAGTACTGTTTTAAAAAAAAAAAAAAAAAAAAAGAGGCCCTAAAAGAAAATTGTTACTGCCTTTTATTAAGCCCTGCACTGAGGAAAGAGAAAAGGTGTGCAACTCCTTCCTGTAGTGAGCCAGCCTCCAGGAAGCCTACAGTATCGCCTCCCACCCTTTCACAGCTTTGCTAAACTCTCCAATGCTTCGCTTTGCAATTGAGACAGCAGCAGCAAGATTCAAGCTGCTGCTTGACCTGCCCATTAAACATTTGTCCTAAGAAGGGGTCACGTCACTTGCTTTTTTACATGCTTGCTCTGCATCTTCAATGCCTTCAGGTCTGGCCTCCCTTTTCGCCCCAGTGCTTGACTGGTTGGTGCCATAATGATGCCCTCACACTTCTCCAGTCCCTCTTCCATCCCAATCTCCCCCAGAGAGGAGCTGCCAGCTGAGCCCCTTCCCCAGTTCTTGGTGTACTTGCTGAGCACTCTTACCCTGTCAGCTAACTAACTAAATACTTCCTCATAGTCTGAGAAAATGTCAGTTTCTATTTAATGGTGTTGTAAATAGGAAAGTGAAGCACTTTGAAGTTTAATTTATTGCACAGTTACTGTGATGTATACATAACATTTTTTCCTCCACGGCATATTGTATATACTCTATAGGCTAAGCAAGCAGCAGGAAGATTTGCTTGATTCATCTCTGTTCCCTTGCCATGGCTGAGGTAGGCAGGGAAGAGGCTATCAGAAGCAGGATCTGAGAAGACTCTGCACCATCAAAGTGATCTCCCTCAGGCTATGAATTTATACTCAACTTTGCTGTTTGAAGTGTCCTTTAGACAGACGAGAAGCCAGCAGAGCTAAGTTACTGGCCATCAGATCTGTCTTGTAGACAATATTTGTAAACCAATAGCCAATGCAATAAATCAGTAGCTAAGTGCTTGCAAAATGCTGTTGTGTTGGGTGTTTTGTTTGTCCAATTGCATGTGCAGATGTATGTAGTTATAGTTCTGGAGACTACAACACAGCCACTTACTCATCTGTTTATCACAAGGAGAGCTGACCAGTTCCCTCCACCTCCACCCCTACCATGACAGGAAAGGGTTTGCTCTCTTGGATGCAGCCTCAGGCAAGCTCAAACTGTGGTGCAGCTGTGAGAAGAAAAGGAGGTGAGAGGGGAGCAGATAGGGGCCCAAGTGCCCATTTCAGAGGTGACACACTAAAGACACTCAGCAGTCTGTATGTGTGTCTCAGTTATAAAATATCCCCTTCATCTCAGGGCTACTTTGATGGGGGTGGGAATTCAGACCTAGGGCAAGCTGAGGTCCCACCAGAGCAAGAGTATTCATGTCAAGCAAGAATCTGGCAGTTCAAAAACTGAAAAAAAAATATCTTGGCCAATTCTCAGGAAAAGCTGAAACACTTCTACTCCAGACACAAGCCACCAGCTGTATGCACAAAGTTCCTGTTAACACAAGGACCTTGCCCCAGGTCTCCCTTGCATCTCTGGCAGCAGTTCCTCCACCACCTTGCCCTGCTCCCTGGGGTGGGGACACATCCTTGGGCAGGAAAGCAAAGAGCTGCAGAGAGCCTGTCACCTAGCAGAGGAAAGCTCCAGCACAGGCTAGCTTGAGGACAACCGCAAGGCAGAGGACAGCTTCTACCCGCTGTCCCTCCGTGCTCCCCCACTCCACAGCCAGCTTCAAAAGCAAGAAAAGGGGAAGCTGTGGAAGCTGTTTCCTTCCCTCCCCTGCGTGTGCTATTGCCCCACACAAGTGCCCTGTGAAGACTGTGGCGCAGGCCAGGATGCGCCCACCGGGCAGGGTGATGCCTGTTGGCGAAGGGGAACAGCGTCCCCATCCTTCCCCAGGCCTGCTGGAGCGAGGGGGCACACAGGGAGCATTAGTAGCAGGGGCCCCACCGCCGCATGCTTCTTTCTCTGGGACAAAATGGCGACACCGCAGCTGCAAAATGTGCTGACCTCAGCAGCGGGTCGGGGCCCGGAGGGGTCCCCCTCCCCAGCAAAAGCAGCCCTAGGCAGTAAAGGCACTGCTGCCATTGTGTGGCAGGATTGGATGCTTCCATGTATTCATTTCGCTTTAATGAAGGCGCATTCCTCAGAGGAGAAATATTTACATTCAGCTTCCCAGGTGGTCACCTTCGCCCAGATGACACACAAACAGGCAGCCCCCCGCTCCCTTTTCCAATCCAAACCTCTTTAGAGGGCTCAAGGAGGAGGGGAGCAAGGGGAGGGGGGCTGCTGGGGGAGCAGAAAAGAGAAGGGAACAAAATGCTAATAAATCAGCCAGCCAGCCCTATTCCCCTCCCCTCTGTGGAGTCAATGGAAAGTGTCATTTCACATGCTAATCCCCCTCCGCTCTCTTCACAACACCTTTTCCGAAAAGTGTTTGGGAAAAGTCCTTGTGGCCCGTTTACAGCTCCCTGCCGCTTCGGATTCCTTCTTGTCTAAGGCCGCGGCCCCCGTGTGGGTCTCTCCCTCCAGCAGGGCTCCTTACAAAAAAAATCTCAACAAAGACTTTGGAGTTCATCAGCCTCCCACTGAAATTCACAGCTGCTGAACAAACTAATCCCCTCTCTTGGCCTTTCTTCCTTTCAATGGGTTCTTGGCTTCAAAGACACTTTGGGAAAGGACTTTGTGGGGACTCACACTGCTCCCTCAATAGAAGTTAGTGCAAGCATTATCTTCAGAGCAAGTGGCTTTACAAACAAATACTGCCTAACAATCTCTGCCCCTCCAGCTCCCCCAAACACACACAAGCCTAGCCTACAGACATGATGTTATCTGCAACGGGATTAGAGCTCTGTTCTCCATGCCCAGGGATCCCTTCCTCCTGCCCCCCAGTTCTTTGTCAAACCGAAGGCCTTCTCACCCAACAGAAACAGCAGCGCAGGGATGCTGCAGCAGCATGTGCCCACATGGGAGGAGGCACGGCCGACGGGCTGCTGTCTGTAAACCAGAAGCTGTTAGCAGCCAGACAGTGCCGTACCTGGAGCAGTGCTTTCCAACTGCACCTCCGAGGCAGCAAACAGCACTAGGGCCACAGAGACTGAGGCCTGGCCTCCAGCCTCTCCGAGCCCCTCGAGTAGGTCCCCTCAGTACCACCTGCTTGGTTTCCATACCAAGAGTTTTAGGGACAGTGCTCACTGGAATAAACCTGAAACAGAACTGAGCAACGGCGGGACAAAGGGGACAAGCAGGAAGGACTTAGAGCAAAAGCATGGTAAGTAGGCAGTCTCTGCATGAACCCAGGGATAGCAGGTGCAGTGCGTGCTGGAGGAAACTGAAGTCAAACGCATCTGAGAAATAGATGGAAAAAATCCTCACTTCTCAGTGGTACAAGTGGCCTGAGTTAAAGCAAATAGGCTGGACTGCACAGGGTACCACAACTAGATCCAGAAAAGCAGAATCCAAGGGTCACAACACAAATGCAACCCTTGAAGATCAGCTTGCATCTCCCCCGATGAAGCAGAGCTAGGAGGCCACAGTGGTTGCTAACTGCTCACACAGCACTGCAAGGCTCCCCTACACCTGGCATTTGCCCCTGCAAGCAGAATTTAAAAAGGCTGTTTTTCCCTGAATGTGTGTATTGTGTCCCTAATAGCCCAGAACCCTCATAAACCATGGTCCCTTCCCAACAGTGGCCAAATCTTCCCCCAGCCAACCAGTGTTTCTCAACCTTTATTTCCTCCCAAGTCATCCCAATCCCAAGACAGGTAATACAGTCTTTTGTACTTCAGTTTCATGTCTTCTGACTGGCTGGCCTGTACAAACATAATAGCTAGCCAGCTGGCAACAATTTTTTATTTTGTTTTTGATTCTTCCCTCTTTATCTCAGTACCGTTCCACCTCAGCCTTCCTACCTTCTTAAAAACTTAGGTGAAATCAGCTAACAGATTCAGAAGTTATTAACTGGTGGCAAGAACTGCCAATTCAACGGTATAAATTTGATTTCCACAAAGAAGGTCAGATCCTCCTGCTAGTTCAAGTGGCATAACATTGGCTTCTAACAGAAAAGGATCTCATCAAGGGCTCTCTTTACTTCCTTCCTTCCAACTTCTGATGCCAAGTGTAAAATCCCCAACACCACTGTGACTCCCCAGGGGAACCCCAGCATCCCAGGGACCTTCTTGTATGTGATGCGGAAGGATAGTAACAACTGAGGAAGGTGTCTTGAAGAACAGTTCTCTGATCCTGCAGCCCGGTGGAGCAGGTAAGATCTGAAGTCTCAAACCAGGATGCTTGCTGCCCACACCTGCAGAGCCCATGATCTGGTTTGCCATTATTTTTTGAGCTGAGAACTCAGTGGGAGGCCCTGAAGACTGAGAGAAGTCCCCCTGTAACCAGACATGACAGGCAACTGCCTTTAGGCCCAAGCCTATGAAAAAAGCTGGAAGCATCACAAAACACAGCTTTTATTTCACTGTTCTGTAATCTCTCAGTGCATCAAAGTGCAGCAATAGAAACAGAACACAGCAGCAACAAGGAGGCACTTTGACCTGGAAAGGAGAGGATGAGACATACCCTCTCCCTCCCTTCTCTGATTCCCCTCCCTCCTAAGTCCCATGGTAGAGCAGGCTGATCCGTGTAAGTCACTGAACCACAGACCCATGATGGCATTACCACTCAAGCAGCAAGCAGAGGAAAGCAGGGGCTGGCTGCAGCCAAACATTGGGAAGAAGCCTCGCTCCCAGCTAGGGTCCAAGGATTGCGCTGCCCAGCTAGCATGAAAGAGGATGAGAGAGGAAGACAAGGGAGGAGGAACAGAGGGAAAGACACAAATGTGCCCTAAAATCCCATCTACCTTCCCAGATTTCTTCTGCAGGACAGATATGCTTCATTCATTTATTTTACCCCAGAGGAAATGCCACAGTAAGGAGAAGCTTCAGTACAGCCACGTCCTTGGGACCTGACAATGCCTCCTCCTGCAGCACATTTCTACCAGCATGGTGCCAAGGGGCCTTTGAGAACCACCTTCACAAATACCCATTGCCAGAGGCAGAATGAACACACCACGCTTGGAACAACGAGCTGTCTCCTCCTGCTTGCGTTTAGGTCAGTCTGAGTAGCTCAAGGGGATACTTAAAGGGACCTGTACAACCTCTGCTGCTTCTAAAGCCCTTAGACTGCCCAGAAATCCCAATGTAGGAAGCCTTTAGATAACACCAGCTGGCAACAAGCCAACCGTGCCAGCATAAAGGAAGTGAAAAAGGCCAGCCAGCCAGCGCAGCTTTTAGCCCAGACACACAATGCTGCTGGCTCAGGGGAGGAGCACACAGAGCAGCCCAACTTGTCAGCATTCCTGAATGGGAGTCCCAGGAGCTGGAAGGGTGAAACCAGTCCTGGGTCTGAAACAAAGGCTCAAGCCTACAGCTTATGGGGGGAAAAGGGATACTGGATAGTGTGGGGACAGTTGGGTTTCCTGTTTACCCTCTAGAAGAGAGGGCTGGGTGAAGAAGAAAGAGAGAACCAAAGCTAGCCCAGAGCAGGCTTGTAGTAAGCCGTAGTTGTAGCAGGTATGGGAACAGAGGGGCAAGAGGTAAGTCAAAGATTAGAATGAAGTTAAAGGAGGAACCAGAGGAGAGATCCTGACTGCAGCCCAATGGAGCAGGGACACCACAGCTTAGGTCCCAAGGGAGCCCAGCTGTCACTGAGGCAGCAGGGAATAGAGCCCGAGGTTGCCAGCCCTGTTTGTTTCTTATTGAAAAGCAGCGCCAACCTGGGAAGGAGGAAGTTTCCCCTTTGTGCTGGGGGAACAGGGAAGAGGAGACTACACAGAGCAGTTCTGGGGGGAATCTGTGTAACCTGGAAAACCTGAAATTGAGAGCCCTGGGTTGGAAAGTAGCTTTGGGGGAATAGCAGGGAGAGAACAGCCTCCAGGAGACCCACAGTCCAGTGGGCTGTCTGGAGAGCAAATGGGGCCAGGCATGCTGGCTCAGCACAGTTCCAGGCGCTGGCACAGACTTATTTCTCCAGAGTCAGAAGGAGAGTCCACAACCTGCAGCACATCGACAGGTGAGGGAGTCCACCAGCTCTCATTGTGCACTGCACCAGCTGCTCCGCACCTTATACATTCAGCTTGCCAGCAATGGTCATGAGGACTTTCAGGATGGGCATGAAACCAGACACCTCACTGAAACTGCTGCTGCTCACCACCTGGGTGTGAACCAGGAGACCCTGTTGGTAGTTCCTAGCTTCAATGCAGTGGGCAATCTCATGGAGACCCATGAGGATGGTTGGAGAGAGCTGTGGGAAGGGAGTAGAAATGAGTCAGAATGCCCAACACTGTTACACAGGCCCCCACCTCCCTCCATACCCTTCCCTCCTGCTCTCTACCTAATCCTCGCGAAACACAGCACCTACACAGCCAAACACGGGCAGGAGGAATAGCCTGCTCCCTCCCTCAGTTTCCCAGCCCATAACAAACATTAAACCAATACCCAGGCTGGGTTACAGTGAATGCAAGTCCTAAGCAATGACATTTCAGCATTAACTGAATATCTGATGTATCTGTGGAGGTCAAAGGTCCATCTAGCACAGAATCCTGTCTCTGTTCAGGCATAATATGGACACTCAGGGAAAGAATATATGTTATAAGGATTCTTCCCTTGACTGATAAGCCTCCAGCAATTGGCATCAGCTGTTCCAGTTTTCCAAGCTGGAGGTTACACTAGATTCGCACTTAATAACCACCGCCAAAACATTCCTTTACAACTGCCCATTCCCATCTGGAACCTGTCTATTTATCAGTACACTTCCTGAGGGAAAAGCACCCTGCAAATACCTCCCCAGCTTTTCCTTACATTATCTCTGGGCCAAGGTTAAGGAAAAAAAAATGTATAAGGCAGGCTGGATTAAAGGAACATTGTAAGGTTCGGCAACCCCTAGCTTTCTTAAGAGAATATGTGCTGGAAATACTGAGGCGGACACCAAGGCCCACAGCCCAGTACAGAGGTGGGATCAGGAAACCAATTCAATCACAGGGAATGGTGGCACCTACTTACCGCCTGCTCGCGGAGCTTCTCGTACAAAGTCTCCAGCCGCTGCAATGCATCCTCCAGCTTTCTTCGAGTTTTCTAAAGTGAAATAGGCAATGCTAGCTCTGCCGGGGATTAAAACCCACTGCTTCCAGTATCAGTTTGCTCTTACTCAGCCCTCCCCTCTATTCTTCGCACAGCACCTTGCATTTCAGCGGCATCACAACCTCTGCCAGACAGATCACAGCCAGAGACTTTGATACAACCAGCCACGACCTCACTGTGCACATATTTATGCACATGTTCTCTTTCCAAGACAGGAATTTGTTCCCATTTCTCATCTCCCAGCCTAGACATTTCTCCCTTTTAACAGTGTTTGCAGACTACAGGACAGAGCAACTATTAGAAAGGAGGGAATATACTTTCTACTCCAGGCAGCCACCAACAAAAGGATCTGAGTACTGACAAGAGTACTGAAGATCTGGTGGGACTGACCACATTGGGGTCCCACCGTGGATAATCCACTCACAGGTACGTTATCATTATACTGTGGATAGAAATACCTGTCTCTGGGCAATGCTGGGACAGGCCTGGCACGCTTAGGAGCTCAGGTGCATTGTATTGCTGTACCAATCCAGCCACACAACTTCCATGTCAACTTAGAGCTAGTGAATATTAAGCCCAAACCACAGGTCTTTCCATCCCTACAGGGAACCTTTAGGTTATCTCCCAGAAATTGCTACACACACTGCACTCCCAGGATGCACACAGCAAACATGCTGAAACTACTGTTACACACAAGCTGTCTGACTCCAGGGCAGTTTGATAGTCAGGGCTCAGTGCTTTTCCCAACACCTACTAAGTAAAGTCACCTGGAAGGCTTCATGGTAGCCCCAAGGTCTGGGAAGACCTTACAGCCTAACATAACATGATGTGTTAAACACCGTTTTGCTTCTGAACACAGCCTGGCCTGACACATTCATGCTATGCAGCACACGTGCCAACAGCCTTCCAGGAGCTGGGATGGAGAAATTTCAGTGACTCAGACACAAAGATTGTCTGGCTTTCTCTCTCAGCCAGGATATCTCAGCCTTTCCCTTTAAGCTCTGAGGATGGCTGGCAATACCAGCTCTGCAGAAACTATCTGCAGATCAAGCCAGTGAAAAAGGAAGCTGAATTAGCTGGGTCATTCCTTCTGCTTTCCTCAGAGAAAAGAGCCAGGAGGACAGAACCATTGTTCCAAAGAGGCAATGAGAAGTACTGGATAAACACTAGAGAATACATCTCAGATCCCATGAGATGGACAATCCTATGGCCTAAATGAAAGAGGCAGATAGAGATTAACTGGCTAAATGGAAAAGACTCTCCCTCTCTTACTGTGACCAAAGAAGAAAGTACATAGCAGTCAAACATCAGTGAGGACAAAAAAGCCGAAGGCCAGAAAAGGGAGGACTTACTGGATCAGTGGCAACAGCAGAGCAGCGTTGCACCAGCCCTTCAAAGGTGGTCTTCAGTCCCTGGTGCTCAGGAGGCAACTCCTTCTTCTCAACTCTCTCCGCAGGTAGCTGGTGATACTGCCAGAGACAGAAGCAGCTGAATGAATACAACAGGAGCATGAAAGGCTGAAGCAGACAGACTCCCCTTCTGCAACTATGAACAGAAAGAATTTCACCCCTTGGCAAATCCAGAGAATACCTGGAAGCACTGAGTTATATCATCATCTTCAGACTGCAGTGCAACTTCAGGCCCCTGCGGATTCCCAACTCTCAGCAGGCTGACAGCCTGTCTGGCCTCCCTCCCTCCCAGCCATACCCAGGTGTCATTTTCCACCCTGGCAGCAATTCTAACTATTCCTCTAACACTCAGGCAGAGATACGTTACAAGGACAAAGGAGCAAGCATAAGCCCTGCAGCTGCCAAGCAACAAGAATCTCAAAAAGCCAAGTTGCTTTTCTACTTGACAAGGAGCTGGTGGCTGGGGAGCACCACGCTTTCCCTGGATACCTGCAGGCTGCCTTCCTTCGGTGCTCCTGGAGGTGACTGGCCAGATTCCTGCAACCTGGAGAGCGAAGGATGGATCCCTTGGGGCTCGGTGGGAAGGCTCATTACTGGAGCTGTGATGGGGGCTGGAGGAGTAAATTTCTCAGGCAACTGTCAGCAAAAAAAGAAAGATTAAAAAAGAAAGAAAAAAATCACACACAAAAAAACAAATCCAAGGAAGAAGGGTTGATTACACTCTCAACAGTCAAATTCAACATCCTTTCTAACTTGCAGAGAGCCCAGTTCTCAAGATGTGTAACACATCCCTGTTCTTTCAAGCCCCCTGACTCAAGAGCATGGGGCCCTTCCTCTTGCATCCTAGATGAACAGCCAAAGCAACAGCAAGAAAACCCCTCTGGAATTGTTCAATCAAAGAGATCCGTTGCCCCTGAAAGCACTGGTCCTCAGAAAGCCGCCTTGGCTCTGCGATGGCACGAGTCCTGAATGTAGAGATTAGCAGCAGTAAAGTGTCCAACAGAGCAAGTGTTGAAGAAAATCCCACGACATGGGGGGAGAATCCCCTTGCAAACACTTCATCATGCCCCTGCTAAGCCAGAGAGTCAGGATAGATTCACTCTGACAGGGCTAGATCAAAAGGAGATGGCTTTAACGAGAGGCTAATCCTGTTGTAGTGAGCACAGCCTGAAGCAGGTTCCCAGCTATGCTGCCAGAAAAAGGGCGAGAAGTCTCTTCCAAGCTAAAGAAGAGGAGTGGGGGGCGGGAATGGTGCCAAAGAAGCTTCTCATTGCACCTGCCAGCAGGCAGCAGTAATAGAAATGGGGTATTGAGAGCATTTGTTGCAAAATAGCTCAGCTTACATTCACTACAAGGTGGAGAGCAGCAAGGCAAACGTGGCACACAGCTCAAAGCTACACCTGTCCCAATTTCTTTCAGAAGGTGCCATCTCAGCACCTAAGGAAATTCACTGTGGGTCTCCCCATGCTGAGGGGAAATGCTGCCCCCAACAGTCAGGTGTTAATTTAGCATGATCTTTCAAGCTGCATCAAAAAAGGTGTGTGGGCAAGGGGATAAGATTAAATCTGTATTTCTAGCAACAGGTGACTGTAGTCAGCCTGGGAAGTACTGAGAGAAGATGCAGCACCACAGACAACATAATCATGCTACTAAACAGCCACCCTGGATAATGGTATGTGATTTTGGATGGCAAAGAGTCAAGGTGATTTAGACTGCAATCCGAGTACTGCGTATCGTGCAGGACTGGGCAGATCAACATGGAATGAGAGGTGCTGAGTGTGACAAGGAGCAGTTATAGGAATGCATCTTTTGCATGCAGCTCCCTGGCTAAAAGACAACCAACACATATTCTAGTCGAAAGCTTACCTTTTTCTTCTGAAGGCCTCCTCTTACAGATGGATCGGTCCAAGATTCCTGAGCTGTCAAGAGAGAACAATACACAGATGTCACACTTGGAGAAGATGGCCACAGCTGCAATTCATGGTTCGGAACTCCCATCAGCAAAGGGCCCATGTCTCTAACTCCCCCATCACTGCACCTTCAGACCATCTCAGCTGAGGTATTTGAGGCTCAGCTCACAGACCCAAGAACTGCTCTTGATTTCCTTTTGCTTTCTTAATGACATTCTGAGCATCTCAATATGTGCACAGGCTTCACGAGGTGACATCTGATCAGATTGTCCTGGTACACCTCTACACCCACACAGAAAGCCTTTTCTTCAACTACCTGAAGACTTCCACATTCTGCATAGGCTGCAGAAGTCAGCCTCAGAGTCAGGGCTGGACGTTGGTCAGGACCAGCATGTGGGATCAGGGATTTCCTGGGGTTCCCCAAACAGAGAATCTAGTGCTGTGGTTATGTAGCAAAGGCTACTCTATGGGTGAAAGGGTTTCTCATGAACACTTACAGGAGTGCCTCACTGTGGAAGTCCACAGTGGTGCAGGTTACTGTGATAAGGGAAGACTTTAGAGGTGGGTTGAAATTTTCCCTTTCCAAAAGGATACCCAGAAACACAGCTTACCAAAATTTGCTGGCTTCCCACCTAGAAAGGAACAGACTTGGCCAGCAAATTTCTTGGGAGCAGAAGGGTGTCTCAGCAGAGAGTCAGTGGTACCTAGCCCTGAACCTCACACTAGGTGATTAGAAATCCATCAGACCACACAACATCAGAAGACCTTCAACCACACTTCATTTTGCTACAGCCAAATTCCAACTACCTTGTCTATGGCTGTCTTGTAAGGGTACCTGGATCTCTAGACAAAACTCCAGTGCTTCTTTTGTCACACCAGTATTAATAACCTCAGGCCCACAAGACGGGAAGAACCTGTGAGACAGTGGCATAATTCTATGGGGCAATATCAAAATTGCTGGAGCTCAGTGCCACGCTTAATGAGCCACTGATCCTCAACTGAGCTTTAAAAAAATCACAGGGGAAAGATGCAAAAGGTGCTTCATTACTTTAATTACCTATATTATTAAAACTCTGGCAGCCTCTTTTTGCCCTCCCTTTTCCCATGATTTCAAGACTCACTCTCTGATGAGTTTGGATCAGTAGTTTAATTAAGTTGGCACTTATTTCTAGCTTGGGGATTCTGTGCCCTAGAACTCTGCTGGCCCCCACCGAGCTTGTGGCCTAGCAGTCCCTGGCACTATTCCAGCCCAGTGGCACTTTGAATCCTCACAGGAAACAGCTATTTAAATTATAGTCTTTAAGCCAGGCACTTAATCATCAGACACGAGACAACAGGAACCTGCTGCATTTTGGTGGGATAAAACCCTGGCTATCTTGCCTCTACTACTTGTGAAAGACAATTTCTCAGCAACCCTGAAAAGAACACTCCATAGCAGCAGTCTCCAGCCATGCCTGTCCTAGAAAAAAAACAACTGTCACAAGATGAAGTCAGGGATTATCCTAGCCAGACAGGAGATCAGCCAACACGTTACTGTCCTTCACCCTGCCCTTGATGCTCACCGAGAGCATGGGATTTCTACAAGCAAAGATCTCTCTTCACTGTGCTAGTGAGAATTTCTCGACAAGCTCATGTTCAGGAGTTTCCAAAGGAAGTAAGTCTGGCTAGATTGAGTGATCCTACAGTCCCTTTCCAGGCTAAAACCAGTACCCACCAAAACCAGGGCAATAGCAGGCAGGAAAGCACTCTCAGGGAAGCCTATTTGCACTGATGATCCAGGCACGCCATATACTCCCCATGAAAACTAACTGAGGCTAAACGTTGCCAGGAGAAGCAAACTTCCCAGCAGTGCATTCCCACAGGGCATCTTCAGCCTGAGGAAGTGTTTGATATCCTTGCCTCGGAATATGCTTTAACAAGCATTGAGGCCTTTTGTTTCCCTGCTGAATGGACAACTCCCTTTCTGGAGTCCTATTCTACACAGTGAGGCTTGCTAGGTGGTAGAAGTGGGTACCCAGTATTCAGATTTCCTAAACAAAGCTGAGACTCCCTGGATACTATTTTGTGCCTGGCAGATGGTCTTTGGCACAAGCAGCCACTGTGCAGAGCCACCCCACTAAGACATCAAGCCTTACCCACTGACAGCACAGACTGGCAGATGCCTATTTTCTGCCATCAGTGAACCCCAAGGAGATATATCAGTACAAAGCACCAGTCTGAAAAGCTCTACGGTCCAACTTCTCCCCAGAAGATGGAGATTGACACTCAAACCTTGTCCTGTAACAAAAGCCAAGAGCACTTTCTATTTCCCCTTGGAATAGAGCCCCCAGATTCTGCTTGGGAAACTCTGTTCCATCACTGCCCATGTGGGAGCCTCACCTCTTCCAGCCTACCTGGGGAGAGCACAAGCACAAGTAAAGCCATGCACAAGGCTGGGAGTGTAACAGGAAAAAACATGAGATGAGTTACAGCCACTGGCTTGTTCCTTGTCCAAAGAAGCAAGAAAGGAGCAGGGACTGCTCCCCTATCCTGCTGGCCCAGCAGCTGTGCAAAGGGACACAGAGACTGAGAATACTCTAATCCTTCCAGGACTGGAGGCAAGTAGAGAAGGAAGAAGTCTCTGTCTTATGTACCCAAACTCATCGGTAATAGCACAGTGTTTTCATTTCACTTGCAACATCCTCAACTGTCACTAGTCCTCAGGACAAGTATATCCACTACCCTAGTTGCACAGCTCTCCAGACATGCAAGGAAACAACAAACAGCAATGAGCAGGCATGCATGCATGCATACTAAACATGCACACACACCCCACATTTCACTGGAAGCAGCAACATTGCCTCCCCCACAGCTCTGGAGGCTTCTCTGTGTACTACCTGCATGATCCATGCGGGGATCTAGCCAAGGGAAGAAACCTGAAAATCAAGGCAGGGTGGGAGTCATCATCACCAACAGCTTTTACTCAGCAAGTAACATCCCTGGACTACTATCCCTGATAGCTTTTCAGAAGGAACTTGCACAGCCTTAGTACACTGTAGAGAGGAAACCAGAAGAGATTCCCTGGCAAACATCTTATCGCAACAGGAAACAATGAGGAGAATCAGAGCACAGCACACAGGAATTTTATCTTGAAGCTAGGCAAGCGGCATCCTATGGACAAAGAAGAACCGCCTTGCTACCCCAGCATTTCAAATGTACTTTTCATTTAAGTTACATAAGCAAGGATAAGATCGACAAGCCTTCCGCCAATAATTCCCCAGGAACTACCACCCTTTCAGTCAGATCAGATGCCTCTGGAGTGAATGATGACTCAAGGCTGCACTGGGAACCTGAAGAGACAGCATTTTGTAACCACAACCTGGGGGACAGAGAAGCTGAACAGCCTGACTGAAACTGTCATCACTGCTGTATTCCACCACCACCGCAAGCCTCAGCACAATGAGCCTGTAAGGTTAGCCTCAGAGAATCCCACATCTAGCCTTTAAGGCAACAGACCAGAGCTCAGAAGGCCTGTGTCCATTATGTACCACAAACTGCCTCCAGGAGTGTTCGGGACACGCAAGGCACCCAAGCAGTACTTACCTGTGGGAGGAGGAGGAAGGCTGGCTGCTGGCAGGGGCTTAGTAGATGGAGCTCCAGGACCACCCTGAGGGTAACCCATGTTCATGGGGCAGCTGAACGGTGCTGAAGAGAAACCTAGAGGAGACTGGCTTGCCGCAGGGAAAGGAGAAGCTGCAGGAAGCTGAGACGATGGGACTGAGGCTGGAGTGAAGAGGGCAGGTCCAGGTGGTAGAACACCAGGAGGTGTCATGGGCATGGACTGTCCTGACAGAGGAGGCTGGCTGGGGAAGGAAACAGGACCACCAGGTCTGGCTGCCGCTGGGCTGTATGGCGGAGACTGTGACAGAGCTACAAATAAGAAAGAGTGCATCAGCATCACTCGTTCCGTGTTCAGTCTACTCCTGGTGCTCTCCTTCATCCTAGTAAGTCTTCCCTTCTCCAAGCCATGCCCTAGTGTATCCCCCATAACCCAGGCTACATCAGTAAAACCCTGCCAAAAAGTTAGCAGTGGCTCCTGGATCCCTATATATGCTTAACGACAGTGGCAGTGCAGCAAGTTACTAGAACTAGGTACGCCAGAAGCACTGAGAAGCTTCTCTGACAGCTGACTTGTTCTTTTTAAGTATGACAGACCTGTGAGAAAAAGGTAAAGCAGCCATCTCTGCTGAAGGTTTTGGTCTATGAAAGTTTACAGAACACCTGGAGAACAGACACAACTATCAGACAATGCTTACCTGGCCCTGAAGCTGTCGCTGGAACCATGCCCAAGTTGTACTGTGGGTACGGGGGCCCTCTGGAATAGACTCCTGTTTGCAGACCAGCGCTGGCCTGGGGGGCGGCAGCATGATGAGGTGTCACGGACAACGCTGGCACTGGCTGAGGCGCGAAGAGGGAAGGCACTGAAGGCTGAGGAGGTGCCGAAGGGGTAAGTGACTGATAGCTGGGCTGCAGTTACAAAACAAAGGACTTTGAAATGGCTAAAGGACATATAGGACACATACACAAAACAGATGTACTTTCTATCCCTGTCACTTCTCAGGCAAGAGATGCTGTTGCTTCTGCTAGTGCTCTGGATGGACTGGATCAAAGGCCTGACTGCTACCTGGACCACAAAGGACCTCCCTCAAACCATCACTGTGTTTGGCAGGAGAAGGCAAAGAGCACAAGTCTGGGTGCTTCCTTCTCTGCTGGCACACGACTTGATGACCCTCTCTTCCTTTCCCATCACATAGCTTGCTCTAGAAGCTGGGAAACACACTCTTCAGAGTATTCCCAGGCTTTCACAAGGATTTGCCCTCGGGAACCAACTTCCACATAGTCACTTCCTGGAAGTAAAACCAGAGGAAATAATGAAGAAATAATGAAGTAAAGGAAACTGGACGCAAAACTTCTTGAACACAGTTTTCTTGAGCAAGGAACTGAGACGAAGCCATACTGCACTAATTTTACTGACATCTGAGGGTGAGGTGGCACAGGAGAGTGAATGACAGCCCTGTTTTCCCTCAGTATGTGAGATCTCAGACTCCATTAGAAGTTGCAGTGGATCACTGCACTTGTAGCAGTCTCCCTCAGTGACTAGATGTGGGTCAGGACTTTGTGAAAAGAAGCCATACAGCCCACTTTTGCATTATCAAAGAGCCTGTGTTTGCTTCAGGGAAGAATATCACTGATGAGATCCTCAACGCCTGCAGTCTGCACCATCTCATATTACTTCACATGCCTTCGCCAACCCAGCAGCCTTCCTCCCTCTCCCCAAGCCATGAGCACTTGAATTTAAGGCCTACCTTCTCTGGATGTTTGGGACCTGTTTTGCGGGCCACTCCTTCAGGGGTGGAACCCCTCTTGGCTGCTGGAGATGTTTGTTTAATGACACCTACATTGACACGAGTGTAGGGGAAGGGGGGTGGCTGCTGATCACCCACATTCCCTCCTTGAGCGTGGAAGAGACGGTCTCGGAGCTGTTCGATCAGGAGCTGGAACAAACTATGCATTAGGAGAAGTGCCTTTAGAGCCTCAAATGGAAGCTACTGGGGTGGTATTCAAAGCAGACCCTGATCCAAAGCACTGAGCATCAGCCTGCAAAGCTAGCCATTTCCACAGTAGCCACCAGGAAAAAAAACCCACAAGTGACAAATTCTGGGACTTATCCCCTCACAGATGAGGTCTCCCTGATCCTTCTCACAATCTTTAGGGTGTTCTCTCCCCAACCCCCACTCTCATTTGACCACTGGACAGATTTGCTTCAAACTACAAGCTGGCCTCCCCATTCCCTTCTACCAGCTAGTATCAGAAATAGACACAGCTTCCCTGGAAAGCTACTTCCCACCAGTGCTCTCCAGGATCCTTATTACATTTTTTAAGTTTCCTTCCTTTTCCCCAAATCAAAGGCACTACAAAGAAACAAACAAAAGATGTCAAATGCCATGGTCTTAGACAAAAAAAAACAAAAACAAAAAAAAAACCAAACCTCTACTCTCAAGTTACCATAATGAAGGTAAAACCCTAAGTCCTGATGCAAGCCAAACCCCAAAGCTCTCTTGTGGAAAGTATCATTTTTCCCCTTATAGTAGTAACCTTTCACACAACAACCTGTTTCTCACTTACCTCTTTAGAGCTGTTGGGTAGGTAATCCATTGCGGCTGCCAAGCATCCTTGTGATGCCAGAAGACTGGCATACTGAGTGATTCGCTCTGCCAAGACAGGGCCTGGCGCTGGTCCTGCTGTGCCTCGGAGCATCTCAATGGACCTGCTCAGCACCATCACCTTCTCCACGAGATCCTGAACAGGCAGGGGGAGGGGGAGAAATGGACCATTCAGAATCCGGTTTGCTTTACTGGCCCATTTCACACTGAGACAATGCCAGATGGCTCTTCCCTTTCAGCTGAAATCGGGTCCAACATGAACAGAAATTACTCCGTTTGGCACCAGACACTACCACTGATGACCATTTCTTCAGGTGCACTTTATGGAGAAAAACACAATCCAGAACACAAATCCTGACACAGCTACTTTTACAGTAAGGGAAAAAAGAAAATCAGAAGCCACAAGGAAGTTCCAATCAGTTGTGATCTTTTTACTAAGAAATTATTCCTGTAACTCTAGGAGTTACGAGATATCAGCTTGGAAGAGAAAGGATTAAAACCATACCAGAAGAAATTCACTAGAAAAAACTACTACTGCTGACAAACAGACCAGAATGTTTTCAGTTATTCAAAGCTCCTCCAACTCCTAGAAATCAAAGTAATGGTTGTATCTATACAACGATATATGCATTGCTGGCTGATGACTGGGAGGAGCCAGCTACTTCTTTTGGAAGCCAGCTACTCCGCACTTGATGTGATGATGCAAACAGATTAGGATTACCAGACTGGCCTAGAGAGAAGTCAAACCAACATCATAGCACCTGTACCTGCAGGGCAAGGGGTGACGAAGTCTCATGGTTTTTTACCCAGCATTCCACCAACCTCTCCACATTTCCTGATGAGATATAGCAGAGGCAGGCATCATTGGACAGGGCTGCATCTCCCTCTGACTCTAGGCGGGCACCCAGCATGTCTACAAAGGAAGAAACACAGCCAACATTTAACACTTAGTTTTTGAAGAGCTCATAAACACCAAGGCTCCTCTCTTACTCTGGCTTGGCATGAAAAGACGTTGCCAGCTTTTGATCTGAACCTAATTCTGGGTTAACACAGAAAAATTGGCATCATTAAGGAATACCAAAGTCAATTGGTTTGAAAAGAGAAGTTATTTCTTATACATCTATCGATTCTTGTATGTCTGAGCTATAAAAGGGAAAACCCTTAAAAATAACAGATTAAATTGGCAAAATCTCCAACGCTCTTTTTCCAGTAAGGTGTGGATAACTCCCAGCAACAGTTGTGTCCAGTATCAGAGACCATAAGTAATCTGTTAGTTATCAATGTTCAGCAAAAGCTAGGAGATAAGGGTGATCTGGAGCTATCTCACTATCGCCACTGCCAGGGCAACTTTCCTGCCCTATACTTTGGTCTGTACTAGATGACCTGTTTTCTTGCATTTCAAGTTATGTCATCTTACTCGTATGAAGTGCTGGCACTTCTCCAACAGAGCTGAGCCATTCCTGTCAGCCAGGTGCTAGTTGCCAGCTAAGTAACATTTCTTTAGGTTCAGTCACTAGATTGCCCCTTAACTTTACCTTATCAGAACAACCCGCTGCTGAGCATGTTTGGCTTTTAACAGGTTTGAGAAAACTACTGAAGCTGTCAGTCATTAACCCATCTCTGAGCTTAAAAGGGAGGGGAACCTGCTGGACAGAAAAACCCCTTCCAGATGGAGTGAAGCCACCTGACCTTCTACTGTCAAGGAAATCCCTGTCTCCACAGAATAAAATAATAAATATGACGCTCTTAGTAACTCAGTCTGTTGCCTGTTCTGTTTTTTTTCCAAGTTATGGATTGAGGTGACAGGAAATACCAGCACGTATCATTTTAAACCATGACTGTCAGCTACAGCGTACATAATTCATTCTTCTAACTTAACAGTCCACACTTAAGACTTCCAGCTAGTTGTAATGAGTAGAAGTGCTTAGACTCTTGAGGAAGAGTCCTTCCTCAAACGTGTCTGCTTCTTACGGTAAGCAGTCCAGAAATGCCTTCCCCTAAGGAATGTCTTATCAAAAGATAGCAACACTGCATACCACAGAGCTGGGTATAGTCCTCATGCTTTGCGTATGTTAACAAGATGGCCAGTGCCTCCTTCCAGCTCTGTAGATCACACGTGCAAACGATATCTTGCCACTTCTGCTGCACAATGGAGGACAGCAGCTGTGAGGAAAAAAGAAGGCCTGTCAGTGACTGAAGACTAAGATATACTGACTGCTCAAACAAGTGTATTCACAGGGATAATTCACTTCCAGACACACTTCCCAGTATGCAGCAACCACCTCACTGCACATTAAGTTCCACCAATCCCAGCACTCCAGTGTTAACACAAATTGATACCTGATGCCTCCAAAGAAAGAAAAAAGCCCAACAAAGCACTGAAGATGAAAGCATTCACACTAGGCAAGACTAAAGATCTGCATGCCCTGTTTCAGAGCACCTAGTATTGATGATTGGGAATACAGTGCTGGACTTTGGCAACCCTTATTACTCCTTTTCCAATCCCATTAGGCTACTAATAAGCCAGGACTCTCCTAGCTGAGCTAGGGGAGTAAAGGGGCAATATGCTCAACAGGTTACAGGCACGGGAAGCTGAGGCAGAAACTGGTAAATGAAAAGAAAGGAACAGAGAACAGACATTCTAGGTGGGTAACAAGACAATGTCATAAAAACTATCGAGAGATCAGAGTAAATGTCTAGCCAAGAGGAGATAAACAGATTCTGCTGACATTCCACTTCCCGCCAAAGCATTTCCATATATATTCAGACAAACATCTGCCACAGTATCACACACCTTCCCCTGCTCAGTGGGTAAACAAAACTGTCACTAACCAGGGAGAGTTTTGTCTTCCGCTTGGCAAAATAGCGCTTCTGGGTCTCCTTTAGGAGGTTCTCCCCACCAGCTATAGCTAAGATGATTGCGTCAGCAAAGCGCTCTGCCCGCATGCACAGCTCCACCGCACCCTCAAAGTTCCCCAACAACAGAGCTTGGCTGATGAGTCCATCTGTATCTACAGAGGCGAGAAAGCAGAGTCAACCCACAGGGGCACCATCCAGATGAATTGATCATGCATTTTAAAGAGCAGACAGTAAAAAACAATAAAACATATGGAAGTCCAGCTAAAGGAAGATCTGGAAACACAAATCAGGTTTTGCAGTTAAACAAACAAACAGACCCACCGACTTGACAGTAACTCTTCCATCATCTAGACAATTCTCCACTTTTAACAGGTCTCTTATCTGTGAAAAGTATTTTTTTGCACAATGCTGAGAGATGTTGCATGACAGTAGGGTGCATCATGTGTTTTAAAGGTATCCATCTGCTGGAGTGGACCAAATTCTTCCTGGTCCCTAGAGAATTTTATGGTTTACCCTCCTCCCATTATCTAAAGACAGCAGAAAAAAACTTTCATATAGTATACCTTCTGTGACAGGAATCTCCAATGCGCTCATATTCTGTGGGATGAGGTTGTCAAAAAAGGCTGAAGAGGAGGAAACAGCAGCTACATCATCACTGGTATTTATCAAAAGCTGTGCAAAGAGTGCAAGAGGTTACTTTATTCATTGAACACAGATTCTGCCCAAAACATTTTAATGGTTTACAGGGTGGGGTGGGGCTGCTCTTCATTTGGTTGACAATGCTCATATAAATCTGATTTCAACTTGGAAATCCTTCATGCCTCCTGTCAATGCACTACCAACAGGCACAGTTTCACTGAGGTAGCAACAAGAGAAGCGTGGCTATTGACAAAGCTTAGAAGACTTGATAGTGTAAGACAAGCAATGACAACAGTATTGCTGGCCAGCATTCGTCTACTCAACTGCCAGCAAGCTGTACAATTTTGCATGGAGCAGGGACAAGCCCAACAAGGGACACCTGTAATTAATAGGCAGGATCACAGACATGCTTGGTGCTTGATGGGAATGCATGATACAAGTGTTACCACTAGAATACTTCAACAAGTGTTTAAGGCTTGTGAAGACTACTAATTTGAGGATAGCAGCTTTAGATTCCTTAGAAGAACAAAATTACAGAAGATGCTGAACCAGGCCTCGGAAGGCATGTGAAGCTGGACATCCCGAAATCATGAAAATACATTTCAAAGGATAGAGGTGAAAAGGAAAGAAATGCAAAAGAAATACCACAGCAGAAGCTTCACAGAGGAAATCCAGAACTGTAGCATGAAGTTAAGCTGGGCTGAGGCTAAGTCTATCACTGAAGAAATCAGCACTGCTGAAGCAAGCCTTCTTGCAGGGTTAACAGCCGGGAGTCCGTCTTCATCATTCGCTGATTTGTTTTAAAGCCAGAAGGGACCACTATGATCGCTTAGTCTGACCCTGTGAGGGTCAGACAGGCCTGTGAACTGCCCTCTGCGATTCCTGCATTGAGCCCAACAACTTGTGGTTGGAATTAAACTTTCCTGTTCATTCTGCCCTCCGCTGCTCTCCAAGACTGGCAAGATGTACAGGACATACCTGATCTGACTGTGCAGTGTTTGCCTCATCGGCCTCAGGAAGGGGCTGTTTTTCTGGGATCCCATTGCTCAAACATGAGGCGATCTAGAAAAGTAACAGACATTCACTGGGTGAAGCCCTTGTTAAAGTTAAACGCATGAGTAGCAAAGCCACCAAGTGACTGACAAGTCCCAGACAACTCCCCTGGCTCTTTCACCTGTTTGAAAAGTTCCACCTCTCCCTATTCCTCGCTGGCCACCCAGCAGAGGTCATTTATCCTTTTCAGAGCATTGCCCGTGGTGCTGCAAGAGGCACCCCCTGCAGTTCCAACAGCACTATGCCAGACTATCTTCATTTGTCATCTTCTTTCTGGCTGAGGAACTCTGAGACGCAGAGAGCTGGATACTAGAAGCAGCTCTCACAACTGTGCTGCTGTTATACGCTCCTTTGAGCACCAGTGACTGGCAGTAAGATAACAGGGCTCAAGATCCCTTTGGTCTGATCCAGTGAAGCTACTGTTATACTCTTACAAGTTCCCACATTCACTTTTTAATGGGGACTTCAGGTGCCCCTCAGCTGAAATTTCATACATTTTGGTTCCTTGTGTGCTGCGAGAGCACTCACTCAGTTGCAGCAGTGACCCTACAACCTTCCTGAAGCAGCTTTAGTCCTGTAAAGGTTTCTCTGTATTGAAAGACTCCCTTACCTTTTTTTGCAGATCCTCTTTACTGTAGCCCAGCAGCTTGAGGAGTTTAGTCCTGGATTCCTGCTCCAGGTTCACCTGAGTCACAAAGGACAAAGAAAAACGCAAGGAAAAAGTGTAAAATCCGAGACATCTACACACTGCCAACGGTTGGCTACTTCTAGCAGCAAGGTCTACAGCTCAGCTTATAGACAAAGAACTCAACTATGACAAGTACACCCAGTGAATACCGTGAGCAAGTCTATAGAATTTAAGGTGACAAAAAGGGTGAAATTCAAGTTCTGTCATATAGTTACAGTTAGGTGCAACCAAGAGTCAGGGCTATGCCTTTGTGCATATTTAGTACACGTGGTCATTAATTCTCTGGACGGTCCAGGATTTGCTAGGCTAATCTCTGTGCAGAGTCAACGGACTGATCTGAGTCTTGATGAAACTGAGTGGTTGCCTGAACTCCTAGCTGGCTTCACACAAAAAAAAAGTAGTTAACTATTTGTTACAGAAGGTCTCTGGGTGGGGATTTCAGACAGTCCCAGAGTTACCCACAAGCTGTACACAGCCCGCTTCATACACACTACTTGTATGCTTTAATGAGTGATTAATGTCTTGTAAGGAGAACCTGGCTGTTTCATTAAGTCTTCCAGGCAGTTCCTACTATAGAACTGAACAATCTGCACATAGATAAGACACTTGTAAACAGTTGGTAGAAACTGTTCCTGCAGATGCAGAAATGTTCACGCAGGACAATCTTTTGTACAGAATTAAGGTGTTTTGTTTGTAGTTTAAGAAAATCAATAGCAGTGGGTCTTGCCTGTCCTGGAATTGTCTCGTAGGACCACGGGCATTCTGAATTATAAGAATTCAGCAGAATGACGGTTTGAGGTCTCTCATCCAATGCTGACGAAGACATTGTTGGAAAGACCCTTGCGACCACCTAAACAGCAACTGCACCCTCTATTCAAGAGCCCAGATTCTCCATCCAAATGTTATGCTATGGAAAAGATCCCAGTATTTCCACAAAGACAAGCAGGCTGCCTGTGAGTGTCTGTAAAAAAAACTACCAAGGATAAGCCCAGCCTCTCTAGAAAGATAGTAATTCCTCACCACCAAACTCTTTCATAAGTAAGAAATTGCCAATGAAACCATCATCCTATGTAGTGCTACAGGTAGTCCTCATGCTGCCACAGATCTTTGCCTCATTACTGGGGAATATCATTACCCATCTGGACTTTGCCTTGAGAAATATTAATGGTAGAACCCCACGGGTAGTAGATATAACTTGGACTTGGGTCGAGACGAGAAAATTCTGTTTAGCATCTTGACAAGAAGCCCAAACCAATCCACTGAAAAGACCATTCCTACGGGAAAATAATGCAACCTACAAAACCTCAACTGCCAAAATTTCTTTCAGACAAGTAATTAACTAGCCAATTCAGTTTGATTTTATATCTTAAAGAACAGGAATATAAAAGACTAGAGAGGAGCATAACCAGCACATTTCACTGAAGGAATGTGGAAGAAATAACCTCTGTGCTTCACCCACAGTCATTCTACCTTCAAGAAGTTCCATAGGTTCTCATCAAACTGCAACTTGGCTGTCTGGATCTTGCCCTTGCAGTAATCAAGGAGATTTCCTGACTGCAGAGCCATCTGC
Organism: Cygnus atratus; assembly: GCF_013377495.2. Taxonomy (NCBI): domain Eukaryota; kingdom Metazoa; phylum Chordata; class Aves; order Anseriformes; family Anatidae; genus Cygnus; species Cygnus atratus. The sequence goes on from NC_066368.1 coordinate 20,155,035, forward strand.
AGTTCTCTGGATCGGAGCAGGAATTCAGTTTCAGTAGTGACTTGACTGATGAAAACCTGGTGTGGGTAAGTCTGCTGCATTTGCTGCCCAGGAGCTTTGGTAAGACCAAAGGTAATCAGTTTTCCTCCAAACTGAGAAAGAAAGAGAGACAGACAAAGTAAATTTTTTATAAACAAAGGTAAAAACACCTCTCTTAGCTCTTCATTTAGCAAGGCAGACTCAAACTCCAGCTGTGATCACAGGAACCCAAAGTTTCACTTGCATAGATAGCAGGAACACAGAGGGAGTTCCCATCAGAAGCCCTTCAAGCTGAAGAAGCCATAGTTCCCACTGATAATGAAGACACTTGTGTATGTGCTGTCAGGCACAGCCAATTGCAAATGCCAGAAAGGCAGAGGAAAAAGTACAATTTGGAACTGTTTGTTCTTTTCTGACATGGAGAGGCAGGCTGCAATGATGAAAGCCATCATGCAAATAGCACGTACTAGACGGACAGAAAACAAGTAAAGACAGGCTAAAAGAAAAATCCAGAGTTTTGAGGGGAGAGGGGAAGAAAATTAAATACTTGGATAGAGAGGAGAAAGACAGGAGAATGGAAATGTATGCCACAGCTTATAAGGCCAGTATGAGTCTCTTAGCTCTGTTAACTCCTCCTTATAACCTCGCATTCTCTGCTACAGGACTCTTTCATGTTGGATATGTACCTGAATGTTGAGCAAAAAAGCTCCCCTATATGGGAAACCACACAGTGCCTCAAACAGGCATTAAAACAACTAGCAGCAGGAAGATCACAAGTTTTCACAGAGAAAGAAAGGGACTGCATTACTAGAAGACAGTCTATTGCACTTTCAGCTAAGCATGTTCTATTCACTTACTGCAAATGAAACGCCCACAGGTCTGCGAATCCACTTTGGTGGCTTTTTTAATGGTGGAATCAAAGTGGTCTGAGCTACTTGCTCAGGCACCTGCAAAGGAGGAAGGATCTGTCCTGTGCCAAAGGGATCCAGGTTGTTGAAGGAGGAAGAGATCTAGAATCAGATGGAGAAAGTGATAAGATACAATTTGATTCTGGTCTGTATGGAGCAAGCACAAAAAAATACTGCTAATAGTTACGCACCATGCTGATGAAGAAAGAGACTATTACAGCATCTCTTCCTGAAATATTACCAAGCCCAATGTAAGACAACGGAATTTCCAAACAGTCCTAGAAATGATTTCTCAAGAAAACTTCACCTTGAGAGACTTTCAAGCAAGTTTCCTTAGCAAGACAAGAATTCCCTAACAAATACTGCTTGGCTTAGCACTCAACTCATAAAAACAGGAATTACAAAATTACTTGTTTTATGCAAGACAGTGACAAAATATGGTCAAAAGTTGTCAACTTATTTCTTGTATTGCTCATAAAGGAATGCTGACTCCTTTTCTGTTGCTTGAATCTTTCAAATTAGTTAGTTTTAAGGACTGTCTCAAGCTTTTATAGGACTTTAGTGAGGCTGGTGAAATAACCTCTCCAGACTTTATTGCCTAGACAAGAGTATGTCAGAAGTAGCCTCTGATCTGGATTTCTGACGTTTAGGGAGTTGGTGAGCATATACACAATGCTGTTCACAAGCATTCTTTATTTTTAACATTATTGGCATAGATTTGGTGTTAGCCAAGGATAACCCTGTTCAAGCTTGACAGGTTCACATGGCATAGCTCCAAAAGACCTCTGACTGGCATACCTGAAAGGAAGCAACACAAGGCTGGGCTAGCTAAGGTTGCCAAACAAAGGATCCCATGCAAGACCTACATGTTTTGTCTTTTAAGTCAAAACGTGAAACTAATTCCAAAGAAAAAGTATTTCCTGAGAGAACAGCCTAAACTTACAGATCAATCATCCTAAACCTTAAAACAAACAAGCCAACGACACCACAAAACTAACAAGGTACTAGTACCATCCACCTCCAGGTCTTCAGAGTTTCTGCCCTGATACCATGGAATCCAGAGGAAAAATACGACCTCTTAGTCATGAACTTCCAGCCTCCATAACTACCATCATCTCCTACTTTTGTTCATCTATGAGTTATGCTACCCTACTATTCTCCAATTGTGAAGTGTGGAAGTGTGATGCATGCACATGGAAAATGCAAAGAAAGAAAATTTGCCATAGGTTAAATAAATCCTTAATCTCCTACTGCTGTTGCTTTGTAAAGTATTCTTTGCTTCTTGCAAATCCTATGAAACTGAACTCAATTGGCTGTAAATGACTATATAAATAAAATTAATCCAGCTCATAGGTATTCTCTTAAAACCTGTATTGCAATGAATTTGTTGGCTGGGAGAGAGGGTGGGAATTGAAAGACTAGACACCAGATTAAAAATAAAATTTCAGGCTACTGACATTTAATTCATTCAGAGTTTGCCCATCAATTCAATGTCTAAATAACGGGTTTCAGTATCAAAACATTAACCTGCTCCATGTTATAGTTAATTGACTTAAGGAGAGTTGCTAACTGTGGTTTATAAGCCACTTTTAGAAATTCTCTTATGAACTAATAAAGAATAATGTTCTGTATTAATTAGTATCAATGTATTTAATTTTAACCTAGTGACAAGCTTGTTGCGCTAACAGTTGTGCTGATTTTTATTCTAGCAATAATAATCATTATATATATATATATACATATATATAACATCAAAACTATATTTGATCTTTGTTTTCTTTACACACTAATGAATTTTACTAGACACACTGAGATACCTCTTTGTCAGAAGGCAACACAGTCCATTTGTGTCTAGGTGGGTATTAAATCCTCATAACAGGTAGCTTCTGATTCCTGTACCATACAGCTATATGTCCCAGTGGGTGTGACTGACTGCATTCCTTAAAAATCATACTGTTACAATGGTGTGCTTCTAATGCTCTCAGAAGTCAGGAGAGTAACTGCCGATCCCTCAAGACAAAATACGTTCACGGGACTTTACCTTGTCAGCCTGTGTCTTCTGCTGAGCTTCTAAGCTCCCACCCATAACAGAATAAATGTTGATCCATCCATCAAAAGTGGCAGCAGAGAAGATTGAAGGATTCCTAGGACACCACTGGACATCAAAGCACCACTGACTCTGAATAGGTAACTCATAAACCACCTATCACAAAAAGAGAAGACAGAAACACACAATATAAGAACAGCCCTCTGCTTTCCCCAAATTACTTGCCCACAACAAGCATGTTAGACTTATTTACATACCACCATTGTATACAAGTCTTATATTTTAGCTTGAAGGATGCATTTGCAACAGAGTTGTAACGCACAGAGCCCAAACAACAGAAGGCCCCAGAAAGCTGCTGAACAATAGGGTTCTAATTGTAGAGCAAAACTGACTTGTTACATTGGGATTTTGTTCTGCTTTCTAAGTACTACTGTATCAGAGTGCAACAGCATTGTCGCACCTGCTGTTAACCACGGGAGACACACCAGAAAACAATGCAAGAAAACCAGAAGCCAATAGGCAAGAAGGTGTCGTGATCAAGAATGTGTAAACAGAAAGGATGGTCTAGAAGAACACATTTGACAGGGAAAATAAAAGCCTACAGAAAAGAAGTAGAACGAAAGAAAGAGGGCTGTAATAGCTGCAGACAAACTATGAAGGCTATTGCAGACAAGTCAAACACTCAAAAATCTGAAGTTCAATTCATGGCCAGTCACAGACTTTTTGCCTGATTTGGGGCAGCTCACTAACACAACCTTGACTTTGAGCCTCCAGTTTGTAAAACGAATAGATTTGCTTTATGCCTCACAGGCACAATGCTTTCCAGCACACAGAATCACTGCTTCATTCTGTGTGAGAACATGATCTGCTCTCTATTCCTAGGTATAAAACCTTGCATTTACCTCTAATAAAACGTATGTATTTATTTTTAAGCAGTTTAACAAATAATCCTCCCCAAAAGAAAATCTCCTCCAAACCAAACCAACTATTCCCCCCAAATTACCAGATCAGCATTGTAAATGCCCTTTTGTTACTATTGAAAACTCTCCTAAGTCTTGTATCACTTGAAAATTTTCTAATCACTGGCACTAAGTCAAGAAAACCTCCTAAAAATAATACGTGCATAGATGCCCAACTTGAATTTGAACTCTGCAAATCTACATCAGCATGCATAAAGATAAACCAGCTGCAGTAAATTTGGCTTTTAAATTCTTCCTCTAAAATATAGTGAAAAGGCTTTAGTAAAAATCAGTCATCAGGAACATTTCAGAGTCTGATTCTCTTCTAACCACTACACATTTGTACACAGTGAGCTTCAAATCCCCTGAAACCACAACAGCATTTCATGTCTTTTACAAACATAGTTTAATTTACTTTCTTTTTATGTCTCCAAGGCAAAGGTGGTCAGCTAGGCAAATTGCCCCATAAGATGAATCCAGCCTGGGAGTCACAGCTGGACTTTGCTCCGTATGGTAAGAGTACTTTCCCTGTGCTATCATCAAGATCAACACAGTGAAATTTGTTCAAAGTTCAAAATTCAGTTTTATACAGAAACTCGTAATTGAACAAGTAGGTGTGCAGAGAAATTTTTACATAGTCCCATTTAAAATGTTTAAAACCATTGTGATATTTACGTATTTCAAAGATGGTAACTTTGAGATACGTGACTATGTAAGCAACTATATGTGAAAACACTGTACTACAAATAAAGTTTGCAGGCATATTGTTCTCCTCTCAGTGACTCTAACAAATGATCCTCATTCTCATTCAAGTTTCGACCCCCACTACTTTTTTTTCAGTACTCTACGAGGAAGAGGAAGAAGAGACAAAAACAGAGAACACTACATGGGTGAACACAGAGGGAGTAATTATAATTAGTTGAAACTAAGTTTATAGTTAAAGCTTTCTTCCTTGTACAACTTCTGCACGCAGATATGTCAGAGGAAATCTGCTCATCCCTGTTGTTTTTAGTCTCATTAAGCCTCTCACAACATTCTCATTTTCTCCAGACAGAAAGAATGCAGAAGACATACTACAAAAATGATACTGACACTCCACATGGATACAAAAAAGGGACACACACGTAGCATAGCACACAGCTCTGTATAAAGCAGATAACGTGTACTTATAGCTGCTGTTATGTACCTCCCCTGTACTGGGGTTCCAGCACAAGATCCGGTTGTCTTTGGCACTGCTCAACAGCAATTCAGGGTCAGCCTGGCACCAAGAGACGGACAGAACTCCCCTAAAACAGATGAGAAAGAAAACAGATTTCACGCCCTGCTCTCTCTCTCACCCTATCAACAAGAGGTGCTGGTACACGCTGCTTTAAGTTCAGAACACTGGTTTTCATCCCAGCTAAAACCAGAGTCAACTGTGAAACAAAACAGCCTGAAATAAATAAATAATTGTAGTTCTCTAAATTCCAGTCTCCCAGATGTTGGCCTTTTAAAAATGGAGATCCTTGAAAATGCAACATGACAAGCGGGTCCTCACCTAGCGTGCCCTTCCAGCTGGCTCAGAGGCGAGGTAGCAAAACGTAAGTCCCATATTTGGATCACTGGCAAGCGGTCGTCCTCAGAGGAAAGGACTAGCTGGGTTGCAACTTCTGGGTGCCAGGCCATTCCTGAGCAATGCATCTAGGGACAAAAATAGCACAGAATGAAAATTCAGCAATGCAACCTTGCAACGATGCAAATGGCCCGGAGCCACATCATTCTGTAATTAACTTGCTTAGAATACTTGACACAAAGCAAGCATAGCAATGTCTTGCTGTGGAAAGCAAGTATTTCTACCTTCTCTACACAGCCAAAAAACTCTAACCATACAGAAGTTGAAGGACTCGTTCAAAGTTGATCTAGGAAGACAGGATTAAAACACAGGAGGCTTCTCATAAATGAGCTGTGAAGACAGAAATGTAAAACAAGGGTGCCCTGTACTTTAGGAATAGGTAAGGGTATTGTTTTTGCAATTCATTAAGAAAAAAAAAAAAAAAAGAGATGTTTTGATGCTGTAGCTCCAAGAAAACCAGTCACAACAGCTCCCACACTATGAGCATTTGATCTCAAGAGCCTGTGCCACTGCTTTGCATTTATGGTGGTGGCATGTCGTAAGCAAGTCAGAATGATGGTCTTCACTCACTCTGTTGCTGTGGTCACTGACTTTGATGATAGGCTCATTCTTTCTGAGGTCCCAAACCACGGCCTTGCCACTGGGGTGAGCAGAGGACAGGATATGCTGCACTTGTCGATTCCAGGACACCACACTGATGTCTTCATGAGGCTGCCAAGATAGGAAAGGCCATAGTTCCATTATCCCTGTGTTGAGGAAAACACCGATCACAGGATTCTGACATTAGCTTGACTAACGTCAGGGATTTGAGAATATATAGATTCCTCTCTTCCATCACTGATCAAGCAACTGTAAATATTAGCAGCACGGTCCAGAATCACTAGGGAGCAGGCAAAGTTCTTTCCACAGAGAGTACAGTGGAAAATCAAACTCTGCGGGGGAATGTCACTCGGAAAAGCACCTTTGCATTTTGGGAGCAGGTGCTGGATTCTGTATTGGCCGTGTGTATCATAAATCATGGGTCCAATAAGCGTCCTTAATCCATCACACATGCCACAGCTGGATCACGAGATAAACTGGTCAGGTATTTGATTCAAATCCTCAAAGATCTTACCCATCCACACAATGTGCATTCTACTGCAACTTGCCAGCCTATCTTCCCTCCCCTTACAACTCTCTTTCCATATCCCAGAATGAAACCCATCATTCAGTTATGTTTCATCTTTCTCCTGACAAAAGTCAAGATCGTTCTCTCTTCAGGATGTTTAGACCAGGATGACTCCACACACTCACACCTTTTGCTTTGCCTACTGATATATTAAAACTGCATGGGTATTGCCTGGAAGAAAACTCAATTTACCTGTGATTTAGCCCCTGGAGTCATAGGCACACTGAAGTTATTCAAGTCCCAGATGAAAATTTCAGAATCATTGGCTCCAGAAGCCAAGAGATTATTCTGCAGGAAAAACAGAAGCTCAGCTGAAACTCCTACTTACTGGGAAAGAGGACAGATTTCTTAAAAATAAATGTAAGTTTAAAAAAAACCCAAAGCTTCCAAAGTCAGATAAGACCTGCATTTCACAGCCAATGCTAAGAAGATACTAACAGGATTATAAACCGAGCATGTTTCTGGCCTCCCATGTCTTCAGTTGTGCCATGGCAGAAACCTGTTTAAAATCTGTCTAGCAAGCTAGATTTGTCGTCAGCTAGTGTTACTCATCATGAAACTCTACCACAGGTCTGAAAGCCAGCCTCTGGCTATTTGAGCCTTTGCCCTGCATCCTGGCATCAAGAACATTCCTTTTGAGAAGGTACAGGCTTCCCAAAAGGGTCCATGGACAAATTCTAATTTGCCTTTGTTTTACCATAAGAAATTGCGTTCTGTTCACTTCTTGCTTATTCTGTAGTCCCTTCAAGTGTGATCAGAAACCCACTGAACTGGACACCAACTGAAGAAATAAACAAAGACGTTCTGATTTCTAACAGTTCATGGTCTAATGTATAACAGCATTACAAGCCGTGTTTTACGGTGAAGTAAGGTGACTTGATCCAGGTCACAGGGGAATTCAGTGGCAAAGTTGTCAACAGAGCCCAAATCAGAGTTCTAAGTCAGTCTTGTGTCACAGCTACCATGCCTCTTTCAGGTTAAAAGCCGCGTATTCAGTTAATAAATCTCTATACACAAGGGGAATAGCTCATGGGGGTTAAATTTCATTTGTTTATAAGTATCTTTACGTTGCATACCTGAAAAGGGTTAAAGTCAAGAGCTCGAACAGGCCCTGAATGCTTCTCTGTCTGCCCAATTACAGGCTCGCTCTTCGAAGCCAAGATCCGATGTGCACTGTACATTGTCAGTACCCCATTATCACCTCCGCCAATGATCACTCCAGAGGACTCTGGGGACCCATTTCCAAAGTTACCCCAGATCAGCTTATGGAACCTAAAGAAGAAGAAAATAAAGCTGGCATAGGCCACAATATTTGGTGGAAGACTAGACATTCTGCATTACCAAACACCCAGCATGACTTGTATAAAGCCAAAAATAGTCAGTCCTCGAAGACAGCGGTAAACTGATTCAAAGTTCACTTTACACCCTGAAAACACTCTCCCCCCCCTCTTCTTTTCTTGTACCAGAAAAGCCCTTTTCAGTTCCACTAATCGATATGTTAGTATGAGACACTAATACCTGTTTGAGGCAGGAAGTGTTCCTTTCTGCTTCATGTCCAGGGAGGGATCCCGGAAATCAACCTCAAATATTTCCAAGGTGGCATTTGTACTGAAGGATGCATCCAGTTGCTGGGCAGATGTTCCTAGCAGAAGTACAAGGGTAATACTTAGAATTGGGCACTGTTTTCAAGAGCACAAGATATAAATAGAGCAAGGCTCTGGTAACCAACCTACCCTTGAGAGTCAACGCAACATTGATACTGTGCCCATTCAGAGACAGTGTATGGATGAATACCTCAGAATCAGGAACCAACTATTATGACAAAGGCTTTGAAAGAAATTAGAACGTCAAGAAATTCTGGGCACCAGGGTCGCTGCTGTACAAACACCTTCCCCTCTTGGGATAGATATAATTCCTATACATTATCCAAACAGCCCAATCTTCTGATATTAAGCCTTTACCTAAATTACAAATACAGCTGCATCATGAAACCCGAAACAATTATGATCCCAAATACTTCTGTATACTGTTCCCTCAACCTTGACCCGAGGTCACGATCATAACTTCTAAACCTAGTCTATGCCAAAAGTTCTTCAACCTTAGCCAACCAAACATTCCTTGATGACCCACAGAGATCTGGCAGCCAAATAGTGATGGCTTCCTTCCTTCTCCCTAGCTTACAGAATAAAAGCTAAAAATAGACCTAACGTTGCCTAATGGAACACTGCCATACAAATAGTCACCCAGCTGCCACAGGGATGCTTTGCAACTGGCTATGGCAGGAGAAGTGCCCAAGAGACTATAAAAAAGCAGTACAAATAATGAAACAATGCAGCCTCTGATCTAAAGCAGATCGAAGCCAAGGCATTTGGTCCAACCAAAACTGTGGCCTTATTAGAGAAACACAAAATAGCCTATCTATCCCAAAAGTGGTAATGTTGTTTTTAAGGCCACAGCTGAACTTTAGACACTTTTTTGACAGTCACTCCCAAAAAAAAAAAACAAACAAAAAAACAAAACAGAACAATATGTCAGCCCTGAAAAACCCAGACAAGAGACAGGCCTGATTACTTCTTGTGCTGGGTAGACAACCCAAGCTGACAGTTCCACATGAGCACTAAATTCACCTACTGCCATCTCAGTGAACAGGCTGACTTCATGTTTCAGGAAATAATCTGATTATAAAAGTAGCGAATAATGATTAATACAAAAAATGGAAATTAAAGGTTTTGAAAATGTTGAAAATTGAATGTAAATCAAAACGGGCAATATTAGGAAGAAGAAAATTTTATTCTTTGGCTGCCAAGCTACACGATGATCACTGAAAACCATCAAAGTGAAAGTAAGCTGAAATGAATATGATAAGAGTGAACTTTGTGACATTCCAAGTAAGTAACCTTATTTTGTTTTATTTTTTACAGCAAGCAGGTATTGGAGGTCATACAAACTTAAATAGAAATTAAATTAAAAAAAAAAACGTGTATTCACCCTTTGAAAAATCACAGCCCTTTAAGTTGTCAAAGCTAGGCATGAAAGTAATCCTCTGGAGGTCAAAAAAAAAAAAAAGAAAACACTGTAATGTTTTCAGCATGTTGCTTGTAAGCTTTCCAGAGGTTATTAAAGTGGGAATTGTTGAAAGTTAAAGCCAATACAACTGTACATAACAGTCTCTCTGTGACTCGTACTTTAATTTTATTGAATTTGAAAAACTTTACCTGTTGCTAGATAAATGGGGTGGTTGTTTGCTGGACTCCATGCCTGGACAGCTGTTCGCTCAATCTCCTTTAGCTTCATTTTCTGGGCTCTAGAAGTAATTTCACATAGCAGTTAGCCAACATGAAAATAATCATACCAGTAACAAAATATCCCCCTTACTATGGTACCAAGAGAACAAATTGTTCTCAGAGAGACGTTACTTACTACTTCCTGAGTTGGTGAATACAGTTTTACAGGGATGAATTTGGGTATTTCAGAAATCGTGAAAAAAACAAAAACACAATACAACAATCCCAGCTATCTGATCCCTGATTTTCTTTCCTACATAGCTCTTTTTCATATACCCCAGTTACACGCAAGTTTCAGTTAAAGGAAGGGGATCTAAATTAAACAACATACTCAAGTCTTCAGTCCAGGCTGGTTTAAATCAGCTGCAGAAATTCAGTTAAATGTATTTGCAAAGCACTAGTTGCCCCCTCTGAACAAGACGATGTCAGTGTATGCATATGAAAAAAATTGAGCCAAAGGAATCTCAGGACAGGCTAAATTCCAAGCAGCAAAGTGATGTGGCAACAGAAAACAAAGTGCAATGCTATCATGTGCCAATTCAGTTAACGTACTTTGTTCTCACTCCTCTGAGAAGCCAAAGGAAAAAATCATTTGCCTTCTGCTTCACTTTGTAAATGGCAGGTGAAGGTGAGAGGACGTGATCCATAAGTTAACCATTGGGTTTCAAGCCCAGCTCTGACAATAATTCTTTTTATCGACTCTGGATAGATCAACTAACACCTGTAAAACGGCAACACAACTTCCCCATGTCACCAAAGAAAGACTAGTTGGGCAATAATTTGGCAGGATAACTGAAAGACAAACATAAACAATACACAGCCAGGAGACTGCAACACACTGAATATAAATACAAACAAATTGTTGTTCAATGTAGGATCCCGTTCTACATGAAAAGAAAGAACCCAGCACCTCTCAATCCCAGGCTATGTCCGTCCCAGGCCATGTCCGTCCCAGGCCTTTTAGGCATGTCAGTGACATAAATAATGAGTGGAGATATCATTCACAAGCTAGCAGCATCACTCTTGTGAGCAGTTCCTAAACCTTTTGAGCTTAGCTGCAGTACAATTTTTAATTCTAGCTAAGCAAAGCTGCTAACTATGCACTCGGATGATACCAATGATATCATGCTGAATAATATATGACTGGAAGCAGGCAGCACAGCAAAACACTCCGCATCTCACCAGCTTGCTGGGATTAACCTCTCCTGGATATTTGGCACTGTTTGCGTTAGCCAGGCTGGCAGTTAAACCACAGCCTGCATTCACATGCTCCCTCTGTCCAGATGCAGGCTACAACTGCCAGTGATTGAGAGTTTGGCCTTACTTAGACCAAAACATGGCTGTTCATTCCTAGCCAAGTTCACAGAGGTAGCTTGCTGTGGCCAGCACACTGCCTGGCCAAACCATATTAAAAAATAGTTTTGAAAAAGTCTTCCATCATCTTGCGGCTTGTATGAAGCTACAGTCTCCAATTACCAGCAGCCCACACACAGGGAAATACAGTCAGCATTGCTTCTTGGACTTGGACCTCCTGCCTAGTAACTCCACACCCTATTTAGTTTCTTCTCTACCACCAATCAGAAGGTAAGGGCACACTCTCTCTCCCCCATGTACTGTCAGGACATGCTGTTTAATGAGAATTGGATGTTTTCTAGCATTAGCCTGCAGCAGTGTCTCCCAAAGCTCAAAGTACCTGCTGTTCTCACATTAACCTTATCCCAGCTTAGCTGAGGCCCAGATGAAGCTGAACAGAACTCTTGCACAATAAAACAAGTGCAACTGTTTCCTCTTGCAGCCCAGGAACAAAGGTGGAAAGCCACATCCCCCTCATCACCATAACAGACCTCTAAAGCTTATTTTCCTATCTTCCAGTATGCTTTACCTAGTACTCATTTGGGCTCCATCACACCCCTTCTGCCAAGTCCCAGCTCCCACTTGTCTGTGTCCCACACTAGCACAGAAACATTGTCCCGGTCTGCTCCCTTTATCAGGGGTGGGGAATGAAAATATCCCCAGAAGGAGTCGCAGGGACCTGCTAGCACGGGCCTACTGCACAAAGCGCTGCCTGACTCCACTGATGTGGGGGAGCAGGACAGCCAGTACATTCCCTACCTGCCTCTTCCTCCTCCACTTGCAATCCATCAGTTGTAGGCTGGCTGTTGCCGGCTGCACATCCAGGCCTCACTGCCGCTTGACTTTTGAGAGGACAGCTCCCCTATTAGCCCATCATTATTAGAGAATGGCCAAGAGACCTCCTCCCTCTGGTAAGGGAGCAATGAAGCCTGCAGCCATCACAAGCTCGGGCAGGTGAATGGTACAAGCTCCCACCTTTTAGCCTCTGTGCTTCTACCAGTCCAGCTCCATTGCAGCTGAGGTTTTGCTTCAGTGCAGCAGCACCTCTTTAAATCACTAGGCTCTGAGTTTGGAAGGAAAAAACGCCAGAGTCTTGAGAATAGAGAAGAGTCTTACTCTTCTATACGATGAATATGTCTATATCCAGGATTCGACTCATAATGCTGGGGGGGGGGGGGGCGGAAAAAGAAAAAAAAGCAGCTTTTTAGCAACCTCTTGTGGCTGCCTGAGAGAAATGCACAATATTGGATTCTTCCATAAGATGTTTAGGGAGAGATTGCCACCTGCTGTCATCTCTCCAAAATAGCATCTAAGACTTCCGAGAAAGCTCATGCTTTTCTCAGGAGCTCTAATTAATTAATCATGACAACTCCTCCTCCAAACATCCGATCACGGATCTAACGTATTAGCGAATCGCAGCCCCGGTGGGAGCCCCAGGACGGGAGCAGCGATTCCCCAAAGCCTCTCCCCAAGCCGTGTTTTCCTGCACGGTGCCCTTAAAAGGTAACAGTGCACAGCAAAACCCGGCCGTGCCAGCTCTCCTCGCGCCGGGGAGCACGCAGCAAGCAGCGACAAGTGAGGGCACACGCTCTGGAACCACCACGGATTACGCTGACAGAGGCGGGACTCCTCACCTACGCTGACTTGAAGCGCTTGTGGCTTGGAGTACTTTGTAAAAGACCTGCCACGATAACTAACCCTGGTATCACTCTGGTAAGGCCTCCTCTCTCTTCCACCACCCCAATTCTGCCAATACAGCCCTAACTCTTCCAGTCCTCCCCCAGCCGGGCACCCAACCTCTGAAGGGTTCCTGCTGCCCCCAGCCTTCCAGCACAGCAGGCAGAGGAAGCTGAGGGCCTGATCTGATCCCCTCAGCTAAGGGTGAAGCGTTGGCAGCAGAACAGGAGAGACTCGTCCAAGGTCACCCAGGAGGAAAGCAGCCACCCTAAGGGCTGAGAAGGGCCTTTCAGCCACGACACGAGGGTTAAGGTGCAGACTGCCCTACGTTCTCCACACCCCAGCATCGATTAAAACCTTTGCACTGCCCCTTCCTTTCGCAACGGCCTGGCACCCTCCTTTCCCAATCCCCCAGCTCCCCAGCACCCCAGCCAGCTCCCCTAAACACTCGCTACAAGCCCGGTTACAGGAGGCAGAAGGGCGCAGCGCTAATCCCAGCTGATCACGCGAGGCGGGGCTGGCGCGGGGCAGAGCTCAGCACATTCCTCCCTGACAGCCACCGGGGCACGGAAACCAGCTCCTCACGCCCCAGGGCTGCCCCAAGCGCCCGAGCACGACGCGTGGGGGGACAAACGGCTCCGCACCGAGCGTTATGGTGCCCGACAGGGCTGGGGTGTCCCCCGGCTACCCCACAGCCCCCCCCGCCGCCCAGAAACCGGGGCGGGGCCGGGGACGCGGGACCGGGGCAGGGCAGCGAAGCCGGCAGCGGGGCCGGGGGCAGCCGCTCGGCCCCAGCCCGAGCGGCGCGGGGGCGGAGCAGGGGGGGTCAGGGAGGGGCGGCCGCGGCCCTTACCGGCTGCCGGGCCCTCCCCGGCTCCCGGCCGTCCCCGCCGAGCTGAGCCCTCGCGCCGGTGGCCGCCGGCAGCCCAACAGGCGCCGCCCCCGCCCCGCCGCCCGCAGGAGCGGCCCCGCCCGCCCCGCCGCGCCTGCGCGGCCCCGGCCCGGCCCCTTCACTGGAGCTTTTTTTCCTTTAAATAATATAGTTTCCTTTAAATACGCGCTTCCCTTAAAGCACCGAACTGGGTCATGACAGGGTGTTGGTAGCAAAGCGCAGCACGGGGTTCATAGGAAGCACTCCAAGCCCTTAGCCTCCTGTGATCACCTGCTCCTGTAGCCAAAGAGCAGGGTCTCAGACAGAGCAACAGGGGAACTGAATTTTCACCATAAATCAGTGCTGAAGGCATCGCCCCCTCCAGCAACAGAAGGGAAGAGCTTATGGAAAAGGAAGGGTGGCACTAGAAAATCTAGGAGCTTGATCAAACGTAACTATGCATAGCTTTCGCAATCAACCTGCAGATAAAGCCGGAGGAGGCTGTGGTCTGCAGCCAGACGGGCACACTTTGTGGGTCAGGCTAACCCTAAACCTGGTGGCAGAGCTCAGGTCACGTAGCAGCCAACTGCGGCATCAGTGCTCTTGGACCTGTCATTTCACGTGACATGCCTGCGCTGTAGTTCAGTTCCAAGCAGCACTTGCAGTAAGCCACTTCATAACAGGCAACACCTCCTACACAGACAGGCTTAGCAAAGGGTGATTTTTGCATGAGGTAAGTAAACCTAGCAGCAGTCCTAGGACTGCTCTCAGAACTTAGCCCCATATAGTAGCCTGCCTAGAAAAATGACAGGCATCATTTAATTTTATTGGTCATTGCTTAACCTTCTCAAATTGATAAAAGACAACTAGCACAACAGGTATTATTGATATATTTCACTGCAGTTAGTGGTCAAACGAACAACCATTAACGTATGTCACAGTGATCACTAAAGATGCCACGCCCTGCAGAGCTGATGCAGGAGAAACACTTCCAGCAGCTTTCAGATTTTCCAGCAGCTTTCAGATTTCATAGTGCGTCACCACCGGTGCCTCTTTATTGGGGTCTCCTCCTCTCTCCAGATACAGGTCATTGAACGGATACTGCTTCGGTCCCTATAAAAACAGAAAAATAGCAGCAAATATATGACACTCAAATAATCAACTTAAGGGGTAAGGAGAAAACGTCCCATCCAGTTCCCATCAATCTCCCCTGCTTCCTCCCTTACCTCCCCAAAAAAAGGCTTGTCAGTTACAACTTAAATTCATATTTAAGTGCTTCAGTAGGAACATTCCAGACTTTCCTTGTACTCTAATATTCAGACTGTTGTTTTTTTTTTTATAAATCTATGTCCTTTAACAGAAACATCAAACATTTTATCAACCAACAGCTCATCTCTATATGTTTAGACTTATTTATCAAAAGTATTCAAATGATGCAGATCATGATGCAACTTAAACATAGGGCAAAAGAAGAGGAAAAAGCATCTCATGCACACACACGCAGAGGAGAATGCCCAGACCAAAGGAAGGATCCTGTAAGAAAATTAAGAAATAGTTCCCCAAGAATGGGAACTGCTCACTGAGACAATCTGTGAGCTGAGCCAAGCCAGCTAACAGAATAACTCAGCCTGAACAAGGCCTCCCTGCTGCCAGCAGGGTTTCACACGCACACTCACTCAGCTTCAGCAAAAACACCCTTTTGGCCATCAGCAGTGACGAGCAAGAGCTACTGTTCCGCCCTTTACCCAAGGGTGTAACTCACCACAGGCCTGTAGGATGGGTAGAACCCTCCGATGCCAAACATGATCAGCATGGTACTCAAAAAAATGAAGAAGTGCTTGCGCATAGTATGCCATGGAATTTGAGTGGGGGATGTATCAAAACGGTTCCGAATATACATGTCAAAGTCCCAGTGCATCTAAAGAACAAAGGAAAAAGACTACACATTTACCAGCAGTACTCAAGCTGCTCTTAACTAGGAGAGAAGTATTTACAGCATTCTCATTCACAAAGCTGCCAGAAGCTATGTTTCATGTTTCGCAGAGGCAATACGTCACCTATAGTCATGGCAAGTTGTTGATTACAGTAAAAGTCAAGACTCCAAATACCATGTTTATACCTATATGTTTATACCAGACACGCATGCTTAATTATAACATACCAGCAGCTGTTATTTATCTGCATAATCACTCCACCTTAGATTTGCTCCCCAGTGCTGTTGAGAAAGCATGGCACAAATTGGCACCCTTGTTTATGGAAGATCAGTCCCAAACCTCAGCAGAAGTAGCACTTATTTCAAGCAAAGAAGCAACTACCTGCCATTTGGAAGCTGGCTCCTCAAAACAGGTAGAGCACCTGCTGCTGCTGCTGCTTCATGACAAGAGCAGGGGCAGTAGCAAGCTAATGCCCTTCTTGACTGAAACAGAAGGGCATTCAGACTTCTGCCTCAAAACATACATAGGGAAGTCCTAAGCACGTTCCGCCTAGGCTCCTATCAGATTATGGAAAGCAGAGAACTCATTAATTTGCAGCTCAAGTACTGCCTCTAGATCCCCTACTTTTAAATTTTCATACACAGCCATTTTGCTGTCAACCCCCGAGAGGCAGACTGAACAGAATTCAGCTGCCTAGACAGAAGCATCTGCCAACACCTGCAACGCACCAGTATATTCCACTAGGCCCCCAGCTGCCAACTCCACGTGGAAATTTCAGACCCCCTCAGGTATTGAAAAGGCACAGAAATCTGAGATTAAGCAACTGAATCCTGCCCTGAGCGTTACGGTGCCATCCCTAAAAAGCAATGAGATATTAAGGACAATGTTTGGGGCAGGAGGCCTTGTTTTCAAGCACTTGTTCAAACCTAAATTACAGCTATGAATTATAAGCAAGAGTCAGTTCTTACAAGTAAAGATCTTATCCCACCTCAAGGGCACAAGTAACTATACAAGCATTCCTGTTCCAAGCAGCACAGAATCACTGCAAGGTCTTCCATGTAATTGCTTCTGCAGTCATTACAACATAGACTTAAAATTTTACTGTGGTACACACGATAGGGTGCTCTTGCATGCTTATACTATGACATATGACATACACGTGCTTACATAATTTCTAATTGTAATAAAAAGTATTCAAGTCAATTACCAGATTCAGTAATCACAGCTAGATTTCAGTCCTTCACAGAAAGACCATGTATTAACTGAAAGTTACTCCTGACAAGGAGCTTGAAGAACTTAGATTTTGCAAGTTAATGTACATGTTCTGTCTGCCCATTTCTCTTAAGGCTGTCTTGCACACTTTCTTCAGAGAAAGCCTCCTTATTTCTATTTTATCCCAAAAGAATCCTGGAGTAATAAAACAGCGATAGCTGCTTCCATTGGACTAGACTGACCTCTACACAAATGAGGGCTTCTTAGCTAGAGGAACCTGAACTAAGTTCCGACACCGAGCCAGATCAGGCAAAGAAAATGGAGAAGCCTTTCCCATTGCTACAGAGAAAGTTTAATTTGTAAAGTTATTCTTATAGGTAATGAGATGTTAACGTTCCTCAGCACTTCCACAGCAATTGTTTAGCCTGATGACCACAGCCTAAATTTACTTTTAATTGACCGTCCCTGTGTTATGCATAGGCAACACACCCCTGCACTCCAGGATGCAATTGGACAAAGAATTACAAAGAAAGCACTAAGTAGACATATGTCTTAGTATTTAGTAACAGCAGCATTAACGGCACGAAAACTGCTACTGGCATTCTCACCGGCTCTCCCCAGTTATGCCTGGTATCTGGCTGGTCCCACTGGTACCAGGGGTCTCTCTCATGAGCAGAGCGTTTAGGGAGCATGGGATAGTCACCATACCTGTGAGAAACAGGCGCACAGAAAACAAACAGCCAAGAGAACTGTATTAAGTTTTGATATATATATTGTGTAAGACTTTATAAAATAGATGTATGAAAATGGAAGAACACTTTCTTGCTTCTATAGGTTCTGAACTATACATATATGCTTTTCTTTAAAGAAGAATCGTGCAACTCACATGCAACTTGCACAATCGTCACCTTGATAGAAGTTATTATATCAAATGGCATACGTCAAAGCATGCTTGTCAGGCTATGGTACAGGGAAGAAAATGTAAACTTCACTGAAATATAGAACCCTTCTTGTCTGGTATTTGGCATGTCTGAATATTCCCCAGAATTTAAACTTCTCCTGAAATATTTATTCCATAAATGGAATTTATAGGGTTCATCCCTCTCATTACAACAGCATACAAAGTCTCTCAGACAGTATTATATTTACACAGGCCTCCCATTCATTCTATTTGCTTCTGTTTTGCTTCTGTTTTGAGCATTTCTTTCCAAGCTGTAAGCTCACAGCACGGCATCCAGCAGTACGCAACAGAGAAGACTTTGAGGCCTCGGCAGCCCCAGGGGCACAAAACCCCCCAAGCTCACCCTAAGCCATCGTCGGGGTAGGGCTGGTAGTCCTCCACCCTCATGTTGTACTTCTTGGCAGCAGCTGCCCGCTCCTCCGGCGTCCGCGGGTAGGGCCCAGGCAGCAGCTCCGAGGACAGACCCGAGGCTGCGGGACAGCACCGAGGCGGGGTGGGTGCAAGCCAAGGGGGGGCCGCGCTGCCCTCCCAGCCCCACACCACCACCCCGCAGCCCTCAGGGACACCTCCCGCCTCACCACGGCTCCCCCCCGAGCTCCCGCGTACCCGCCCGGGCTCCCAGCGGCGCTGCCACCCTCAGCGCCCGCAGGCGGGCGGCCGCCCGCTGCCAGAGGACACCGCCGAGCCCGGCCGCCGCCATCATCCCTCCTCCCAGCGCGCAGGCGCCGCCGACGGCGGCCGGCGGGGCCAGAAAGGCTCGGGGCGGAGGTTGCGCGGCGTGGGTGTAGCGGTGCGGGTTTGCAGGCGCGAGCGGCGCCTTGCCGTGCATAACGCCACTGTGAGCGCGAGCAGGCTTTGCGGTCCGCTCCGCTGTGCGAACCCGGCGTGGCTGGGCCCGTCCCCCCCGGTTATTCCCACGATGGGCAGCGTCCCTGTGACGACCTCCGCGAGGAGCCTCAGCGGATCGAAACCCATCGCGGCCCAGCCCTCGTTCAGGCCGCCGGTGCTGGGAGCAGCGCTAATCGCGGGCCCGCTGACGGGACGAGGGCAGCGGCGCTCCCTCGGCTGCCCCCGCGCGGAGCCGGCCGCCGAGGCGCTGACGAGCGCAGGCCCCGGGCTCCATGAGCCGGGCCCGGCCCGGCCCTGCCCGCCTGGGGTCGCTGCCCGCCGCCGCCGCCGCTCCCTCCGCCCGTCTCCATGGTGCCCGTGCGCTCGCTTCCGGCGTTGCTAGGGGCGGGCGACTTCCGCTTCCGGCGGCCGTCCACTTCCGGGTTTCCCGGTGGGAGGCGGCGATGGCGGCGGCCTCGTCCTCGTCGTCGGCGGCGGCGGCGGGGTGCCGGGAGGGCCCGGCGGCGGGGCCCGGCTGGAGCGAGGCCCAGCTCCGCCGCTACTCCTTCGAGACGCGGCCCATCCCGCGGCTCAGCCACAGCGACCCCCGCGCCGAGGAGCTCATCGAGAACGAGGTGCGGCGGGGCCCGGGGGGCCCGTCCCGTCCCGTCCCGTCCCGTCCCGTCCCGTCCCCCTCAGCTATAACGAGCGTTTCGCCGCCGCTTCGGTAGCGCTGGGTTGTGAGAGCTGCGGGAAACGTGCGCTTCGCGTTCTTTTCTCTTTGGGTGGAAGTCAGGGAAGCGTTAGGTGGAGCTGCGGGCTGCCGTCTGCGCTTTTTGAAATGAGAGCGGCCGCAGGTGTGGAGTTTGTATGGCGGTAGCTGCGCTTCTGGTGGCTCCGGAGGACAAACGCAGTCTGGTTTTGGTAAGGCTGGCAGGTTTTGGGGAGGCAAACCTGCGAGAAGGGAGGTTGCGAGTGTACAGCTTGGGAGCAGAGCAGCTGTTGTTCTTTTTCACTTCTCAGCGGGTACACACGAGGAGGCAGGTGGCTACTTTTGTGTAAAAGAAGTGGTTCTTGTTTTAATGTAGGAGCGATGAGGAAACTTCCGATTTTGGTGGCTGTGGGTTATCTGTGATTCTCTAGGAACAGCGATGAGCGCTGTCTCCTTTTCCATCTTCAAAAACATCTTTTTGCCAATGTTTACTACTTAGTAGCTGAAAGTGACCAGGCAGAATTTACGATGTCTCCTTGCTACGTGGCAGGACCAAACAGCCCTAAAACAGTTCCCAGACGGTGTTTGTCTAACCTCGCGTGTCAGAGATGAGCCAAGTAGATAGTGGAACCTGTCCCATTGCTACTAGGAGCCTGCTGCAGGAGCAGGCCACCACTCTCTTAAAACTTCCTAGCATATTTTGCATTTTTCTATCCGGATAAAGGATCTCATCACACTAAATGCCTTTTCCAATTGCCCACATCCAAAGAGAATTTTGGGGGTTGCAGTAACAAATACAATCGTTCTCGAGTTCAAAAGGTATTTGAATTGATAAACTTCCTGTTTTTCTCCAGGAGCCGGTGGTGCTGACAGATACAAATCTGGTTTATCCTGCTCTCAAGTGGGACCTGGACTACCTCCAGGAAAACATTGGCAATGGGGACTTCTCAGTGTACAGTGCCAGCACGCACAAGTTTTTGTACTACGATGAGAAGAAGATGGCCAACTTTAAGAATTTCAAACCCAAGTCGAGCAGGGAAGAGATGAAGTTTGCTGAGTTCGTGGACAGACTTCAGGAAATACAACAAAAAGGGAGTGCTGAGAGGTAAGTGATATGTGGAAGTTTCTCCGTTTCTGCAGGTCTATGTACTGGGTATGTTTCTCTTCAGTGACTGTTGATTAAAACCTCTCAAACTTTTCATTTGTATAAGCTTTTCCTGCATAGCTGCTACAACTGTATTATCCAATTAAAGAAAGCCATGCACTTAAATAATCAAAACTGTTCAAATTGTATATTTACAGAGATTCTTCTCTGTCCATGGCAGGGTTTGGATAGAGAAGGCTCTACACATCCCTTGGTTTTGGCAGACTATGCTATTGGTAGAGGAGCTTAGTTACAGATCGAAAGGCTTGATGGAAACATGCTGTGTTTCCTGAGCGCTTTTTTGCCCTCACACGCTTGTGGTAGATGAGGTAACTCATTGCAGGGGACTGGAAGCGGTGACATTTATCTGGGGATCATTCGTGGGTGTTTTTGATACTGGATAGTGGCCAGTCTGGTAAGGGATTCCTCCTCTTGCACCGTGAGGTGTTGTTCTTGATCTAAAATTCTGATTTTTTTTTTTCCCCAGTGATTGTTCATGCGGGGTTGTGTTCTGTTCCATTTTGTACCAGAGAATCATTCGGCAAAGCTTGTGGACTTCTGGAAGCTCTTCCTTTCCACAGCTGTTTATGGTGCTGATAGAACAGAATCTCTAGAAGTTCTCTCTCTCTGTTTTTAAAGTCTCTCTGAAGAGATGCAGAGATGCATCTTTATGTTCATTACAATGCTTAACATTTGATTCTTGCCTTCCTCTGGGGAAATATAGGCTATATCTGCAGCAAACCCTGAATGACACAGTTGGAAGGAAGATTGTGGTGGATTTCCTTGGCTTCAACTGGAATTGGATTAACAAACAGCAAGGGAAACGTGGCTGGGGTCAACTGACTTCTAACTTGCTTCTTATTGGTATGGAAGGTAAGCGGCTTCCTGTTACTAGAGAAGGGGAGAAAGTTTGTCTTTAAAGTTAATTTTGCACTAGTTTCTAAATGTTCCTTCCAAGCAAGCAGTTTAAAGCTTTTGGCTGGAAGGGTACTGTTGCCACAATTCAATGCGCGTTGAAAAGAGAAGAACCCCAAAGGAATAGCCTGCTTGCTGAGAATGCGTGGAGGTAATCTCCTGCTCCTGGAAAGGCTCTGCGTGATGCTCTCGGGGCTGGCTTTTCAGTGATAGCTGATCGTACTTTGAAACCTGTTTTTTGGTTGGACAATTCAGATACAGTAGATTTTAAATGCCTGGAGTCGGAGTTTACAAATTGAGCAAAGTTAGCCTTCCGGGCCTTTCTTAGGAGTGACCAGTTACCCAACGAGATTTTCTCCACCGGAGGAAACATTGGTTCTTCCATGAGGTATTTGCTCTAAATTGAGTTGGTGCACCATGCTAAAAAGGAATTCTCCGTCAATTCAGAACTGAATAGAGGGCGCTGGAGAACTTGAAGATGGATAAACCCTAATATAACTGGATAAAGTAGAGTTCCAAATCCCTGTGGAGACTCATTCGTAGGCAGGTGCCTTGGGAGATAGAGGTACTACTGCACTTGACAAGGAGAGCATTCCAGTAGAAAGTAATCTCAACAATTGCGCCAGGAATGCACACAGTTTTGTGGAGTGGGCTGGCCTATAATCCATGTGGCCGTCATATCCGTATGTCCAGTTATAATTACCCTGCAATTCGTGGCTGTTCAGTTCTGACTGCGGGTATTTTTTCCCCTCTGCATTAAGTCATATTCAGCTTGCAGCAGTTTGTCTTTAACACGTGCTTTTCTAGCTGAGAAGAGAGAACCTCATTTAAAAGTACTGCATCAACACTTCCATGTAGGTCATAATATGATCAACAAAAATCCTATTATCAGCAGGTTCTGCACAAAAAAAAACCACAAGGGATTGTTGTGAACCAGTGTGTACTAGTGATCTATTTAATGAAGTTATGGGGTTAACCGTTATCTTAATTCTAAAATATATCTTAATAGAAAACACATGTAAAAAAAAAAAAAAGCCAAATGAGCAATATCTGAATTGGCAAACAGCCTGAAAACAATAGAGGGGTGTGAAATGACTCACTGTATTTTAAGATTTGATTAAACTTAACGTCTAGTGGTGATAGTCAAGCTTCATAATCAGTGCCTTAGGCTGAGCAGGGGCAGTTGTGTTATGAAGCCACAATGACTGGATTTGTTTAGTCTTTTTTTTTTTTTGCAAAACTACTGGGACGTTTTTCAAAATCAGACTATTAGACTCCTCTAGACTAATAATAATTTTATAAAGTCCATTCCACAGCTTATCTGCTAAACATTGTTTTATGAAAAAACTTCTCATCAACATTTGCCATCTGCTGTTCATGGAGACAAGCTGGAGATCCTAGTCCTGCGGAGCACAAGTTGCTGAATATGGATTTAGAATGGCAATTGTTAAGTGGGGTAGCAACTGCTCAATAAAGGCTGACTGATGCCATGTTCAGTTTGTAACATTTCTGGGGTCATTTTCATTGCTTAGTTTTCTTGATATATGGAAGTATATTTACTGTCTTCACTCTACCAAGGAATATAACTTGGTTCAGTCTCTTATAACTGCATGAGTGTCTTGTTTTGATTATCCTCTGCCCTTTCTGTGTAGGGAATGTGACGCCAGCTCATTACGACGAGCAGCAGAACTTCTTTGCTCAGATTAAGGGTTACAAGAGGTGTATCCTTTTCCCTCCTGATCAGTTTGAATGCCTCTACCCTTATCCTGT
Source organism: Cygnus atratus (assembly GCF_013377495.2). Classification (NCBI taxonomy): domain Eukaryota; kingdom Metazoa; phylum Chordata; class Aves; order Anseriformes; family Anatidae; genus Cygnus; species Cygnus atratus. The sequence continues at coordinate 20,178,408 of NC_066368.1, forward strand.
GCACCATCCATGTGACAGACAGAGCCAGGTGAGAGTAGCAGATTTGTTCTCGGCTTCATCAGGGGAAAAAAGGGCATTTATGAAGATGCTAGGTGGGAAGAAGCTATGCTAGAATTAAAGCTGCATACCACTTCTGAACTTTGGCAACACCAGAGTTCAGATCTGTTAACATTGAGAACAGATGGAAGAACTGGAGGAGTTTCTGTTTGTTTCAGTTCCTAACCTGCAAGCATTAGGATTATAAATGTCTCCTACTGATTAAAAAAACAAAACAAAACAAAAAACCAACCAACCAACCAAACAAACAAAAAAAACTGGTATGCAGCTGCTGCTTCCTCTGTTCTGGTTCATTGATCACTTGGCCAAAGACAGATTTGCTTGTAGACAAATTTCAGGACTCCTTTTGAGGTGGTGGCACTTTGAGGATACTGCAGGCACTTGTTATGGAATTAAGAAAAATGGGGATGTAAAAACCATAAAGGAAAGATCAAGACGATTTCATACTGAGACCTAATAAGGAGGGCTCTCACTGCAGGAAGTTTTTCCTGAGTTTCTAACTCTTTTCTTGTGTTAGGTGGACTTTGACAATCCTGACTATGAGAAGTTTCCAAATTTCCGGAGCGTGGTTGGCTATGAGACGGTGGTGGGGCCGGGGGATGTACTATACATACCTATGTACTGGTAAGAAGGATGGTGGGAACAGTGCTGTGACCAGCAAACAGATTTAACAGAGGTTCTTCTCTTTAAACTCTTGGTATGGCTCTTAAGAAAATTTTGCCATTCCAGCAAGTATGATGTTTTCTGTGATAACTTGGGCCAATCTGCTTCCTATCTTTAGGATGGGAGTGGTAATTCTCCCTGATACTACATTGTTGTGTGTGTGCTCTACTGACATGCAAGAAGAGGGTCTGTATTTAAATAAGGAGAGTTCTCCAGAAGTTCTGTGGCCTTTGTGGTGGATGTATAGGGCCAGGATTGTCCAATGCAGTTTGAACACATAATGTTTGCTAAATATTTGCCTATAAGCTGTAGCAATAGGGTTTTTTTTTTTTTTTTTTCCCCTGCTATGTCTGTGCAGGTGGCACCATATTGAGTCTCTCCTGAATGGCGGGATTACCATCACTGTGAACTTCTGGTACAAGGTGAGTGCAAGCACCTTCCTGTGCAGCTTGGGTAGATCTGTTCCAGTGTACTTTTTCAAATAGAGCTGTATTGGCGCATGTTGTCATTGCAATAACTTAATTGCTCCAAATCCCGTGCTTGAAAGTTGAAAGCTACTTTCTGTATTTCCTGTGGTATGCAAAGAGCTGGGTGTCTGGGAGAAGGTGGAATAACCTGTCAATTCAGTAAGCATGCAATGAGTTGCTTTTGGTATTTCAGGGTGCCCCAACCCCTAAGAGAATTGAATATCCATTAAAGGCTCATCAGAAAGTGGCGATAATGAGGAACATTGAGAAGATGTTGGGAGAAGCCTTAGGAAATCCACAAGAGGTACAAAAGAGAACTAAATAGTCGCTGCTGTTGAAACGGTTGTAGGTTAGTGCAAAGCTCAAGATGCCTGCTTATTTGGCTCTGCAGGCATTGTCACAGCGTGGGTAGGAGAAAGCAGTGTTCCTCTTTTGCTGTGACTGGTTCTTCATGCTGTATTCAGAATGTCCTTTGGCTAGAAAAAAAGCAAACTCCTTAACTTGAAATTCTGAAAAACTACAGGCAGTGGAATAACTGTTTTCATATATGGGGGAAGGTGTATTTTTGCTTTGGGCGCTGCCAGAGAAGTGTTGCTCTCAAACTGTCAAAAGTCTCCTATGCAGCAGCGATGCCCAGTATTTGAGGAAAATTAAAACCATTTTACCTGTTGAATCCAAATCTGTTGAATTGGAAAACAGCTTCTCAGTAAAGTCATGTGCTTCCCCCTTAACACATCCCAGTCATCTCTGCGTTTTCTGCGATTTTAACCAACTGGTATTTCAGAAAAACAGTACGCTGCAGTACTAATACATGCTTTTGAAGATCTCATGTTATTCTGAAAGTGGAAATACTGGATGTGAATAGAAATGCTTTTGTGGTCTATTTCCCTTACCACTGTGCAGGAACTATTCTTTAGTTCAGTAGCATGAGGTCAGGCCTTTCCTCCGCAGTTATCTTACCACCATAGCATGCTGAAGTTCTTCCTTCAGGCAGTGCTGAGAAATAGGAGTGGTCTTAGATTTGCAAGGTTTTGTTTCCAGCCGTCAGTACTAATCTTCATTCCAGGTGACCCCAAAGACCAGAGAGGATTCAGTGGGTAAGAATATTCCTTCTTTCACCTGCAAAAAGCAACCGATGCCTACTGGCTCCTTTTAGTAGCATCTACTGAGAAATCATAAATCTGTGCTGGGAAGTGAAAACATTTCAAACCAATGCTGCGCACGCGATGTTTGGTGGCAACTGAAGTTGAGTGTTGACTGAGAACTCTGGGTGCCCTACTGTGTTATCTAGAAGATACCTAGAAACCGATTCAGTGTACCTTAGGACCAGTTTGCATACTGACATCCTCTGCCCTGGGCCATTCAGCTCGTAAGCTGTCTTGATGTGGGAGAAGCAGGCTGTGCAATTGCCACTTGTAACTGTTCTGGCTAACTGTGTTTTTGCTTTGAACAGGTCGGTCCCTTGTTGAATATGATGATTAAAGGACGGTATGACTAATGCCTGGCTGCCCCGGGTGACTGATGTTGGAGCTGCTTTGTTCACAAGCAATGGAAGATACTGAGCGCTAGTATTGCACGCAGCACTTAACAGACTGATGGGTTTCCTGGCCCATCCCTGTCCCTGCCCCACTACAACGAAGGGGGCTACTGGAACTGCAAAACCATTAGTACCCCATTCATCCTTCACTGTCATCTAACAGAACCTCCCAAGAACGAGTCTGCACTTATTGGAAGCTGGATTCATGCTCACTAACTTGTTTTTTTTTTTTTCCCTTCCTCTGCCCTGTTTGCCACAACAAGGAGCACGGCTTCTGGCACTCGGGTGTGTTGCTTCAGGATTTTCAGGCATTTGAAGAAGAGCTTGGAGGGGAAATGAGATTGATCTTGTTTCCTCAGCCTCATAAGGTTTGGGCCTCCTGGCTGGGTTTATGTGTTGGTGCCTGCAGTGGATATAAGATGGAAAGTGATAGGTTTCACAGTTCTCTGTTATTAGAGGACCTAGCCATGCTCAACTCTGGCACCTTTTTCTATAGTGGAAACGAAAATGTGAGCTGGCCTGTGCGTGATGAGCAACTGGACAAATGATTCGATTTCTTCAACGCAAGACTTTCGTGCTTGGGACTTTGCACAGGGTAGAGAGAGAGAAGTGAATTCATCTAGTATGTGAGCACCAGATCCCGTGCTCTCCAAATGTCTGTGTTGTAGGAGTCTAGATAAACCTCCTTCATTCTGACAGCAGTTTTGGGGAGTGAAGGCTTCTCTCCTACTCTTGTGGAGCTGTAGTGTGGTTAAAAGGGGACGAAGCATTATGAAGGGAGATGCATAAATGCCACGCCAAATTTCAAGTCGTGAATGATTAAGCCACATGTTTTTTAAAAAAAAAAAAAATCTCTAGGGGCACAGAGAGAGACTGTCAAGACAATGTCAGACAGGTACAGAGCCTCCCTTCTCCCCACCAGGGGTGCTGGCTCCTCAGACTAACGTGGGAAGTGCCCTTTTTACTGAAACTGCAAGAACTCGAGTGTGTGTGGCTGTGCACTTGTGCGCATGTTTGTGTGATGTTGTATGACTCCTGTCCATCAGTTTAATCCATGACAGTGTGTGGTTCTCTTCCTTGTACAGTCACTTGAAAGAGGTCAGGGCTTTCTGTTTTAATGTGGTTAAGTTTATCTTGATCCTTCTTGTGTTCTGGGGCTTGATGTGGCAGGCTGGGAAGTGGCAAGACCAGGGCACAGGAACAAGAGGAGCTTCTGGTTGAGTCCTTGGCAATCATCGTAAAAAATTATTTTGCTTTCTTCCACCTCTGCCGCTAGAAGCCCTAGGCTCATATGGAGGCTGGCTTTTTATTCCCCATGGTCCACTGCACTGCTCTTCCCGGTTTGGGGCAGTGTAATGGACTTGAATATTTGATGCAGTTGTAATGGGTCCCAAGAGCTAGAGGTGGAAGAAGCTGTTGTATTTTACTGCAGAGAATAGCAAACATTCTATTGAGACTTCCCGTTATTTTCCCTTTTTTTTCCTGACATGGTATTCTGATAAGTGTTGAGAAGATGGTGCTCAAGAAGTGCTCTGCCTTTGGCTTCAGGCTCCATCTTTTTCTGGGACAGCTCATGCACCTCTTGCCGTGAGCTTCTCTCGTGCAAAGGTGAAGGACTTCTTGAACAGGAAGTCCTGGGGGATAGTTTTATGGCTGCTTACAGGTCAGAACAAATTAAGTGTAATTGGCAGCTACAGGGCCCTTGATTAAGAAATATGTCCATGTCACCGAGTAGTCTGACTGCCGTGTTATTTGTTGCAGACTATCCAGAGCTGTGGTTAGATCCAAACGAAGGTCACTCAGCTGGATGCTTATCAACGCTCAGCCTTTGGGCATGTGGGGAAGAAAGTTAGGCTGCTGACTGGCCAAAAGCAAGAGCTTCCCAGGAATCCTGGGTATACGTGCGGTCTCTGGCCTTGGTTGAAAGATGCTCAAATGAAATCCCGTCTCTGTGCTATTTATTCAGCACACAGTAGTCTCCAGTACTACTTGTTAGGCACCATCAACTCTTGAAGCTCAGGGTGGGAGTTCACATCCCATGTGGAGAGAGAATGGTACTTACAGAACTTTAGGATCCTTTTTATCTTTATTTGCCAAAGGTCTAACTTTTTAAGTGTCTGAACAGTTTTTGCTGCACTTGACTTCGTGAAAGCTCATTTACAATGCACTGATGGACTGACTCTCCCCTTCCGTTTTCACCTTGTGCTTTCAATGCCCCTTGCCATGGTATTGGGAAGCTGTGTGTGTTCTCTGCTAGGGGTGTGTGTGTGCAGGGGGTGGGGTGTGACAAACACACGGTACCTTCTGAAGTGTAGTTCTTAAATACAACCAATGTTGAACAACAGAACTGCGTGGCTTCTGTTTTGTGAGTGGCTGTATAGGAGAGCAGTATAAGGAGATGTGTGTATGGAGATACTTTTCAGCCTAACTTCACTTTGTTATTCGCTGTTGAAGGCTGCTGGTCTCCAAAGCTGCCTTCAAAACAGCAATACCAACTGCATTACTGTGTCTTCATGATTTTTTTCCCCATACTACTCCCATCAGCCTGAAAGGAAAGCTGGGAATAAAATGATATCTTTGAACTTTTTAAATGACAAATGTTAGGTAAGGAACAAATTCTTCTCCCTGCTGACTTGAATGCTGTCACTATGCTCTGGTTGCTGATGAAACCAATGGAGCGAACTACATGGTCAGGTCTAATGAGTTCCATCAGTTGTTTCTCTTTTGGAATATCTCATCCTTTGTTTGATCCTTTATCTGATTCATGCTTTAGTCAGGGCGATTTTGGTGGGAGGTTTCCTGTTTGTGTAACTCTGCTCCCTGTTAGCAGCCTTGGGTGGTGGAGTCCTCTCTACAAACCAAAGACATAGATCATGTTATGCTGGTGATAACTACAGCAATTTTAGCATCTAACCATCAGTGAAACATTGTTGGCAAAATCAGCCCAAATTTCTAATGTGTTGTAAAATGGGGAGAAGTTGAACAGAGGATACGGATGTTGGGGGTGGTGGTGAGACAGACAGCTGTCTGACCCTGGGGTACCGGGACTGGCAGTCTCCTCACGTCCTCAAGGGATAGTTTGAAATGTGGAGGGAGTAGGAAAGACAAGTGGTAAGACTTCTGTGGCCATGGGCATTCACCCTTCCCTGCCGTGCCTGCTGGGATCATCATCTCTTTGACACACAATTGCTTCTGTTATTCTGAGCTTAGTTGCCTGAATGTGTCTGATTCTGTAGTCTTTTTTGTACGTGTCCCTCTTGAGTAGCGTGCATGGCTGGTACCACAAAGCTCAGAAGTGTCTTGGGTCGTGGAGAGAAAGAGAGGAAACAGGTATGCGAACTGCGGCATTTAATGGGTCCAAGGTGAAGCCTTGACAGGGTCAGGGTCAGACATGAGAAGGAATAGGACCAGGTGCAGAGGGACCAGGTGCAGAAATAGTTGATGCTGGGGCAGTGTAACACGGGGGGGAGGGGTGAGACCTTCAGCTTTAAAGCAGCCCTTGAGGGAAATAAAGGCAGGCCTTGGGCAAAGCTACCGCTGCTTTTCTTTAGGGCAGTTCCTAGCAAGGAGCAAGCTGACCTTGAACACAGCCAGCTACTCAGCTCTAAAGCCCTGGAATGGGGACAGCACACTCCAGCCTTGGCACTCCTTTCTGCCACATGTGCACGAGGGGTTTCCTTGCACCAGGAAGTTTTCCTTGTCCCAGGAAGTTCTGAAGGCACCAACATCCCTGGGTGATTTTCTGTATTGGTGCTGTGAAGAAGGAGTTCCTGTTCAAGGAAAGGAAAAGAGACGTTACTGTGACAAACACATGCAAAGTAAGTTCTAATTACTGCCTTGCAAAGTCAAATATTTGTTGCAAGCAGAGGACTAATTGTGGGGGGAGGGAGCGGAAGTAGAGGCTCGTGGAGTGTAAGTGGAACAGATGCCCGGACGCCTTGGGGAAACGCAGCTTTCCTCTACAAATCAGAGCTTTAAATTACAAGGCTTTTACCAAAGAGAACAGTTGTGAGAAGTCGTCTGCTCTCATTTGCGTAATGGCTTCTGTCACTGGTGATTAGACACAGGATGAAGGAAAAGAAATTTGACAATTAGGAATGAGCGATCATTAATCAGAATCTTTGTTAGAAGGAGGGAAGGGGGGGGAGAATATCCCTCAAACAATGGAGGCAGCCACAAGAGCCACAGTGAAGTCCATGAGATGCATAACTGAGTGCTACCGTTGCTCCACAGAGCCCCCTCCGCCTAGATGTGGAGCAGCAGCAAGGGTCTCAGCTCTGATGAAAGGCTTGTGGAGGAAGGCAGCTGGGCAAAATCTTCCCCATGCTGCTCAGTAAGTGTCACCTGTATGCTTAGTAAGGGAGATGTATCTTGGAGCCCTCTCCTTGCCCCATCAACACCTTGTGCTTCCTTCTCAGTGCCTGCCCGCACACTGCCAGCAGAAGGCACAGAATCAACTTGTTAAACTTTTCGGACTCCTTTCCCCCAACCTTACAGGCAGCCTTGCAGATTCTGGTGTAGAGCAGAGCTGGAATGGGCCTTGACTGGCACATGGAAAGAGTAGGATGAGCAACATGAAAGCAGTTCCAGCTCTTCTGATAATGCTATTGCCCACAAGAGCAAGGAGGAACCTGATGGGCTGCATGGCAGATAAATAAAAGAAGGTACTTGTGACCTCTCTTTGTTTGTCATTTGCTGGCTTAGCTCATCAGACAGCTATGCACAATAAAGTATATGTATTTGGTTTTTGCTTCTTTGTTACCTGTTTTTCCTACAGCTGTCATCCTTGAAGGTGTCCTGTGTGACTGCTACTGCAGGGAGGCACAAACAGAGGTATAGTGAACAGAATAGCACCTACCTCACACTGAGCAGATGCCTACCCCTCAGATGAAGGCTTATAGTCTTGTTCGAGCAAGGTGTCACTGAAGGGATAGGTGAGGTGCAGTGCTTACGCTGAACAGATCTGTAGGGGTATGGCATCTTCGTAAAACCCCATACTTTCACTAGAACAGCACTTAGAGCACTACATACTGAGCACGTATTGGGGTCTCTCCTTACTGAACACAAAGCTATGCCTCTCTAGCAGACACAGACACAGACTTCTAGGTTGGAAGAGACCTCAAGATCATCGAGTCCAACCTCCAACCTAACACTAAGTACTCCACTAAACCATATCGCTAAGCTCTACATCTAAACGTCTTTTAAAGACCTCCAGGGATGGTGACTCCACCACCTCCCTGGGCAGCCCGTTCCAATGCTTAATAACCCTTTCGGTAAAGAAGTATTTCCTAACATCCAAGCTAAAACTCCCGTAGCAGCCACTAAGTATTTTAGTTTTGGTAGGCTAGACTTTACAAGCAGGATGTAATCAGTTTACCTAATGCTCAACTTGATCAGTAAGCCAGTGGCCAGCAAGGCACAGAGGGATGTTCAACCCAGAAGCTAGTTTGCCTTCAGAATTATAGCCCAGACTGTTCCATCAGCTCTGTCACAATAGCTTGCACCTGTTTGAAACTTTCAATCTATTGGGAAATATATGGAGAAAAGGGAAAAATGGGTAAGGTATTTGAGTTCTCCAAACAGAAATAGTTGTGCATTATATATAAATAAATATATATAATGCAATAAGTCTATCAGTATCTCCACCTATAGCTCCACAACCATTTCCTGGTTCCGCCAAACACTGTCACACAGAGAAAATCACCTTAAATGTACACAACTTGTAGAACCATGGCAGTAACTTGCGCCTGGGTAGAGAAAGCTAAGTGTCTTTACTGGGTGTGATTGCAAGGAAAAATCACCACTCAGCAGCTGGAAAAAGCAGTAGCTAGTTGATTGCATACGTACATGCACACAGTGTTTGCCCAGGCAAACAGCAGGGTGAAGGTTAAGCACAGGAAGGGTATTTAGGAGTGAGTGGCTGGCTGGCTAGCTAAAATCAAAGGACATGAGGATATCATGGTGTTACAGCAGATGTTGGGAGCTTTAGGCATATTGCAGTAGGGGTAGGGTTCATGTGAGCTGAAGTGGGTGTTATTGCAGTGGAAAGCTGCAGTTCTCATTCTCAGTTCTCTAAAAATTGACATGTTGTATATGTATTTCAAAGTCTTGTCATGTTAGATATTTTAGTGTGGTTTATAGGAAGAGGCACTGCGTCTGATTAGATCAACAAATACAACTTGGGAGGGAGGATGACAGACCATTTGTGGGGCAAACAAGGTTGCTTGGTGTATCTTATCAAGACTGGAGCTTACTGGATTCATTGATTTCAGTGACAGCTTCTGTCTTTGCAAGGCTGGGTCATTCCCTTGAGGCAGAGGTCTCCATCAGGGTGATTATTCTTTCTGTGACTGGAAATCAAAGCAGATATTTCCAAAGGGGAGAGCTGAATCTATTTCACCCCACTCCTAGCTGACTCCAAGTTCAGACAAATGATAGCACTTGGATTTTCAACCTCTTCTTTTCATCCTCACGTTTTTTGCAGATGGTAAGGTAGCTTGTGGTGATGTGGGACTGCTGTCGGAATACCTCACAAACATGCCGTAAGCCCTGAGAACGCCCAGGCTTTGACTTGACAAGGTATTGCCCTTGCTGTAAGAGGTGTCACTGAACTGGGTGGCCAGAGCCTTAGGTGTGATTTTCATCTCAGAGTTTCAGCTGTGTTTTTTCCTGAACAGTCAGCATTGGCCATTGAATGCTTTGACAAGTAGGACCTTTGGGTTTGGCTTTGTAACCCTTTGAAGAGCCAGGAAAGAGGGAATGCTATCCTGTGCTGAGGTAAGCTGTGTTATGAGATCTGCTGCACTCCCTAAGCTGCTGAAGCCCCCCTGGCCTCATGTGGGGAGCTGTGTCAGGGCTCTAGCTGAGCTGAAAGCAGCTGGAGGAGTGAGGTCAAATTGTTGATTTGCATTGACAGACAGTCCTGGTGCCTGCAGGGAGGGCACGTGGGGTGGGTAGCAGCATCCAAGGGGTGGATGCTGTGGGAGGGCTTAGTGCCAGGGGTTCTGGACTGATTGTCCCCAGATTGTTGAACATCCTCTTCCAGGACTCATGTCTTTGGCAGTCTCTCAGAAGTTACTCTTACCCATCTCTTTCACTGGGGTAAAATGCTTCTAGCAGCAAAAAACTAGTGGTACTGGTGGGTGGTTAGTTCAAATGCCAGCCACTACTAGCTGTGGGGCTGGAGGGTGTAGGGTCAGTAAGGCCTTCCTTGGCATTTGAGGCAGCAAGCTCCTGTGAACTGCGGATGCTTGTGGAGCTGGGGAGTTGCAGAGCTGTGTCACTTGGTCTGTCGGGTCTGACACTGCTCTGGCAGAACAGCCCTTAGGGGCTGTATTTGGGGTGGTGCAAGTCTGCAGGGTGAGCAGGGGTGGGAAACTCCAAGTGGAGTTTAGGGCTCTGAAGGACCAATTTTTTTTTGCCACCAAGCCACTCCAAGCCCAGCCCTTGCTTCTACCTCTTCCCCGGCACAGAGGCAATCTTGTGTCTTCTGCTTTTGCTGTTTGTTTATAGCTCTCCCCATCCCATCTGTCTTTCTCTCCTTCCTCCCATTCCTTCTCCCTCCCTCTCCCTCCTCCCCCTCATTCCCTGTAAGCGATTAATCATTTTGACAGGCTCAGCGATGGCCTTTATTTCCTTGAGGCAGCCAAGAAATGTCTGTGAGCACCTTCCCTGACACCCCTCGTGTTCTCTCGCCAATCAGATCAGCCACTTCTCCTGGAGTGACACCACCAGAAATGTGGGGAGGAGACCGGGGAGGGAGGAAACTCCAGCGGATCCAGCTGGGAAAGCGGGCAGTGGGGCAGGATCCAGTTGGGGTGCCATGTGGGCTCCCATTAGCTGTGATGGATATGTCATTTCACTATAGCTTGAACGTGTCATGCTTTCCTCCCTCCCTCTCCCCAGGCTTCCCTTCAAATCTTGGTTTCATTGCAAAGGCAGTTGGGAAGAAATCAGGCTGCTCGGAAAAATATCACCCTCCAACAGAGAGGCTGGAGGGAAAAGCTGTTGGAGAAGAAAGATTAGTAGGCTGGGATTATCAAGGGAAAACAAATGGGAATGATTTTGTAGAGGGCCTTCCCGGGGAACTTGCTTCTGTCTGGTCCAGGAAGTGGCATCTGTATCTCTGCCTTGGTTCACCTACAGCAGTGTGTTGTCATGAGGGGAAGGTCTTGGGCCACTCTACATGCTATTGCAAATGCTATTGCAAATGCTCTGCCACCTACCTAGAATGAAGAAAGGGTGGATCAGGCTCCCTAACATATTTTTTAATCTACTATAATCAAGCTTTACAGCATCCTCCATCCCCTCAGCATGGAACCAAGGAATGCCATACTTCTAGAGTTATTTTTTCTCCTCTTAGCATGAAAGTAAATACCCTCCACAGCAGGAAGGAGCAGCCCACAAATGACCACTCTGCCTAGGACTTCTGGGGAGGTCTAAAGACCCTTTGTGCAAAGCAAAGCGTTGAAATGAGCTTTTACAGAAGCACAGGAGGTAGTGAAGGAGAAAAACTAGTAGTCAGATGAAATGTGATGTAAAGATCTTGCATAAAGGGGTCATGTATCATAAGGCAGGAGACTAGATATAGTGACTTAAGGGATCCTCTCTAGTCTCGTGTTCCTGTTAGACAAGTAATAAGGCCTGAGCTGAGCCCAGAAGGCTGTGAACAGACTCCTGGTGGATGAAAGGTCCTAGACTAAGACTGTCCCAACTTTTCAAGAAGGGTAACCAACTCTTCAAGAAGAATAAAGAGCAGGACAGATGGAAGGAGGTGTCTGTGCTTGGAAGCCGCCATCTTTTGCTCAAAACCACCCCTAGCTCAATGTAGCTATGCCTCTGGGAGGAGTAGTCAGGCAAATGATAGCTCCCCAGAGTCAAATGGAAGCTCACACCCTCTTATGAAGCATTGATACCCACTATTCACCACGAGAGCTTGGGTCTTTGTCGTACATGATAGGCATAAGTCAGCAGGGCCCACTAGTATCAGGCTGGATGTCTTTAGAGAAGTTGCTGAGGGAAAACCCCAACCTCACTCCAACACCTCCCTGTTATTTGGTTCCTCCTTATAAAAAGCTTGCCCTTGAGGTACAGGCCTAAGAGCTGATACAGCCCAAGTCCAAAAGGAGTGCAGTGAACTCACCTGGAATAAAATGTCTTTGCTCCTTACCGGCTGACTGCATCAGATCTCTAGAAGGTAAGAAGACTGGAGCAGAAGAAGAGTTAACAGGCACTTTCCAGCAGATGAAAAGGCAGCGAGCACTCCATGTGACAGACATGCTGCCCCATGTCTTGGGAGTGACCTCTGCCAAAGTCAATGCTGAGTTTCTCCAAACCAGCATTCTTAAGGAAATATTGATTTTGTGCTGGTGATGCTAAGCGGTGTTGTTGAGCAAAAGGCTATAAATGCTTAGCAGAGCAGTGGTGGCCAGGCCAGTTGATCTGGCTTTCTTTCCACTGGCTTGTGCTCATGTATCCATGGTGAGGAACACTGGCTTTGTGAGCCCAGGCTAGTTACTACTAATGGCTTCAGTGCCTCTTCTCTGGCGCAGGGTAGTTGTGTGCTCCCTTGTGAGCAGTCAGGGGTGGGAGTTGTTTTGTAGTAGGGCTTTATTTTTCCAGCAGAAAATAGCCAGGACTGTTTATATCCATTAATAGGAAGTAATGTTTCTTTATTGAATGTAGCATAAGAAGGACACATGGTGAAGGTCTTAAACAGTTTATCTCAGTTGGAGTTATCTCGGAGTTTTCAGAGAGAATGCAGGAGATCAGCAGAAATGAAGTCTAACCAATGTAGTTAATGCTGGTTATTCTAGAAAGACTGTTTTAAATCACGAACAGCCCAGATAGTATCTAGGTCTTTCAGGGTTCCTGCCTGTTGTGTGCACTCAAGATTTTGAATCACATTGCATTGCAGTGACAAAACGTGTGTCTTTGCCCTCTCACGCCATCAGCAGCAAAACACAATACTGTGTCTCTTGGCAGAGTTCACCAGTAGGACAGGCTCAGGTGGATGATACTTGATAGAGAGCTTTTAATCATCACATGGCAGATTCTTGTCAGTTCCCCCAGTGAGTGTCCATACCATGCACCAGAGAGGATGGGATGAGGTAGGGTGAAGGCAGAGCTGTTTGCAGACCTAAAGCAGCATTGCCACATCAGCACGATGCTGAGGGTTGGCTCAGTACCGTAGAAGGCTGAGACAGTTCAATAAATGAGCTTGTATGGGGATATTAGTGCCGCTGTGTAGATGAATCCGTTGCTTGTTCTCTGCTGGAAGGCTGCGGCCTGGCACTGCCATGGCCCTAAGCCAACTGGAGTGAATTGTACCCTGTCCTCAGGCAGGGGCTGACCTTCCTGCCAGGGTGCTGTGTGCTGCAATGGGGTGGCAAAGTGACCTTCCAGCTGCAGATGGGAAGGTGTTGCAGCTGGGAGCCGTGATCCACACGGTGGACAAGCTGGACAGTGCCCAGGTAGCTGGAGGCTGAAGGAGAAATTGCCCCTGCCTTCAGGGGTGCAGAATCCAACTTCAGAACATGTCCGTGCTGCAGGGAGGGGAGAATGATCAAAATCCCTTCTCATGCTGCACTGTTGCTGTGTCTATGAATTTCTGCAGGTTCACATGCTAAATATCCTTATAGTGGCCTGGGTCATCCCATGTCTCCTGGAAAATCTGAGGTATCCTCAGTTATTGGCAACCATCTCCACGTTGTGCAGCTGTTCCAGACATCTGAGCAGTACCCGATGCTTGATGGGAAAGCTGGAGCATGAGGCTAACTTGGCGTGCTCCTTTTAGGTGGCAGAGGTGCTTGTGCCCTTGGGGTCTTTGCAACTAGATGTTGGGTCAGCTGCACCTAGGAATCTAAAATTTTGAGGTGCCCCGGCCAGTGTGGAGACATTCGTGTTTGGGCTCTGTCTATCTGGGCTGCTCTGAATGTTATGGATGTGTTGCTGCTGTCTTTGCGGAGTGGATGAAAGTGTTTGTGGTAAAATGTAATCAAGTGGAAAATTGCAGTGCATATAAACACATATGGCACTCAATGACTGGGCATTAGGCACAGTGACTGCAGGCAAAAAAAATTATCTGTAAACGTTTCGCAGCAAGTTTCGAAATCTTAAAGAACAATAAGATATTAGCAATTTAATGGGGTGATTCAGCGAGGCAGCGATCCTTGGGTTGGGAGAACGAGGATGCATGCAGCTGCAGTGACGGGAGCGGCTGGGATTACTCAGCCAAGCTCAACAAGCCCTGTCTGTCAGCACAAGACAGCTGCCAAAGGTTTCCTTCACATGGCAAGGTGGCTGTGCTTGGAGAGAAGAGAGCCAGGAGGTGGCCTGTGAACCTTACCAGTGCCACCTTCCAGCCTCCTCCAAGAGCCTGCTGTTTACAGCAGTGTTTGGAAGAGGCTGTGTGCGGTCAATGAGGCAGAACTGATGGGCGAGGTGGATCAGGCCTGGCTCAGGTTGGGAGCTGCGGAGTCACTGCAGGTTAACGGCTGGCTTGGCCTCCCAGAAAAGGAGCACCAGGTCCCGTTCACTTTCTGTGCTTCCAGGCTCCGTCTGTTGTGCTGCCTGGGGTATCACATTCTCAGCCACTGCAGAGCCTGCAGCAGTTCATATCCTTCCTGGGAGCAAGCATTTTTCATCCTGCCAAGGAGCCGTGTCATCTACTGGAACTGAACTTGGGTCTTTCACACATAACACCGTGGGATCTATCCTGGATCTGGTGGCCAGACTTGCTCGGCAGTTAATGAGGGAACAGCTTTGGAAGGAGGGAGGCTGCCAAAAATGGAAATCCCAAGGGTATTAGCAGCCTGGTCCAGCAAGGCCTGGTTGATTCCAGCCCTGTCTGGTGTGAAGCCTTCCTGGACTAACCTAAATGAAATAACACTCTGGATAGAATTGGTGAGAATAGTGATGGGAGAAGCTTTTAATGAATTGCAGTTAAATGATGTTTATTTTCATTATATCTTTTTAGCCATTTAAGAAATTCCTGTTTTTAATCTTATCTCTTTAAACATGGTATAGTAGAAAGAAAGATTATATTTATTGCCTTGTGTTGCTTGCTGATTTGGGCACTCATAGTGTTTACTTCTATAAGGATGCTTGCTCTTCTTGCTCTTCTTCTACCATGGAGAAATTGTTGTCCTACTAGCAAATCAAGCTGAGACATTCCTACCTCTAATGAGTACAGACACATTTTCCTACATAATTCCTCTCTTACTTTAACCTTCAAACAAAGGCAACCCTCAAAGGACACCCCCCTTAAAAAAAAAAAAAATTCTTCTGTGGTGTCAACTGAAAATTTGAAGTTCTTCTCAAGACTTGTCCCTTTCAAAGGGCTCTGCATTTGCTTGAACTAGCTTCTTCCTTACTTCATTCTCTACTTTACTTTCCGTGATCTGTATTTTTTTTTTTACCTTTTTTTCATCTTTTCTTTTAATATTACTGTGCTACTGCAGCAGTAAATCCAGGTGGTTTGAGTCTCGCTCCCTTACATTAAAAAAGGGGGGTGAATGAGGCTCCTTGCTTGCTCGATCCCACCTGCCCTTTTCTCTGTCCATTGCATAACTCCTCTTGTGAGCCTACGTAAAAATTCACACTCGGGACCTTCTTCAGACTTTCCACTGTGATCTACATTTGCTCCAAGTGTCACGGATTTTGAATACTTTAGAGGTGAGTGACTTCACTCACCCTGCCCTAGAGCTGGAGTTGGCTCACTGTTTAGCGGGAAGCCTCCATGTCAAGGGAGCCGAGCTGTGGTTTGGTTTTGAAGGGATTCAAGTGGAAGTAAACATGTGAGGGCTGGATTTTCTTGGAGGTGTGTTTGTGTGAGGCATGCATTGGCCTAGCTAAAGGTCTGGAGTATCTGGGGTCCTAGCGTAATTCTGTGTGAGCTCTCAGTTATGGCATGACTGGATGGACAGGAAGGGCCTCTGGAGGATGACGCGTGTGTTTTCCTTCTGGCTTATCACCGGGTTAAGAATAGAAACATACTCCTCTTGCTTACAGTAGCAGGTGGATTGACCCTAAGGCAAACTGGAAATGGTGGGGCTGATGAAGCGCACATGCAGGCTGTTCCTGCAACAGATTATGAAGCCACCTGAGTCCCTGTCCCACTGTCCCCACCCACATGGAGGCTATGATACTGGAGGCAGGCCTGCCTGTCACACCTGAAAGAGCTGTACAGCTCAAGCACAGCCAGGGAGAAATTTTAAGTCAAGAAGCAGCTGTTCAGTCACTCAGTGTAAGCTCGTGGGTAACTAGGGGAATTCTCCTGGTTTCTTTTGTCTAAACTCTCCTTCCCAAAGGGCCTCCTGTCATGGTTTGAAGGCACTGGGACAGAAAATCCACCACTGCTCTGAGGAATTTGCTCCAGAGGTGAAAGGCCCCCATTGCTTCATGTAAAGCCCATCACGGGATCTCATTTTTGCCTGGTCTGCTTTTTCTGTTTCTGCAGGTTCTTCTCTTTCTCTGTCAGCATCAAGAACCTGTTTGGAAATGGGCCTGCTCCCCTGCCCCCCAGCAATCAAGCTGATGTTGAATTCTGGGTTCACTTGGCCTGCAGCTGCTCCTGCTGAAGAAGAACCAGACCTTCCTGGTCAGCATGGCCCAGTGTGAGGATTTGCCATCAGGCTGGAGCCACTGGTGACGACCCACCTTTCCCAAAGTGGCTCTCCATTTCTGTGACAGTCCCTCTGCTCCTCAGGAGCAGCTGTGATGAGATGTTCCCCATGGTGTGGCTGGCCAAAGACTTGCTGTCACCTCTGGCAGTTGCTGTACAGCTGTCAGACCCTCAGTCCTTCTGGAGCAGAGCTGCTGATGCTGGAATTGCCTTGTGCACCCATGAGGCTGGACTGTTGTCACTGGTTTATTACATGCTGCCCTTCTTTTAGAAGAGCACCTTGCTGCCACCTCGCAGTGGCCTTGCACACTGGGCACAATGAGAGAGTCCGTGCCAGGCAGTTTTGAGGCACTGGGGCAAACGCGTCCATGAGGTGGATGATGCTGGATGTATTCACAAGTACCTATGCACAGTGGGGCAGCAAAACAGCAGGTGACATGGGTGAGAAAATTCACATGGTAATCCCTGGCCTCAGGTTATGGTCCTGTGTGAGGGTTACAATTAAAGGTGGTGGCTGTGGAATTTTATTTTTAATGCATTTTAAAACCAATTTAAAATGCTTAAACGCATCCTGGTAGTTGGGCTAAAATTCAGGGCTTGGGTAAGCAAAGGGGGAGCTGTCCTGTGGGCCCAGGAGAGGAGAGCTCAGAGTGAATTTTGAAGTGAATGGGCTGTGGTGTGTGGTTTGGGGACACCACAGTTGACAAAGGCGGAGGTGCCTGAGTCGAGGAGGAGAGCAATAAAAAACTCTCCAAAGAGGAACACAGGGACAGAAGCATCGTCCTTTATAAGAAAGCAACCGAGAAAAGGGGGTGCATGGAGGGTCCTGGCGGGGAGGGGGCTGGCAGGGGCCGGTCCCATCCCGCAGCCGCCTGTGCTGCTTCTCTCTGGCCACGGCGTGGAGCCCGCGGTCCGTGCCCAGCTCCGCGGGGCGCCCACGGGGGGGCAGCGGGCAGGGCTGCCACGGGGACTGGCGCTCCCGGCGCCCCCACATCCCGCTCCCTTGGCACAGAGTCTTGATGTGCCAAGGGCGCTGGGCATGAACTCCAACGCGGTTTCAGCCTCAGCTTGAGAGCCCAGGTTGTGTTTGCATCTCCTGGCACACGCGCGTGTGCTGGGGACGTACGATAAAACAGGGACCTACACCTGCACGCTGGCGTTGCAAGATGGATGCCCTGGGGCTAGGTGCTGTTCTATTGCAAGCATACGCTGTACATATTTTCAGGGGCCACATATATTGGCCTATACCCACATAATCCTGTTGAAGTAATTGTGTGCTCTGTTCAAGCATCAGGCATCCAGCAGCAGCCCATAGACACATCAGGCTCAGCTGTGGTGGCCGTCTGTCCAGAGGAAAGGAGGAAGGGCAGAGGGATGGCCTGTGATGCACCTTGCAAAGCACTTTCTGGTGTAGGGGGCTTGTTCTTGACCCTTTTCCCAGCACCACACTGCAATGCGTGCGCTGGGCCCAAGAGGGCAGCAACACACTGCGGGAGGAGCGGGCTCTGCTGAGGTGGCCACAGGCTGGTGACAAAAGGGACCCCAATCAGGGCTCTTCCCAGGCAGAGGTGTTCTGCAGAGCTGCTGCCTGGGAGGCCCAGAAGATACTGCGGGAGAGGCTGGGCACACCGGTCACCTCGGGGAGGCCCTGTCCCCAGCCCCTGATGCCCAGGGGACAGAGCTGGCAAACCAGCCTCATCCTGGGGAGGCCTTGCCAGACCTGCATTGGAGTATTTCTGGGTCTGCCTTCTGCTTGGTCATCAGCCCCCTCACAGAGCAGGTCTGACTGGGAAAATCCAGTGGAGGGGGATCTCTTTTGGGCATTTTTCTCTGCATTTGCATGCCAGGCCTCAGTACCTGGTTCTCAGAACCCTCATCAAAGCACCACCTATGTTCCTCGTGGCTCAGAGGACTGAATGCACTTTTCAGTGCACTCAAGACAGAAAGCACCCTGCCTCCAGCCAGGTGGTGCCAACTATGGCTGAGCTTGCTCCTCCATGCTCTCTCAGCAGTGGCGAAGCCCCTTGGGAGACGAGGAGATGTTGAACTCCTTGGTGGAGCACACAGTTCTGGTTCTCTAGGGTCCCTGTGGCTTGAAGAAGCCAGAGATGAAGGTGAGCTCTGACCTGGACTGCAAATGCAAACCACAGTAAAACAATGCAATGTTACAAAGAGCTTATTCTATCTTCCCTGCTAGCTGTGCACCCACCACCACAACCAGAACATGAGCTTGGGCCCAGTGGGTCCTCCCAGCACACATGGGGGTGAGCAGTAGAGGGTAGGGATGGCGCTAGGATGAAGCTAGGGATGGCTTCATGGGGGAGATGTGGAGGGAAGGTGCCATGGCACAGGCCATGCTGAGGAGGAGGAGGAAGAAGAGGAAGAGGAGGCCTTTGCCTCCACAAAGCAGGGTACAGTGGCCCGAGTGAGTGACATGGCACCCCTGAAACTGCAGCCAGCCACTGCCATCACAGACCTCTGCTCTCCAGGGCTGTGCTTGCAGCCCCCTCCCTCTCCCTCCTTTCCAATCCTCTTGTACCATTTTCTTGGCAAGGGTGCTGGCTTTCAGCCCCTGCACCTCATGTGCCCTATTGATAGCTGGTAATTTATGTAAATCTCCTAATATATGGATTCTGGGATCAGGACGGAGGGTTTGTGTGTGAGATGAGATTAATATGTTTGCAGATTCTCTCTGCAAAGAGAGGGAGAGAGGCAGGCAGGGCCGGGACACTCGCTCTAGGTCTTTATTAGCACCTCTGTGCACCAGCCATGCCCACAGCCAGTGGAGCAGGGGCTCACCCAGCTTTGCCACCCTGCTTGCCCACAGCCAGCCATGCTGGCCACCCCAGGGAGAGCATGTCCCTGGGAGGCCACAAATGCCTGGCAGTGGTTTCTGTCTCTGCCTGCTTCTCCCAAGCTTCAGCATCTCCAGAAGGTGGCTGGGCTGAGCTGTGATGGAGACTTCTGCCACCGCAGGAGCGTGTGGCCCCGCGGAAGTGCTGGAAAACTGCAACTCGGCTTCATGCTCCCCGTGATAGTTCAGGACAGCTGAGGATGCTTGTAGCCATGGGCCTCATGGTGCAGAGGACTCCAAGTCAGACAGCATGATGTGAGGAGCAGGGGGAAGGTGGTGGGCCCAGCTCCTGCCGCCAGGCTGGCGTGATGCGATGAAGGCCAGCTGGGCTGAAACTGAGGGCTTGCAGGGAGATGCCACGTGCTGCTGCCCTGACCCTCCTGGGGACGGCAGGCCCTGGGGCTGGAGGTGCCCTGTTGTGCTGATTGAGCTCCCCCGTCTACATCCAGCCCCAGCCCAGGCCCATTGTGGGGCTGCCGGCCTGACCCGTGCCCACTGCTAGCCCCAGGGCATGCACTAGGCCAGCTGGGCTCTGTGCTGCAGATGGGAAGGGAGTGGGAGCCTCCTCTGATTCAGATGTTCCCAAGGAGTTCATATTCCACACCTGACATTTAGAAACCAGGAATCCTGCTGATTGATAGGATTTGATGCGGTGGAGTATATTTCACACTGTGTCATTTATCCTGGTGCTGCCTCATGCGAAATATCAGCTGTCCGGGAGCTTTTCTGATCGCTCTTTGAAGCACTGGTTCCTGATAAACTCAGGAGAAGGATGCCCTTTCCCCCCACATTAAGGGCCAGGGGTGGCAGCAACTTTTATCCCTGTGACAGGACCAGGCAGCTCAGCCCCACGCATCCCGGGTCACAGCGGGATCCTGCTGCCCTCCTTTCCCCTGGGGCACCCTTTTCCCCTTTGGGAGCCACACAAACCCCCTTTCTCCCAGCCCACTTCTCTTCAACAGCACCCCTTCTTGTGCTCCCTCTCCCTGCCTGTCTCTGGATTTGCTCCCAATGCTCTTTTTAGCCTTTGGAGGAATATTTTTAACTCTCCTGAGGTTGCTGCTGTTGACAATGGAAATCTATTGTGTTTTATGTGCCTGGAAAATGAATTTCCATGTCAGAAGAGGAGAGCAATTATCACAAGCAAGAGAGATCAAATTGGGTCTTTAAAAAGAAAATAAAGTTCAGATCTTATCTGATTAATGAGATTTCTTCCAAACCTTAACAAATCTTAATTACAGTGACTCTGCTGGAAGGGATGAGGTAAAGCTAGGATTGGAGGCTATCTAAACAGAACCGCTCTCTTCCGAGCTAGAGTACATCCCTGCATGAAAGCAGCAGGGACGGCCATTGAGTGTGGAAAGCTGCTCAGCTGGAAACCAGCGAGGCAGGATTCTCCATGGAGCCTGAGCAGCTCCTTCCCCGAAGGCCAGCGGCGCTGGGGGACAGCCCCACCACCTCAACCGCGCCGTCCCGCCACCTGGCAGCCTTGTCGCTTCACATCCATCGTGGCCGCTGTGCATTTCCCTCCCACCCCCTTTTATTTTTCTTTTCCCTTAATAAGAGTGATTGTTCAGTTGTTGGAGATTTTTATTCTCACTTTCCTGATTTTTTTAAGTAAGCTCCCTGTTTAAAATAAGTGGAGGATGAAAGTTGTTTATATGGTTTAAGCTCACAAAACAGTTCCAGATGATTTATTGGACTGCTTGCAACACGGGCCAGAGATTGTCACCCTGCTACCTCTCTGTTGTGTACAATAACTTGTGTGAGTAAAGCTGCACTTCCAGAAGGAACACGTCTCGATCCAGAGATGTTGAGAAAGGGAGACTCTGGCACTTCCCATAACAGCCAGCTTGAATGGTTCATCGCCCCGACTTCCTCGTACAAATAAAACAAAATAAGAATAGTCTCCTACTTCATTTTTAATTGGTACTTGTCTGGCTTCAGCATTTATCCATCGGTTCTTGTTATGGCTTTCTCTGGCAGATTAAGGAGTTTTTTAGTACCAGATATTTCTTCCCTAGGAAGAAAAGTATATGCAGGAAGCAAGTCACCTCTTGATCTTTTTAATAAACTAAGCAAAAGACTCCCTTCAAATCTTCAGTGTAATATGTTTTTCCCCCAGTTTTGGTTAATGTTAAGGGCTCTTCAATCCTGCCACTGGAAAACAAGCTTAGAAGAAAAGAGCAGGAAACAGAAACAAGTCAAAACCCCTGGAAAATCAGACAGCCACACACTCCCTCCCCTTTGTCTGTATGAATACATTGTCTCCCTTCCCATTGTCTTCGTAACAAATTTGGGAAAACATCCCTGGTGTAAAAGATATTTTCCAAATCTTTGTATCATTTCAGATTAATTATTAACAGCTACTAGCAGAGACGGAACCGGCTGTCAGCATTTGAGCAAGGGGTAAAAATGACAACCGATGCATGTATTTAGCCACACGCACATTTGCAGGGTATTGGTGAGAATGAAAGGAAGCGTTGCAGAGTGCCCGAGCATCCTTGCGTGCTCGCCCGCTGCTCTGCTGTGCTGCTCCGGCACAGACGCCCAGCTAGGGTGGAAAGCAAGCGAGTCCTAATGGGAGCTCCTTGTCCAGCTGGCTCTGGAAATGAGGCAGTCTAAGGGACTGAAACCATCCGAGAGAAGCTCTCACAGGAAGATCAGAAGAGGAGGAAAATAAAACAGGTACCTGCGCTGCACGTGCGTCCTCTAAAAACTTTCTGCGGCTGGACTCCTAGGATTTGTACCTGGTGCTTCCAGTTTAAATTGCTGTTCACAAATTTTGGTTGTGTCCCTGATTTATTCAGCAAGATTTTTACCCTCTCTTCTCAGCCCTGTGAAGTTTCAAAATGTGTAAATAATTTAAATTATTTTTGCCTCATTTCCACTGTCTGATATGATTCTCATCTGCCTGTCTTGTTTGCCTGATTTATGAAGGTTTGTTTTTTAGGAATTGCCTCAGTTTTTACTAAGGGAGAATTTTTTTTTTTATCATGATAAATTTTGTTATTTTATTGCCAGCTTTGTCTTCAAGGCCATGACTTGGTGAAGCCCTTCTGCAGTTATTCAACTTTAGGCATGCGCTTAAATCTTCTTGGAAGAAACGGTCTTGGGCTCAGAATTAAAATTTAATATTTTCCTGAATTGAGAGTCGAATCTTTAGAAAATATCCCAACTTGCCCTGTTTCTAATTGTGATTATATTTGCAAACTTTAATTTCTTTTAGGATGCTGGGAGAGGAACACTCATAAATACATTTATAGAGAACTGTGGCTTTCATTCCATTTCTTTACACTTTGCAATGAATGCTGCTTTTTGCATTACAAAAACAACATATCTTTCCTAGTATTTTCAACTTTAACACTTAATAATCAAAGAGCAAGCCCTCAAACCAGCAAGATTATAAAAATAACATAGTTAGGATTCTTGTACTGGCTTTCTGTTTTAAGGGGCTGCATATGTGGCATTTTCAAGCTATTCTCTGCTTTGTCCAAGGTTAGAAAGTTACTTTTTAATTGAAAGCTGCATTCCTGGTCCTAACAAGTGACTTTTTTCTTCCCGAACCTCTTTCTCCCCAAAGTCTGCGTACTGTTTTAGCAGGAAGGACACTGCATCTGCCTGTGATACTGCTGTCCCAAGCAATGCCACTGGGTTAGGAGCCGGCAACCAGGCACCGGGAGCCACCAAGCAGTGGGAATCTACAAACAGAGCCTGGCTTGGCCATGCTGGCTCTTCAAAATCATGGGCTTGATCCCCATTCACCTCTCACAGTGGCAAAACTGGCTTAAAAATCACCATGTTAAAAAGAAAAAAAGGAATTAGCAAGTGGCTTCTTTTCTGATGCCATTGTGCTGTGGAACAGCAGGCCAGCTTTCAAGCTTTTTGCCGCATCTACAACAAATAGTTATTTCTTAAGAAAAAGGATTAAAAAAGTCTGCTCAGAGCTTTGCATATAATCCTATGACTCCAGGACCCAAGGCTTTGAGTAATATCAAAATCGAAATAAATTCTCCCTGTGAGAATCATAAGAATCTGCCAAATTAGTTCACAGGGGTAAACAAACAGCCAAATATTAGTATTCCACACTAAGAGCTAAATCCTATAAGTGGGGCCAGGGTTGCACATGGATTATCCTTTTATAGTTCAGGCGTGGATTTACTGAGGGGATTATAGGCCTTGCCCTCCCAGTCTCCCCTCCGCCCCTGGTGCTGCCCGGACCCAGCACGCAGCACAACGCTCCTGCCACCCCACAGCCTCCCCTGGCACACCTGCCCCCTGATCCTCCCCTCCAAGCACCCTGAAAGCCAGAGCAAATTGTCACCCCAGGGTGCAAGATGAAAAAAAAGCAGGGCCAGGAGCGATGCAGGGGTCAGCCCTGGATCCTGAATGGGTGCAGCATCTCTGGGGGATGGGGGATTAGTCCCCAGATGTCCCGGCCTCCTTTCTTCCTGCCTCTGCTTTGCATTGCCCAGCCCTGTTCCCTGAACGGGATAAGGACAATTGGAGCTGACACCCTGCTTCAGTTTTCCTTCCGATCCTGCTGCCCTGATGGGCTGTCACTCCTCATATCTTGCACGCTTCCACTGCCTCCCTCGGAGCGTCAGAGGGCTTTGGTTGTGGCCAGGGTGCTGTGTGATGCCGAGGTGCCGCACAGTTATGGATATGATGGACTTGTTCTCTCCTTGACTCTCTTTCCCTACCGTATGCACATATATACATAAATACATACATATGCACCTGCGTGTGGATGCACACACACATTTTATTATCAAAATAAACACAGCTATTTTAAACTGGATTTTTGCTGTTCTTTTCAGGCAAAAACAATTCTGCAGCATCACTGCTTGCACCCTTTTATTTGTGCACTTTATGTATTATTGCTATGACATAAAAGCATCCAGTTTTCTGCAAGACACAAAATACAGATAACCTCTGCGGTGAAGACTGTGAAACCTAAACAAAACAGACAATGTAGACAGGGCTACCTGAGAAGCACAGAATAATGAAGATTAGTCTTGTTTCGTTTTAATAAATACATTGTTAACATTACCAGACAAGAAACAGACATATTTTCTTCTTCTCCCCACTCTGTCCTCCTATTTAATAGTTGTTCCCTCTCATTCACACGATAGAGTTATGATGCAATGTGAAATAAAGCTTGGTTTAGGCTGCTGGCCCCAATTCAACAGCCCTGAGTCCACGGCTTGCTCTGGAGTGCTCACGTGCTTATGATTTCTCTAGGTTGGTGCCCTAGATCACGCTGTCTATTGACAGCTGCCCTTTTGCTTACAAATGAAACCATCCCTAAATCAATAAGAAAAAACCTTATTCTCCTCACCTGTTTAATGCCATAGCTGCGGGTTGCTGTAAGATTTGTGAACAAGCTGATGTTTACGGAGAAAGCAGTAAGAAAAATAACACCTTTCCTACCAAACTGAGTGGGTGTTTTATGTTTACATACAGATCACCTTCTGGGGGTTTTGTTGTTGAGCTTGAGAAATTTGCTGGGTAGATTGACAAGTGCAGGCTATTGTCTTGTGTACTTTTGCCCAAAGCAGAGCCACATTGCTTTAAAGGGACACTGTCAGCTTGACCGTTTTTCAGAAAGACACATTTTGAATGAATCTGCGTTTGGGTAATGAGCATTTCTCTAATCCCTTTAACAACAATTCTTTATTATTATTATTTTTTTTAACAAAAGGTCATTTTTTGCTTCCTTCCTTCAAACCCATACTTACCTCCTATCCTGGTGGTTTTTGGTTCTTTGGGTGTGTAAAGGCAAAAGAAGTCTGTGATACAGAGGAATCTGTGCACTTGGTCCTGTACAAAGACAGTGGGATGGGGTTAAAGTCAGTGCCCCATCAAATAGACTGCTGGTCCCCCGGAGCGGAAGAATTGTCTGGCTGCAGGGGGCTCACCTAGCACTCAGCTGACATCAATTTAATGGCATTTGCTTGCTACGTGACCCAGGTCCGAGTCACTGGACGGCTCAGTTTCCTAGCTGGAAGATAGAGATGCCTTGTGAAGTTAGGAAGTTCAGGTGCACAAAAGAAAAGCAGCTAGCAGTTGAGATGTTTTGCACATGTTTCTTGTCTCAGCATACTGTGTTGTTCAGTATTTATTGCCTTCATCTTCCTGGATGCAGTGTGTGGAAGGACCTCTCACCTGGACATCAAAGTCACGGAGCTTTGGAGAAGGGGGCTGGCTGGGTGAGGCTCTAGGGGAAAACGCAGAGATGAAGCCAGGATGTTTCCATTTGATCTCCCTTTCCTGTATCTCTTGAAGGTGGCACAGCCTGGAAAGATGCGAGTGTGGCAACATGGAAGGCTTCAGCTGGAGTAAGGATCTGGGGAAGGTGGACCTTTACTTATAGTCGGGCACCCATCAATTCACATATGCACACACTGTCAAGACAGGTGTGCTTGAAAACCTCTTGCACTTGATTTGTGATGCCCAGCAAACACCTTAATGCCAGAGTACCAGCCATACTACAGAGCCACTGAATCACCCAAGCAAGTGGCCTCTGCTCTTTCCCTGCTGTTGCCTGCCCTGTTGGTCAGCGTTTTGGGGCAGGTATATTCTCTCCTTTGACCATCTGCTGTGCCTGGTTGCTCCTGAAGCGACCAGCACACATCCACAGCTAGTTTCCTCCCTCCTCCTCTGATGGGAACTGCAGTGGGTCACATTGTTAGCATGCCATGGCCATGACTCAGGTCCTACAGATGACCCACATTTGCTTCTGCCCCCAGTCATGCGTCCCACATGGGACCAGCCACTTTGACGGGATGTTTTGGCTACTGCCCCAGGAAGTTAAATCGCAGACCCCATTGGTTTGAGGCTGGAATTGGGACCTTCTCCCCGGAGGGTGTCTCAGCCACGGTGGCTAACCCTGCTGCCTGTTGTTTTTGCCCAAGCAGTTTCATTACCAGCGCATTCTTCTTCTGAAACTGATACATCAGTTTTAATTAGTTAGGTTTTCTTTTTCTATCCAGAGGAGCCTCCTACCTTCAAAGACCGACTTTCAAACATTAACTCTTCTAAATGTTTCCCCCCACATGCGAGCCCCTCCCTGTCCTGCCTTGTAAATTATGTTTAGCTCTTTACTTACAGCAGGCAGGTACTTAGTGTGATAAATTCAGGTTAGTGTCTCCTTAAGTGTATCTCTGTGTGTGTGTATGTGTGTGTGTGTGTGTAAAGAACGAGCAAAATAAAGTTGTATTGAGCCATAAATTACTGCGCCAGCATCATAAATTGCCAAGGGAAAGCTTCATTTTTGGACTTTTCTTTCAACTAAATGAGATAATTAATGTAAGAGAAAAAGAAATTAGGGGGGGAGACCTTCCCCCTGCGTGGAGCCCTTTGCCTTGATGTTTCGCTGTGAAACTTGGAGGGTGGGATGGAGATGGTGCTTCTCGAGGGGAGGAAGCAGCGATGGAGCCAGAGGTCTGGGCTGGTGGGGGTCACAGGGACAGGCGGGTGTTTTCCTTTGGCCGGGGCTGTGGGAGGGACCCTAATGCTGGCTGTGACCCTTTTTAATAAAATGCCTAGGAAAGCAAGGGGCCGGGAGGGGGGGCCGAGAGGGAGACGCGGTGGCTGGGGCTGGCAGGAGACTGTCATGAGATGAAAGTGGCCCTTCTTCCATTCCTCTCCTCCCGCCCCGCTGTCAGCACTTTTTAATGTCAAACAGTGCGAGCGGTTGGTGGGGCTAGTTTCTGTCTCCATGTATGTATTTTTTTTCACTTTCCCCAGAACTTCTGCCAGATGAATTCACTGTTTGGGTGCAACTGGAGCACTGTGCGGGTGGGCCTGCAGACGCCCTTTTCACCAGGACCTCCAGCTGAACTTTTTTTCAGGTCTTTCTCTGAGGCAAAATCTTGTCAGGGAAGGTCTCCTTCCCACCTTGCTATACTTGAATCCTGGACTGCCCTGGGTCTAAAGCTGGCCTTACACAAGCTACCACCAAGACCAGTGCAGGCATCACACTGTGAATACCATCTGTGTGATAACCCAGTCCCTGCACACGGGTTTGTAATTTAAGGGACCCAGGTGTCTCTGCCACCAAGCCATCTCTGCAGCGGATCTGGGCCACAAGACCCCCAAAAAGAGCAATTTCTGCAGCCTAGCTGATGGGAGGTACCTGACTGAGCCATGGCGAGTGGATTGATTATGATCACAAGCCCAAGCCGTCCCATGTTGTGCAGATGCAGATCAGGATACATTTCGACACTGCTGAGACTGAAACTGTCCCCTTTTTCTAAATATAAGCTCGGTAAGCCCAACTTAGTTGTCAGGGGTCTACGTGTCCGTGCTGTGGGTTGGAGCAGTGCTGCCTTGGACGTGCTGTGCTTGGCCTGGCACAGAGCCGCTGCCTGTTTCCCTGGGGTGATGTGTGGGACATTGGGGCTGTCCCCAAACTGGTGGGCTCGGTGCCTGCCCTCCGCTCAGGGGTGTGCGCCGTGCTGTTTCGCAGCAGAGTGTGTTTGGTGAGGAGCTTTGCCTGTCTTAAGCACCTTTCGAATACATTGGGCACAGCTCATTGAATCCTTTAACAATCCGGCTCTGTCTCCTCGCCCCCCTCTTCCCCACAGCCAATGCCTGTTTTCAAGAAGCAGCAGTGGCTCAGGCTCCCTCCTGCCCTCTCCCCACAGTCCCGTGGGCTCTGTTGCCATCCCTCCTGCACGGGGACTGTCCCCCCTTGCCACCCCGTTTTGTAGAGCCCTCTCTGAAAAGAGAGGATTTTGTTGTTGGCAGATCGCTCCCTGCTCAGGAGGATTTTCCAGAACTCAGCAATTCCCAGGCCCTACCCCTGCATGGTGAGAGCAGGGTAATGGGCCATTAACCAGAGGAAGGGGAAATCTCCAGTGGCTGCAAGCAACAATAACAACAAAACAACCCTAAAACAACAAAGCATACCCAAGAAAAATGCACCAAACATCAGGACAAGTTGCAAGGATGGGAAGAAAAAAAAAAAAAAAAAAAAAAGCAAATTTAGAGAGATGTGATTGTAAAACCTTGGTTAAAAACCAAAGCCCTGGTAAAGTAGTTGCATTCCCCAGTGAAGAAGAGAGGGGTTTAGATGTGAGTTACACAGCTCCAGACCCAAACAGTTCCTCTGCCCCTGCCCTCACCAGTCCCAAAATGCTCACTGCTGGGCTGGGGATGCAGCAGAAGAACAGTGAGTGAAGGTGCTGGGACCCCAGCATCTCTGCCCAAGGCAGCAGCTGGATCTGGGACAGGTAAGAGGGAAGGAGCAGATACAGGCTGAGGCAGGTGGGAAGCTGGGGAGATGGTCCTCCTCGGGGCATGCATGGGTATGGTAGGGCTGAGGGTGTGATGAGGGGGGAGCAGGGGTGCTGAGTGTGTGCAGATAGCAGCTATTCAGGGAGGCAATGAGGTGCAGGGGCTGAAAATGAAGCAGTGCAGGAGCAGGCAAGGCACTTGCAGTAGCCGCAATGTCCCTGAGCTAGCTAGTGTCAATGGCTTGTAAATCTTTAATGGCCTACCCATTTAGTTGAGCTGTGCACCCAGTATAATAAAGCTCTTTGGGGCAGGGAATGAGCACCCACTTGGGAGTTAGACCGGTGCTGCTCTGCTGAGGCACTTGTTTTGCTGGCAGGTGCTGGGACAAACTCTTCAGCAGTGCCTTGCGCGGGAGAGACCGATGGCTCTGCAGCCTCCCAGCTCTGCTGCCAGACAAACAATGCAAATCATTCTTTCCAGAGCTGCATCCGTAGTTTTACTGTTCTCATTGCAAATTCACTTGCTTTGCTCTCCGGCTAAATACTTTGCACCTGCAAACATGCACTTGAATGCCATTTTGGTGGTGCTGCTGGTTGGAAATCAATATTAATTTACTTGTGCGTATAAATACAGAAATGTATTTATAAGTTTCAGATCAGTTGCAAACACATGCAAATTCTGTACATAAATTCTCACTCATTTATGTAATCTGTTCGGTAATATCATTAAGGAGAGCACATCCGCTGCCTGACTGGAGTTATATTTGCAATGCGCTGAGATCAGCTGTGACTGTTTGCTCACTGCACCTCCATGCCCGTGCAATTCTCAGCAGTGGGTGGGTGACACTCTGGCTCCAGGTATCTTCTGCCTTTTTCCTGTGATATGCCATTACTGTTTTAAGGGTGTGGAGGTTTTTATTATTATTATTATTATTTTTATTATTTTTTTATTTGTTTGGGTTTTGTTTGCTCTATTGAGGACGAGTTGATTTGGTTCAGGATTTTGGGAAATATTCTGTGGTGTGTCACATAGGGAAGGATTTTCTGGTTTCTCTTGGACTGAAAACCTGTTGCAAAGTCACCTGTGATTGCACACGCAGTGGGTTTGATAGCATAGCCGGTCTCCTGTAGCCTTGTATCCCTCCAGCTGCAGATCATGAGGAGAGTACGAATTATTTACAATTCTACAAAAAAGAAACATGGTCAAGCAAGACATCATTAAAATACACTCTTAACAAAGCGCCATGTGTGTATTTCTCAGAGATGTCATTTGAGAAGTGCCCACTAAATTACTGCTCAGAGAAGTAACTTTGAATGAAAGGAAAAATCATCTGGTTAAACATATTGTATGTCAGTGCTGAGAAAATCATTAACATATATATGCTGTAGAGAAGAGAATTCACCAGCTAAAGTCTATCAATAAAGATATACCACATTTTTATGATGCTGGAATTAAAGAGACCTGATAGAATAATACCACACTCATTTTATTTAAAAATATGGTCTTGTCAAAGCTGTTTCCCTTTCAGGATAGATGAAACTCAGCCATATCAATATTACTGATTTTAAATCGTCATTTTTTAAGCTGAATGCTTTATTATTTTTAATTATTTAATAATTCCAGGAGATGTGAATTGGTCAGGCCACTGATTTCTTGGTAAGCCATTTTGACTATTGAAAATGCTAGGAAAGCAATCCTGAGAAAAGGCACAGAATTTTATATGCACAACAATATATTCAGTAATATTGCCACTTTCCACACCAAAACATTCCTGAATAAGGCATTTGGTTCAATGAATATGCATTTTGAATATAAATTTGGGGCCTGCCTTAGAAGTTGCAAGATGAAGCACACAGGAATGAAGATTCCTCCCTGTATGTACCTAAGGTAGAATAAACCGAATACTGTGTTGCACTATTTGATAGGTAATACATTGCTATGACAGGTTGCAGTGTTAGGGTGCTTTACCCCAGGGCAGAATTAAGGTCAAATACTGACTTTTAGCTTTTTTTTTTTTTTTCCCTTTTGCATAGAAGTCCTCATTTCATGAACATGAATTTTTGCATTTGATTTCCTATGCTGTTTTAAAAGAGGAAAAATGAAACAAAGACAAACAGGAACAACTAAAACTCAAGAGGAGGTATGTGCTGGCGGGTGCTGAGTGCAAAAAAGGGAATGGATGGCTACAGCCGGCTGAGCATAGGTCCAAATACTCAAGCATGTACATACGTTAAAATATTCTGCACCATTACCTAGCCCAAGGAGCGGTACCGACCTGCCCTCCTTACAGCTGGTGGTCTCTCTGTTTGCCATGGTAGATTTGAGACTGAGCTCATGATAACGTGTCTAAATAGGGCATATTGATATTAAAATAACCATCTTGCAGATATGTTTTATTGTGCGATGGGCGCATGAGATCTTTGTTGCGTGCATACTGGCTGGGTTTTCCTAAACCGAGGACTTGAGCTGCCCTCCTAGCTGCCATTTCTTTGCTTGGGAACCGAGTGTCTATTTGATGCCGACGTCTCTGCCGACAGGAGCAGCACCACAGGCACGTTTTGCACGCTGTCCTGTTGCTCTGGTCCGAAGGCAGTGAGCAAGCAGCCCCCGGCAGGACTGCGGAGAGGCGCGGGGCGACCGCTGCTCGCCCACACGTCCCGTTTAGGCTGCAGAGCTCCAGCCTGTGAAAGGGATGTGTGTCGGTTACACTGCGTACGCACGTGCTTGTTAGTGGATAATCTGATGGTGCACATTCGCTGTGGCTTGTGCAACTGAATGACTGCACACAGGGGGCTGGGTATTAATTACACGCTTGAGAGACGTGTGTCTGTGTGTGTAGCTGCGGTGCCGGGGAAGACCCCAAGCTTGTCGCCTGCTCCTGGTGTTCGCGCAGCTGTGGTGTGGAGCTGTGGCCTGCTATTTGCACTCTCGGTGGGGTTTTTTCAGCCCTCGCTGGACAGCCTCTGCATGCAGCCGTGCCCCAGCATGTGTAGGTAGGGTAGGCTTGCTGCCCACCGGGTGGGTTTTATAGACTCTGCGTGTGCCTTCCTGAGCACAGCTCTGAGACCACGGCCAGCCGCTGAACTCCGGTGGTAACAAACAGCCCCATTAATGCAGTGTCACAGATTTCATTAGGGCGTCAGTCCCAACCAACGTGGCCATAAATCAGGGAGATGGTACAAGGGCTTGCAGGCCCTGGTTTCAAGGGCCACATAGCCAGAGACTCATAACGCTCAAGAGGAAATGATCATGAATATTATTTAAAAAATCAGAAATGTATATTAGAAAATCTCTGAGCTTATCAGATGGAGTGAGGTTGGGTAATAGCTGTTATTTATACTGCTTGTGCAGAGTGATAAAGTGGTGCTTTATGACCTGTGGTTTATCACTTAGAATAAGAGTCATGTGACTCCATTAAGGTTCCTTCTGTAGAAATGAAAAAGGGTAAATTAATGTGTTTTTTTTTTATTGTTAAATATTTGCACTCTCCTAAACCCAGTTTTTATTTTCTCTACTTAAGAAGTAGTGTATAAGCACAAATAAGTTTAAGTTTTGATTGATGGAGAGGTGGGGTGAAAACTCCCTTTATGTCAAAGGCTCTCTGGAGTGAGCCAGCCTCCCACCTGCTAATGTCTATCAGCGGGGCTGGGTTCAGAGGGGAGGGAGAGACAACTCAGCCAGCATGGTTACACCACAAAAGCTGCTCCTTTCAGCCTCTCCAACCCATCACCTGCTCAAGAAACAGGCTGAAATCCTGCTGCCACCTCAGACCTCGATGTTGCTCCAGGAAGGGAGAGGGGGATCCATGGAGAACAGGGATGGATGCAGCCTGGGCGGTCTGTGCAATGAGAAAGAAGAGCTGTAGGCTGAGACGAGATGCTGCCAGGAAAGCACAGGCTCCCTGTGTGAAAAGAAGTTGGTTTACTTGATGATGTCTTGAAGTGAGTCCCAGAAACAGTCCATGCAGGCATCCATATGGGCCCTGCCATGGCAGTATGCTCCATGGAGAGCCATGGACAACCTGCCAGGACAACACAGTCTCTGGGACCTGAATGGGAGAGGAGAACCATAATAGTGTTATTCAAGAGACTATACCATTGCAGAATGACCTGCGAGCTGCAGCTGACAGGAAGGCAGAGGGCACATGGCTGTATGTGACTCGGTTTCCCAGCTCATAAAGTGGGAGCTATCATTTTCACCTTCTTTAGAAAGTATCTGTCAAGGGCAATTTTAAAAATACCTGTGGGAAAAAAAAAAAAAAAAAAAAAAAGGACAGAGAGTTTGCTAAAATTTTGAATAATATTTTCTAAATTTTTCTCCCTCAAAATCTGGATCTTATTCTGTTTTGAAGAACAAAAGTATTTTTGAATTCTCAGAACTAGAAAAAAAAAGTTTGAGAAAGCTAAAAAAAAAACACAGGTGGAAATCTGAGGAAGCTGCCAGCATATTCTTGCTACCTCTCTTCCCTTAGATTTTGAAAGAGTGAATTTAAATACTTGGTGCCAGTTTTAAAATCCAGGTCTTTAAGAGTGCTTGCAGAGAAGGGTTGGTGGACCAGGTGTCACAGGCACACAGACAAATTTCTTTGTGATTTTGAATTGGTGGCCTTCAGAGAGGCCCCTTCAACCCTCCTCTTCCCCCTGCCTACCTCGATGTTCAGGGATTTAAGCCCCACACTGCGTGCTTGCCTTGTCCATCCACACAGCCCATATGCTGGCAGGACACAGTACA
The DNA here is from genome assembly GCF_013377495.2 of Cygnus atratus. Taxonomy (NCBI): domain Eukaryota; kingdom Metazoa; phylum Chordata; class Aves; order Anseriformes; family Anatidae; genus Cygnus; species Cygnus atratus. Next base: position 20,211,584 of record NC_066368.1, read on the forward strand.
GAACTACTCTTCTCTCAGAGAGTGGGAGCAGTCTATGCAGGCAGAAGGGGCTTTGTTGGCACACACAAAAACTATGACATAACAGGCAGGAGACTGGGGACTCCAGCTCTTTCTGGACAGTAGATGCCAGCTCCCTGGCTAGACTATACATTCAGGCTCTGTGCCCCACAGCCAGATGTGCCTCGAGAGCTCTTCAGACTGTTTTGTTGTGTGTTTTGTGCTGAGCCCCATGATGGGGAAGGCTCTTCTCTCCAGGTGAGGATTTGAGCACGGGTCGTGGCTTTTAAGTGACCTTGTCTGTAGGCAGAATTCAGCCTGATGTCTCGCTCTCTCAGCATATTGCCAGCATGTTCCTCATAGTCATTTCCCATCATGGCTACGTGCTAATTGTCTCTAGGGGAAGTGAGGAGAAGGCTTATTAATCTGTGCACTCAGGAAAGGTTGTAAATCACCGTGTGTTTCCAGCGATAAAATTGGCTAAATAAATTAAAACAAGCACTAATGACCCAAAACAGAGCCCTGATGTAGTGGGAGTGGGCTAGGGCACATAGCTGTGTTTGGGTATAGGGTACACCTCATTCGTATAGTTTCTTTCTTCTGACAGCACCCTTGGACATCTCCAGCCATATTCCCTTCACCCCAGCTGGTGTGCCCCCATGCATCACCGGTATTGCATGCTCCTCACCCCTCTGCTGCAGCAATTGCCTGAGCTTTGTAGCTCAGTTTTCTATTCCTTTTGCTTTTCAATCCAGCGAAGCTTGGATTTCCTTCATCCTTGTTCTCTGGGACTTCTCAACAAACTCAGTGAAATTTTCTTTAATTTTGTTTTAATATGCTAAACAGCATTGAAGCCAACAGAGATGTGCATCCATTAACAACAGCATAGCTGTCATTTTAGGTATTAGTGAAAAAAATTTGGTCAGAAAGGTTTTGCAAACTAAATAAAAAGATAGGTTTACAAAGAGCCTGTCTGGTGACGAACAGCCAGGGTGGAAAAGTCTTCCCATAGTCCTGTTTTCCAGCAACCTCTTTCATCCGGGAGGCATGCAAAATCCTTCATCGAATGTTCATCAAGTGCCACTGAAATGTCTGATCAAGCTCTCTGGAGAAGATTTTGGTAACCAGGCAGTCCTGTTTTCTATGCAGTAAGTGTCCCCACTAAGTCAGAAGTTACCCAAAAATCCTCTGAGAATATCCTCCAATATTTTCCGGGATGATTAAATACTACTTGGTGACCACATCTCTCAAGAGAGATCACAAGAAAAGGAGTTTCCTTGGTACGATCTTCAGAGAGGATGCACTGAATCATTGCACTGCAGGCTTACCACTTTTCTGCCTTTTTCCTCAGAAGATCTGGATCTCTGGGCTTTCCCTGGCCCCCAGGGGCTGAGGGAATCCTTCTGCCATGGACAGCCACTGCTGCTGATATGTGCACAGACATGAGGGCTGTGCAAAGGTGAGGAAGGTGAGGCGCTGCCATGTGAAGTCAGACACGAGCAGAGGCTCCTGCTCCACAGTGCGCTCCCCAGACTTGTGCGTTCTGGGATTGTCTGTTCAGGTCACACCAAACTCTTCTCTTGTTTCCTCCTGGGTAGATTTAGTGCTTCTAGATGTCCGCTGGAGAATCAGGACACGGGATCTAAAGGTGGCAGTGCTGAAACTTCTGTCTCTGCTTCTTCACCTGCCTGGCTGCAACTACAACATAAGAACTGCTAAGAAAAGGGTTTTCAAAGTCATCGAAAAACCACTATTCTCTTTTTTTTTCATTCGTGTTTTCTGTAAAAAGCATACAAATGGGATGCCACCAGCCCACCTGAGCTCAGAAGTCTGCAGAGCTTTTGCTCTGCTTGCTGTCACCACTGCAGCAGTGCACAGCAGTCAACAGCTCAGCATCTTGGGCCTTAGCAGAGCTCTTATCTTAAGAAAGAGAATTCAGAATGTTGTCTCACTATTTGTTCCTGAAAATAGAAAATTTTTCCTAAACAATTGTCTCCTTTGGAAATTATTTTCCATACCCTTTACTCAAAATATTTTCTGTTTTCATTAATTGTATTTGAGTTTTAAACTTTCACTTATTCTCATTCTCTCCCCTTTTCTGAACTACGAGCATTTTCAAAATCAATAGGGCTGCAGGAAGGTAAAGAGAAACAGGAGAGGACATTCACCCTCAAAAATTAAAAAAAATTAAAAATGGATTCATCCATTTAGAAAGAGAGGAAACAAAATTAACAAGGAGAGCTTTGAGCTTTCTGGTTTGCTCAGCAAATTGTCAATTCCTTTTGCACCGAGCGCTGGGCCCGATCCTTCTCCGGCAGAGTGCAGCCAAGAATTACAAAGCGAGTCAACAGACGGTGGAACTGAGTTCATCTGAAAAGTAGCCAGAAAAAAAAACTCGAGCTATGCTCAAGGTGTCCATTTTTAGAAGGAAATTTGCTTAGGGAGAGGAATACCAGCACATTCAGGGTGAGTGGCTCCTTGTGTGCATGTGTGTTTTGGATCTCAGCACAGCAAAGGGGTGTCTTGCCACCCCCAGGGGTCGGGAATAGTGCATGCATGGGGAGGACCTATTATATTATTTTTCTTCCACCTTAATGAACTCCTCTCATGTCCACCTCTGATCAGTGGACTATGACAGAGGGTGATTGAAGGCCAGTCTCCCAGGAAATGAAGTTTGTTCACACAGTCCAAGTATGCTGGCCCTACTGCTGCCTGCCTCTGATTTATAGGACCGAAAATTCCTTCCTCCGGTAACAATAACGCTCTTAAACTCCAGACCCCTCTCCCTCACAGAACCTCCAGACAGGGCAGGCTGAGCCCGAGAGAGACGGGAGGCACCCAGCAAATATATCCATCAACACAACTCGGGTTTCAAAGGCATACAAGACCCCACAGGGTTAGGCTTACAAAGGTGGGAGTGGAGGAGTCTGGCCATCACCCTGCAGCACCTCTTCCTGGGATGGGGCAGGACCAGGAGGGACTATGCCCCAGAGAGGGACAGGAGCCACGGCATCTCCTACGAGCAGGATGACAGCCCAGGGTGGTGGTCTGAGGGGAATTTGAGCCATCTGGCTGATGGGTGCTGCTGGGGCTGGGAACGAGTCTGCTCGAGGGTCTCCTTGTGTCAGGTTTCCTCCTGCACTTCTCCAACAAGTCCTGGGAAGCATCCTCTCCAGAGTATGATGGGGTCCACACCAGGCTCAGCTGTCAGAAAAGTGTTTGGTAACCAGTGTCCATAGGCAAATGTAACAGGCAGGAGTTGTTCCCCAGCTCAAAGACCAAACAGCGCTGTCTGGACATGTCCAGGCCACGCACTAGCCAGCCCTAGGCCTCCTCTTTGGTATTGCAGCAGAGTTATTACTTCTCATGTAGTTTTTATTTCAGTCCAGAAAAGACTGAAATAGCAAGAGAAGTGTGCAGCAGCCACCAGAGTGGCACACACGTGTGTTGCACGCCCTGTGATGCGGCCCGTGGCAGTGCCCAGGGGTGTGTGGCATGCTGGTGTGAGGCTGGAGGTTTTGTCCATACCATCTAGGGGGACTGGCTCGTGGCACACGCTGTTCCTCAGGCCAGGGCCAGGTACTGCCTCAGACTGACGAATTTCCAAGCCAGGGAGCCTGTAGTTAGTTAAACAGCATGGATGATCTGGGGGCACATTGTTTCCAGGCTTTATTTTATTTAGTAACATAGACACAGCCCCCGCAGAGTGGCTCTAAGGGCTCCAAGCGGCTCCAAACTGTCAAGACACAGGACACACACACGTGTATGCACACACGCACGCTTTTTGGAGTCGGGGCCCCAGGTTTGAGCTTCATGTTACTGTCAGAGTTTTGGGTCAAGGGGAGACAAAGAGCTTGAGCCCTTTTGCAACAGGACTCTCATGGTGCCAAATTTCAAGTCAAACCCTGGCAAGAAACAAGCTCATTCTGTAAACTTTTTTTTTCTTTTTTTTTTTTTTTTCCTTTTTTTTCTTTTTTATCATTTACTTATTAACAGCTCTCTTTGGCTCTCACCTGAAGCTGCTGACCTGTTCCTCTTAGACAGGGCAATTAGCAGGGAGACAATGATCTGCAGAGGGCAAGGAGCAGCCTGTGCTGGGGAGGGGGTGGAGGTGGGGAAGGGCCGCGGGAGGCAAAGGGTCGCCACAGAAAGAGCTATTTATGGCCCCTAGAGGGAGGATTCAGTAAAAGGCCATCGAGCTTGACTTCCTCTTGATCTATCCATTCTGGGAGATACTGGTGTACCTCCCTGCCCCCGTGGACTCCCAGTGTCCCCAGTGGCTAGGTACTGGGCTAGGCTGGTGAAGGTGGCCCTCATGACAGCTCCATTAAACCTGTGGGGTGTTTTTTTAAGGGAGAAGGAAGATATCTTCCCAGTCCTGTAGTAAGTAACTGCTTCTGGACAGAGAGACAGGAGAACTGTTCACTCTGCCCGATGGAGAGACTCATTTTCCCCTCACAATGTTTGCTGTGGGACATTATTTAGACAGAAGGCTTGTGGGACAGTAACTCCATGTTCATGCTGGTAGCTAGCACAGAGGGCTCTGATCTCTATCTCACAGTCTTCTGTGCTAACCACAGTGCAAGTAATTGCTTGACAAAGAGAGAGAGCAAGTCTGACTTAAACATGAGTGGCTGACCTACAAATCTTTTCCAGCCCTTGATGTTCTGCTACAGACAATGTTTTGGAGAATACCTCTTGTAAATTATGAGTATTTTCCTATTTGTTTTCTCCATATCACCTTTCCTTCATTCCAGGAACCTGACGAGACTGGTCAGAACCATAGGGGCTCCTGGGCTAAGACCTCAGCAAGAAATGAGCTTTGTGGTGTAACTGAGTGATGATGTGTGAGAAGAACCCTTCCTCTAAAAAACTGCCCGTGGAGAGAAGGGTTAAAGGGTTGATACTAAGTTAGACGCCCATGTTAAATGGCATATAAGAAGGAAGTTGGTAATTTCTAATCTTTTTTTTTTTTTTAATGAAAAATTGACTTTTTAATATGAAAAGCATTTTTATGGAGCACTCCTGTGAGATGCCAAATGTTTTGGCCCTGATCTAGCTAGATATTTAAACATGCACTTAATTTCTTAAGCTGCTCATGTGCTTAAATATTTTGCTGGATCAAGTCCAGAGCTCTCAGCTTTCTGTGTGGTGTCAAAGGACCAGGTCTGCGTTTGCAGTAGCATTACTGAACTCAGCCTATAATGATTTTAATCATCACACAGAAAGCATTTCCCATGAATGTAACTATCCAAGAAAAAAACTTTAACAAATTTCCCTGGGATTTCTCTCTTAGATGTGTGTTTTCTGATAGTGCTCTGGCAGAGGAGTTTACTACTCAGTGTATTTGTGACCAAGGTACTTTTAAGTAAAATTTAGTGGGAACTATTGGAAAATAATTTTATTTCAAAAACTCCAGGATTCTCACCCAATACCTTACTTTAAAAGTGACTGAAGACCCAGAGGGAAAGAAATGGAGTGTGTGACCCTTAAATCCAGTCAAAGCTGACCAGGATAGTTTGAATAATTCACAGAATTGATTTAGCAAACAATTTCAAACAATAGATGGAGGGGAATTATCAGCTGATGGCGGACAAACGTTGGGCAGAGAGAGACCAAGTTCTTGAGCAAAGCAGTTGTCTGCAGATGGCCGGGTTCAATAAGAAAGGATGAAAAATGAACCTGACTGTTAACAAAAAGTGACCTGGACTGGATGAGTATCACTGGCCCTATTGAAGGAAGTACAATGAACAAGAAACAAACAGCAATAGATGGGAAAAGGTGAGTTTGATTTCTAATCTTGTCTGTTGTAATTATGGTGTTAAATGTGCAAGTGCAAAGTGAATGGATGAGATGGCATAACTAGAAAGAATTTGTGGAAGAGAGCTGAGCAGAAACAGGCTCTGTCAAAGCCAAAAAGGATGCATGCCAACGTTGTTTCTCTTGGCATAGGTCAAAAAGCAGACTGTGTGACAGGAGAGAAATTGGAGAAGACTGAGATAATGCCCAATTAGATCATGCAGTTCACCTCTCTGGGGCCTGTGACAGACTGGTAAGGAATTTTTCTGCCAGGGAGGGGGAAAAAAAATTAAAAACTTTCTTTCTGCCCCCTAAAATCAAAACAAAACCCTGCTGAAAATGTAGTTTCCAGCTAAATAAGTTCACTCCCTGCTGACTATCTTACAAGAAGAAAATTGAGATACCAACTGTGAAAATGCTCAGTAAGTCAATGCTCCAATTTCCCACCATGACAAAACCTTGAGAAAACCTCATGGTTTCTTCTGAGGAGAATTCAAGGAACTATCATTCACCTGGGGACAAAAGTCATGATGCTTAGGTTACCTCTAAGTGAGTTCCTGGCTAGCTGGGCAAAATGTAGTGAAAGACTTCCCATGTGTAGACAGTAGAAGGGATGCAGTGAGGCTGTACTGTGAGCTGCTATCATGACTAAGAACAAAACTGTCGTTCCCCAAGCCCTGTGCTACCTATTGTGCTACAACATCTGCTCAGGCTCTTCTGGCACCAAAATATTCCCTATAGCCTTTTTTTTCCTCAGTGCAATCTTCAAAAGCTTTAAATAGTGAAGATTCCTAGTGGATCTCACTGCCAGGAAGTTTCTCCCTTAATTTCATTCTACTTGATTTCTATCTCCTTATCTTTAGAGAGAACTCTCTGCTGGTATCCTACCTAACTCTTCTTTATTGTCTTCTACCTACATATATAAACTTCCCAGGACTGTCTCCCTCCTCACCAATGTTTTTAACCCCCTTGGACTTGGGACTGAAATTCTGCTTTCTGATGTGCTGTTGAGGATGTAAACCTGCTTAGCAGACAGTGACGATCAGAATTACAATTTATTTTGGAAAATGCTGGTGGTTAAGTATTTCCTTGGCATTACCATATTTCCTCACTGCTCTTCAGAACAGGGTGAGTTGAAGAGACCTGCTGCAGGGAGGGACTGGCTTGCATATACATGGCTCTTCCTGTGGAAGAGGTGTGGTTCTGTTTTCCACTACACCCTAATGATGGGCTAATAAGCACTGGCAGTAGTAGCAGTGGCTACAGTAGGACTGGTGGATTCAAACCTGAGCTGGTCAGACTTTAGATAGGATGAGCAACTGGAGGGAAAATGACAGGTTTTGTGATTGCATCCTGAGGACAGGAGGAAGCAAAAGAGACAGGAGCAGCATCACCCCAAGGGAGGCAGCATTGCACATGTGTTGTGAGGTGGTTGCAGCTGACTGATCTCTGGCTCATCCCTCCAGCTAAGTGTTGAGGAGGGCTTGCCGGTGGTGCAAAAAGCCACCCTTTGGGTTGGGGACCTGGGTGACTCCTGCATGTTTGGGACGAGAGTGGTGGATGGCAGAGGGGGCTGCTCTGACATTTCCTCTCCCTGCGAGGAGGGACCCTGTCCTTGCCAGGCTGTGGAAGGCCAGCTCAGTCCTGCGTGACCAACTACAACTGCTGCTTGTGTCCTTTCCCCCCGGGTGCTGCGTTCATTAGATGTGAGGCCTTCATTTTATGGGAACCCTCCCACCCGGCTTCCTCTTGGCTTAATGACAGGCCCGTTAAAGGGAAGCCAATAAAGCCGCGGTGCAACAACAGCATGAGGGCTTGCTGCCTGTCTTTCTCACCCATGAGCCTGGCTCCTTGGGGGGCTCTGCATTTGGGGGCAGGAGAAGGCAGAGACACCCGCAGAACTTCTGGACCAGCTTTCATGCTCTGCTTTGGGGCTCTGTTATATAAACTTTTCCCAGCATGGGTTTTGTGGTGATTTTTTTTTTTTTCATCTCTGAGGAGGGAGGAACAAGGTCTCTTAATGAGGGGAGGATTAACAGGCCATAAGACTCAGCCCTGAAAGAGCCGTCAGCCTGTGGGGCCGCCCAGCAGGACGCAGGGTAATTGGATTGGACCCAAAGAGCACCTTGAATCGGTTCTGAGGCGGCTGCGGCGGGCTGCTCCGGAGGGGCTGGGGCCAGGGAGGAGGGGAGCGTGTGGCTCTTTAGAGAAGCCAGAGCCAAGATGGGGGATCAGCCGGCTCATTAAGGGATTAGAGTGTTTGTTCTTCTCAAGACTTTTGTTGCTAAAACACTTTGCGCAGCATTTTCTGGAGCCTGGGGAGCTTAAAGAGCTTGTCAGAGCCCTGCTCTTGTCCCAGTACAAGAGCAGAGATGCTCTTTCCTCCGGCCTTCCTGCCGATGCTGACAGTAGATATTGCCAGCGACAGCTCCACTATCCCAGTCCTTCCTGTCTCTGCTCATGGTGTTTCTGCCTCCTGGGAGTTTTGAGGTAAAGGGGGGAGGTGAGGAAGAGGATGAAGCAAAAGATACACATCTTTGACAGTCAGAGACACTTGGCTTTTCCCTAGTATTTGTTGCATGGATAATTAAAGACTTTGCATGTTCTGGGGTGCTCTCTGCAACCTTTTAACTCCGTCTGTTCTCAAGCACTTATGGTAGTGAGGTTTGGGCACAAACTATGCTAATTTATGTATCTGGTCTTCATACAAGTCATGGCTATAAATACTGCACAGACTCATTCACCTACCAGCACCACCTGAAATGTGCTGGCTGTTGAGATGCAATGCCAGCAGGGGCTAGACAAGGAAGGGATAGTGCATTAAGACCCTGCCTCACAGCACAGCTGGCCAGTAAGTTTGGCTCTAATGCAGACAGCAGGGAGAAGATAAACGCTCTAAAGTCCAAATCAAGAAGCACACAGATAGGAGTATGGTTTATTAGGAGATGTGAAGGACATGTGGATAAAACTCCACTGTCATCAGTTCATCTGTCCTCATGGCCCACACAGAGACTTTTCACCCAACTGGCCTTAACCCAGGCTGCCCTGAAACAACTTGGTTCTGGGCATCGACAAACCCTGCCTGGCTGGGCATCAAATATGGTGCCACTGGCAGAGCAAAGCCCAGGGGAGGTGGTAGAGGGGCTATGCAGTGCTGGGGATTATCCCATGTTAGGGTCTCTTTTTCCCTCCAGTTGCTGTTGGGTTGGTGAGCACCAGTGATCTTTTGCATGGGCACTGCCACTCATGGCACAAAGGCGATGCCACAGGAGCTCTTCCTCCTGTCTGCGGGGTGCCACTGACCCTGTGCCTGGGTCAGTGTGGCCATGGGCTCTGTGCCCACCGTGGCAGCATGTTCGTGCAGCAGCTGTTGGAAGGGGAGGAGGAGAACAACCTGGGGTATGGCTGGAGGCTTACCCCTGCGTCTTGCTTGTGGCTGTGGCTGATGAGTGCACAGCTCATGCTTGGAGCCCCAGAGAGTTGGTTGCACGCCAATTCACCACCTTCCCAAATAGGCTGTGGCTCCCTTCCTCTCAGTGTGGCTGGCTGCAAGCACAGGATGTTAGCTAAGGGGTGAATTTGGCTCTCACCTTTAGAGATGTCTGGGGGATGGGTAAGGGGGTGTTTAATCGGCTCTGTGGAGCAGCAAATGGAAGGGAGTTGAGCAGGATCTCTCAGGCTCCCAGTGTAAGTTGCACTCCCACCTCCTGTCTGTGCTGAGCAGGAGTTTCAGCTAGGAAGTGTGTAAACTGGGGGGGGGACGGGGGGGGGGGAGGGGGGGAAGGGGACAGCCAAGCAAGCAGCAGAGGGGTTGGGGGGAGAGGGTTACAGGGAAAATAAATGAGACTCCCCTGAAATTAATTGTTTGAAGGGAGTGCCCCACTCGGCTGTGAATTCTGAAATGATTATTGGATTTGCAGGCAGACGAGGAACAGAACGGGTCGGGTGCACGATTAATATCTTATTGATAGCGGATTAAGAGAGCGAGATCAAATCTTTAACTGAGTGGAGATGCAGTTTATCAATTTGTCACAAAAAATGTAGCAATCAGAAGTGGAGAACATCAGGGGCGGCTTGTGGATCGATCCATGTCAGTGCCTCACAGCATGGCTCCACAACAAGGCCAGCTTCCCCCCAGGTGCCCAGGGAGCCAGAGGAGATGGACTCAGTGCTGGCCATGCCTAAAAGGGGGGACATGGGAACAACCGGACCACTGGGTGCAGGGTCACCTCTGGGACAGCTGCAGGTGGGAGATGGTGGGTGCCCAGGGATGCTATTGCATGGTGGTGCTCTGGTGTGGGGTGCAAGAAAATCAGTAGTGCCTGGGGAGCACTGGCGTTCTAAGCAGGTGGCAGTGGGAGACTCAGCCCTTGGTATGCTCAGCCCTTGGTATGGTAGTGGTGGGCTTGCAACCAGACAGGACTTCCCAGACTTCAGGGCAAGGTGGGGAACCTGCTAAATAAACTTTTCAAACACCTTCAGGTGCAGCGCAGTGGCACCTAGTGAGGAAAAAGCCCATGTGCTGTTGAGCCATATGACACAAAGCCATGGGCACTGTCTAGCTTACAGGCCAGGGGCTTCCCACTCTTCTTGAAGACCTGATGTGTTGTTAACATCTGGATGTTAGTATTTCTGAATTCTGCTCACAGCATTACTGTCTTCATCCTGCTGGCAAGAGCTTTCCTCTGAGCAGCCTGGCAGCAATGTGTGTTCAGGATTTTGAGAGTCCAGATCAACTCCTCAGCTTCGATCTGTCACTATTCAGGGCTCATGCATGAAGGATGTTTGCAGTTATTGAAAGTGTCTTGATAGCTGTGCAGAAAGGGAAGAACTCCACCAAAAAATATACAGCTTAGAAAAAAGTTCCTTCTACATCTTGAGGTAATTTATTGACTTGAAAAGGGTGTTGCCAACTCTGAAGAGTGTATTGACTACTATCTTACCAAAGATTCTGATCTCTTAGTCATGTGATTATCTGAGAATCTGAGCTTTATCAATTAGAAAATAAAAATCACTTCTAGCTCATGTGGCCATGAGCTTTTCAAAGTAAGCCCTAAAGGCTAAATATAAAACAGAGGGCAAAGGAAGAAAAGCTCAGAGTCAGATGGCTGTTTGTATTTGTTTTAATGAAATCAAACTTTTGATTTGCAGTCCTCCATTATAGATTTTTCTTGTGGATGCTTGGGTTTAGCAAACAGGGAAAATAAACCCAAGGCAAATGTTTAATGAGTACCTCTTTCAGAGCAGGCACTGTAAGCAGCTGTGATGTCTCTGCAGCAGAGCCTGGCACCAGGCTTAAGTCACCAGTTGGACTCCAGCATTTTTTATTTTTTATTGCTAACGTAAAACTTCCTGCTATTCCAACAGATGGGGGATGGCCTGTAGAAGCCAGCAGCCTCCTTGGTGGGCTATGGAGTCAACAGGAGTCTCTGATAGCAATTTCCCTTCTCCTAAGGCCTTTTCAGAGCTGTTTCACTCCCTTGGGCCTTTGCAAAAGATGTTGTGCACCTGGGTGAGGCATGTGATGGTGGAAAGGCTGTTCTTACTGAAAGTAGTCTCTCATGCTGGCACTACTAGCTTTGAAGGCAATTACATTCTTGCTAGGGTTGTTGAGCTTCCCTGTGAAGCCTCCTGGCTATTTGCAGTAGTGTTCAGGGTCCTGAGGCGTACAGGTGAGAAAGAGGCCCCAGCTGGAAGCCATTGGAAGCTGAGTAGAGAAGATGGGGGTGGGGGGGGTGCTCGGGGGGGGGGGGGTGCTCGGGGGGGGGTGAGGGGGAAGGAAAATCGAAGGGGAGATGGTTAATTGATGGTACTGGCTTGCTGCTTGCTGTTTACTTCTCCATACCATGCTGCTTTTTCCCCATCAGGATGTCAGAACTTCCTTCCAGGTTTTTGGAGTGCTCTGAGAGCCAGCAAGGGGCATTATGCTGCTGGGAGGTCTGCAAGCAACATTACAGAGGGCCTGGGGGCTGAGAAATCCTTAAGCTTGATAACACAGCCAGCTACATCAAGTGATGTGGTTTTTCTATATTGCCACAGGGACAAAAGGTCTGGTTTAACTGATATGCACGGGCTGAACAAGACTGGTGCGTGCTTGCTACAGGGACATGAGGTCCCTGGCCTTTCTGTTTGCAAAGCAAAAAACTTCAGGGAGGAAGTCCTGACCCAACAGCCTGCCCTGGTGTTCATGTGTGACCTTCCTTGTCCACGGTTCTCTCCCCTGGCTCTTTCACTGATCCCATCATTATCCCTGAGGTCTCATATAGCTTGCTGGTATCTCTCTCTGTGCCTTTGCTAGGCAAGCAAAGGCTGGCAAGTCTCTGAGCTGCCATGCTCTTTGTATGCAAAAGACCATATAGCCCTGCTGTGCCCACTAATTTAATCTGGGGATTCCTGTTTGACCTGAAGCATATGGTCCTCTTTTACCCCCTTTTTATAATACCACTTTCTGACCTGTAATAGTGTGATCTCTGCTAAGGCTTGAGTCTGATGTTGCTCAAAATGAGAGAAAAGAGGCCAGAGCTACAGAGGACTCTTCCCTTCACCAGCAGTAGCTTCTTAATCCGTGGCTGCCGTGCTGCGTCTCCTGTAGCCCTGAGCTTCCCCATGGCAAATGCTCCATCTGGGCATGTGTGGGGCTGTCTCAGCTGTGGATGCCTCACAGTAAAGCTTTGGGAAGTCCCTAGAAAGCAAAGCTAATGTGGCAGGGGAGAAAAATGTGAATTTGGAGCAAGAAATAGTATGAACAGAGGAGACAATGCTGGGGATAAAACAAAAGATGACTGGACATGCTGAGCAGTGCAGAGGGAAACCAAAGAGGCAGGAGACAGGGAGAGGGCCCTTCAGATGACACTTCACTGCTCTTTCTCTGCGCTATTGTGAAAATATGTTGAAAGCTGTAAAGAGCCTTTGTTTTGGAAAGAGCCCCAAATTAATTGTGATGTTCCGACTGCCCTTCAACAAGCTCAGGGTCTCTTGTTTTTCCCCCTAGCCTTTCATAGCACTGACCCCAGGAGGAGCAGGGCTGGGCAGACCCCCTCTGCCCCACTCCTGCCACCCCTTGGGACCTGTAGGTCCCAGTCTTCCCTCCGCCATGTCCCACCCAGGGCTGTGGGTAGGGCCAGGCCACTCACTCATGGCTGTCATATGACCGATGTGGCATTCCCCAGCACCAAGATCAGGGGCTAATTAATGCATTCAGGGCCGCTGATGGAGTGGAAAGGCGCTTGTCTGGTGGCGGGGAGCCGAGGGACAACCTGGTGGGCTTGCCCCTGCTCTCCTCCTCCTCTTCCCCACCACTGCCGTCCAGGCTTCCCCTCAGCAGCCCCATCACGCTGTGGCTTCCCAGTCCTTGTGCCCTGGTGCTGGGGCGAGAGGAGGCTGGGATGAAGGGGAGAGAGAATGGTGGCAGGAGAGGCCCAGGCCAGCCAGGCACTGTGGGCCGGGGCGCTGTGCTGGCGGGCGAGGGGCGCCACGGGGCCTTCTCTTTTCACTGCCTCCTAGTTCTGCTCCACAGACCCTCCCTTTGTCAGCCTGCTGAATGGCAGCCCTGCCTGCCCGCGGCCCCGCTTTTAATTAGGGCTTCCGCTGCCTGCGCCTGCCCCTCCACTGCTGCCTGGCCCCCCTCAGCTTCCCTCCACCGCTTTTAAATTCTTTGACACAATTTAGGGCCTCTCTCGATTGCCCTGGCTCCCGGCCGGGATGGGTGAAAGGCGAGGGGAAGCCAGCCGGAGCACCAGAAACCTGGCACGTCTGGGGCTGTGCTGCAGGGGCAGGCACGGGGCTGTCCCACTGCTGCCAGCCCAGCACAAAGCGAACACATCCTGCCTGGCGCATGGCTGTACCCTGCACTGTGGGGCCAGGGGCCTTGGAGCGTCTGTAGGGATTCATCCCAAGAGGATGCTCACAGCTGAAAACTCCCCAGGCTTCCTCTCAACCCAAGAGGCTCTGGGGCAGTTAGATCTGAGTTTGGCCCATGAAACACGGATATGATTTTGCACTTTTATTTTTTCTTCTTAAATCTAAATCACACCTCTATTGATGTTTTGGTGACTTGTGAAAAGCAGCTCCTGGAATTAGATGATTTTGAGAAAATGTTGATGGAAAACTGCTTCACATTTGGGAAGCATATTACAGGAAGCACACGTTACTACAGTTTCTGTCTTTGCTCTGGACTAACACGGTGGTAGTCGATGGCAGTTCAACCAGGAGTTTCACAGCAACCTCCTCCAGACTTCTCTGAACCTCTGGTATACCTGTACCTAAGGCAAATATTTGCATCTTTTTCTAGACAAAACACATTTTGGTGTTGCACACCCATGTCCCACAATCTCAAGTCTTCAAGAACTTGAAGTGTAAGAGACCTGAGTGACTGCATATGACTAATCTTTTATGGAGACATGAGGCGCTATGTTCATGCAGATAAACACACGGAAGGAAAGCAGCTTCAGCCAGGATCTGTAGATCATTCCCTGACTAAATCTTTTTTCCTCTTCCTTGGGTCACCCAACCTAGAAGCCTGCCCTTGGCTTTTGCTTGTTGCTTTTGACACCCAGGCTCTGATTTCCTTCTGGGGTGACCTCTTGTTTGGGTGAAATGAAGTGTTGTTTCCCCCAGAAACAACAGCTCATGCCTCAGCCTCAGGCAGCCCTGTTGCTCATCTTCCCCAAACTGTCCCTGTGTGATGGGACACCAAGACTCAGGTCTCTGGGGCATGATGCCTCGCATGGACCCTTCTGTCTGCACCCCACAGAGTGGGCTTCCTGCCACAGGTAGACAGAGAGGGAATTGAGTGTCATGAACTGCTCGTGTCAACTGCCCCACATGCTGCTGGGAGGGTTTCTGGGTGACCATGAGAGGTCTGTGGTGGGAAACAGTAACAGGATGGACAGAAGTTCCTCTTTGTATTGCAGTCTCCCTCTGCTTTCCTCTATCAGCAGCTGCTGGCAGCAGGGAGCCTCAGTTCAGCTGTCCTCCATGAGCATGTGTCCGCAGCTCCAGCCGTGGGCATTATCCCCAGCCTGAGGCAGCCCGGGGACCACCTCAGTGCCAGCAGCTCTTGGTCACAAAAGCATGGCTGCTTCCCAGGCTGCTAATACCTGTGTGTCACCAGCGCTGCCATGGCCAGCTACAGAGCGGCCCCAGCGCCAGCTGGGTTTGCGCCATGGCGGTGAGACCCAGAAAGCACGAGCAGAGCGGATGCAGAGGTGCAGGCCAGGGTGGGTGGCGCAGTTTGGATATTTCTACCTCATCTGATACAATCAGCATTGCTGTGCACATGAGAGGAAAGTTGTTCGATAGGAATGACCCATGATGCTGGGTTAATTCTGTTTACAAAAGAATAAATATTATAGCGGTGTCTTATAAAAGAGAATCAATAACTTCCCTTTGCTGGGTGATCCCTTCATGTCTTCGAAAATCGATTCCCCCCTATTCCCCTCCTCCTCGCTGCACAGCTATCTGTTTTTCGGGGTGACGGGGGGGTCAGGCGATTATTGAAGTATATGTGAATTTACAATATTAACGACTCACGACGGTGTGTCCGCAGGTTCACGGTGAATTAATTATCTGTTTAAGAAGCCATGAAGAAATCAATCAATGAAAATTTCTCACTCTTTTGAGAGTGAGGGAGCTTGTCAATTTTTTTTTTTTTTTAAACATGCACCACATTTAAAGGAGCAGTACAGCCTTTTTTTCAGCAGAGGAGAGATAGGAGAGAAGCTGTTTTGGGGCTGAGGAATACCCATCCTGTTGGTTAAAGCCCTGGAAGCAGCAGTAGCAACTGGTGAAGGTGCAGCCATGGGGCACAGGCTCAGCACACCTGAACGCAGCCCCCCTGGGCCTCCTCTGCAGATACAGGGTCAGGCAGCTCTGGACAGCAAATGGCCTGAGACTGCTCATCTTTCCATCTGGTGCTAAACCTGAAGCTAGGGTAGGGACCCTGGTGTTCATACAGACCTCTCAGCAGGTGCTCCACATCCCCAGGGATCCAGGAGTCATCCCAGGCATCCAGGAGGACAAAGGGATATGCTGGGTTGTGGCTATATATGTACCATTAACTGAATCTGGCTGAGGTCCTTGGGTTGACTTGATAACATTTCTTTGTTTGGATGGGGTTTGGGGACATTTGAATACTGGATCTGAGCAGTTTCCCTACATTTCAGGCTTTGGCAGACAAAACCATATCAACTTTGATGCCATTCAAAAACTGGCAGGGAAAAATGGATCCCAAAACTGCTCCGAAGGTGAAGGGGGTTGTCTGTAATTCCTTATGCCTGCTCTGCCCTTCCTAAAAAACTGCCCTGTCTTCTTTCTCTGATGTGTCTGTGGAGAGTTTTAATGTATTGGCACTTGGGCAATGACTGATATTACAGTTAAAAGGGGAAAAACTGGGGCAGGGGCAGAGGAGAGGAAGCTGAAAGGAGGAGGGGGCATGAGGCACACAGAACCTTTGGCATGAGAAGTGAGTTGAGCACTGCCCCTTTTCCTCCAGCTACTGAACCACAGTTTTGGGTGGCAGGGAGATAGAGGGAAATGTGTGAGGACAGGGCTGGTGGTCAGCTGAAGATCCTGACAAGCAGTCTAGAGGAGGGGCGGGAGCAGGGACAACCTCTGAGGCTGCCTCTACCCTTGCAAGCCCAGGCAGACATGGCCCCTTCCCAACCCCATAATCCTACTGGCCTGTGGCGAGAGGAGTCCCCGCCAGGCACACCCATCGCTGTAACCAACATAGAGAGAAGAGCCCATATTGACACAGGAGCATCTGTGTCAGTAATTGTCACACAGCCTGGCAAATTGCTTCAATGTGCCATCCCCTCCAGCCGTGCAGTTCAGCGGCAGCAGCAGGCCTGGGGCGGGGGGGGCAGGGGGAGGCTGTGCTGCTGCCAGAGGAACCCCATACCCAGTGGAAGGGGTCAGGACCCCACAGGAACCTGTTGGGTCCTAGCCCAGGTCCCTGCTTCTTGACAAAGTCTCACCGATGGCCACTGCTCTGGCTGCAGAGCTCTGTTTTACCCAGCTCCATCATCCTCGGTGCAATATCCCTGATTTAGATCACAATGAGAGAGAGGGGGAAAATCCCCATCTGCCTTATGCTGTCATTTACACCAGCTGAAGGAGCTTTGAGACAGGGTCATGCTGTCCCTCCCTTGATCACCTTCCCCTGTGCAAGGGGTCATATGGCATGCACTGTGCAGGAGAGAGCAGGAGACTGTGGTAGCATTGTGTGGCAGGCTCGTTCTTGGGGCAGCCCACATCTTCTGACAAATACATTTTGAAGGTGTCATGTGGTGACAAGAAAAGTGCAACAGCACCACTTCATCCCACTTCCAGGTGTCAGAAGTAGTAATTTTTACAAGGGGAGATAAAGTCTGCTACTTGGCTGCTGGGAATTAGGGGATCTTTACCAGTTTACTCCAGATGAGCACCCAGCTTTTCTCCCATCCATACGTGCAGTTGCTTCCTGAGTCTAGGCAAAGGTAGAACAGAAGTGAAAGGTGAGATTTCCAAATGGGATCAGGTTCCCAGTTTGAGGCTTTGTGTAGGAAACTCTTTAAAAGATGCAGTAATTTGTAAAAGGTCCTGGTTAAAGTCAGCTTCTCAATATACTGCCACAGGACACATGTCCCTCCACCTAGCAGGGATCCAGGCCCTCTTGTGCCCCAGCTTCTTCAGGGGTGAGAGAACCAGTCAAAGGTATAAAAACTAAAAACAAAACCAACAACAAATCACCCGCAAGCTCAAGCACAGCCATTCACTTTAATGCTAATGACTTTGCCAGCAGTCCTTTAATGGCTATGGATTTTGCCGATATATTGAAAAATGTCTGTGTTTGAGGTGAAGAGCCCATATTCTGTCTTCCAGAGGAGCAAGTATCATTGGTCAGAGTTGTTCCCAAGGCATGGTATAATGTGGGACTGCAGTGTCTCCTGGGCTTTCCCAGTACAGACTAGCTTGGGGAGGCCGTTCACTAGTGGCGTCCCCCAGGGCTCAGTACTGGGGCCAGTCCTCTTTAATAACTTTATCGATGATCTGGATGAAGGGATCGAGTGCACCCTCAGTAAGTTTGCAGATGACACCAAGATAGGTGCATGTGTCGATCTGCTCGAAGGTAGGAAGTCTCTGCAGGAGGATCTGGATAGGCTGGACCGATGGGCTGAGGCCAACTGTATGAAGTTCAACAAGGCCAAGTGCCGGGTCCTGCACCTGGGGTACAACAACCCCAAGCAGAGCTACAGGCTGGGAGATGAGTGGTTGGAAAGCTGCCTGGCCGAGAAGGACCTGGGAATACTGGTTGATAGGCAGCTGAATATGAGCCAGCAGTGTGCTCAGGTGGCCAAGAAGGCCAACAGCATCCTGGCCTGTATAAGAAGCAGTGTGGCCAGCAGGTCTAGGGAAGTGATTGTCCCCCTGTACTCGGCTCTGGTGAGGCCGCACCTCGAGTACTGTGTTCAGTTTTGGGCCCCTCGCTACAAGAAGGACATGGAGGTGCTCGAGAGAGTCCAGAGAAGGGCAACGAAGCTGGTGAGGGGTCTGGAGTACAAGTCTTATGAGGAGCGGCTGAGGGAGCTGGGGTTGTTTAGCCTGGAGAAGAGGAGGCTCAGGGGCGACCTTATCGCTTTCTACAGGTACCTTAAAGGAGGCTGTAGTGAGGTGGGGGTTGGTCTGTTCTCCCACGTGCCTGGTGACAGGACGAGGGGGAATGGGCTAAAGTTGTGCCAGGGGAGGTTTAGGTTGGATATTAGGAAGAACTTCTTTACTGAAAAGGTTGTTAGGCATTGGAATGGGCTGCCCAGGGAAGTGGTTGAGTCACCATCCCTGGAGGTCTTTAAAAGACGTTTAGATGTTGAGCTTAGTGATATGGTTTAGTGAAGGACTTGTTAGTGTTAGGTCAGAGGTCGGAATAGGTGATCTTGGAGGTCTCTTCCAACCTAGACAATTCTGTTATTCTGTGATTCTGTAATTAGTGTTGTGGTAGGAAAAGTGGGTACAGCATCCCGTGTGGAGCTTGCAGAAGGGTAACAAATGGAGTGCTAATGCCATGCTCTCCCCTTTGGGTCAGCATCGGTCCAGTGCTCTGATTTGCTGTAGGTGGGTCTCTAGCCCTAGCAAAATCACCGTGGTGTTTTTTGTGTGTCTGGATGTCTCCACTGTTCACAGTTAAATATTATGTCCAGATGCCAAATAGATGCAAGTGAAAGAATCCACTGATTTCGACTCAGTTGACTGTTGAGACTGATATACTTAATTTCTCTCCAGACCTCCCAAGGAACCCTATAATAGCCTGTTAATGGGATGGTTGTGTCCCACATTAGAGGTGGCTGCATTAGAAAGGCAGATGAAATGACATCCTAAATACAAGAAATTCCAGGTGCTCACTAGCATCTACACAAACAGATCAACTGTGTAAGATTGTTATACCCTTGGAGGATGGCAGGTTCTGACAGAGTTGTGCTTTATGAATACCAAATGGATATCACGTGCACAAGGGGTAACATCCCCGTGAGCAGTAGGCAAGGTTTCAGATGAACCACACTTTGCCCTAGACTGATGAGGAAGGAAAGCTCCAGCTGCACTTTAGCCACATTCCTAGCAGGTCAGAAATGCCACAGAAGCAGTCAATGGAAAAGCCAAGATCCATGGCTAGAGCATCGATTCAGAGGACCTGAATCCAAGGAGGGAAACATTGTGGCTTGAAATAGACCTTCTGTGTTTGATATTACTGGACAATAATATTATGCAGAAGGGATGAAAAAGCTAAGAGGATTAGATGCTAATACACTGCTAGGAAATATAAGCAGCTGCTCTCATGGAATATATTTATGTCCTTCACATTGCAACTACAGCCCGAGTGAGGACCTCCCAGGATACCTGGGGAGTTCATAAACCTGTCCAGCGTGTAGTATCCAATACACAGCAGATATGCATTTTGAGGCCTAGAGATGGGCTTGTGTTACAAGAAAGAGATGTCCCTACAGGTGCTTCAGAGACCAAGGACTTTCAAAATGGAATCTTTTTAGACTTGAGATCTGATTTCTGCTACTTCCTTTCCTCGTAGAGCAAACACAAACTCCCACAAAGTCTAGGTAAGAGCTGGAAGGCTCCAACCAAAGTAGCATCCATTGTTTAGTCCATTCTGGTATATGCTCATACTGGGGCACGTCTGTCATGCAAAACAGCCCAACCGTAGACCTGCAAGGAGGGAAAATCACCCTGTGCCAGCTTCCTATGTTTAGGCACATTCCTCCAGGGCTGCATGTGAACAAATAAGCCATGCCTCTTGCATCTAGCCAACGCTGACCCCTCCTGCATATAGCCATGCTTCAGAGCTCGGCTCTGACTGTACCTGCCAGCACGGGCACACCCCGGGAGAGACAGTGCCTGCTGTCAGCTGTTGCTGCTGAGTGCAGGGACTTGGCCAAGGACACAGAGAAAAGGAGTAGAAGAGTAAGGGCTTGAACCTGGATCCCAACCAAGTACACTATCCGCTTGTGACTGAATGTTTGAACAACACAACCGTTTATTTTTTTCCCAGGGAAAGCTCTGTCACTGCAGACTTGCCGTGGCCTTTCTGGCCTGTTGGAAGAGGGTATTCTGCCAGGGAGGCAGCCTGACTCCTTCCCTTCTGTCTGAGGCGGGGGAGGAAAGCTCCCCTCGGCCTTCGAGCTGGTGCTCCATAGCAGATGCAGTCACAAAGATACCAGGTGCCCTTCTTTCCTGGAGACCTTTCAGACCTGCACATGGAGGAGGAGTTCCCAAAACAGGGCTTCCAGCTGCTCATCTGGTGGGGACGGATTGGCCTGTGCTGTGAACCAGGTATCAGGGAGGTGAGTATGTACTCCCCAGTGGATTGTGTATACTCTGCATGTTTTGGTCTCCAATTGCTCCTACACCAGCTGTTATTCCTACCACCAAGAATATGCATTTATGTATCTTCTGTTCCTTTTCAATGCTTAAATATGAAGTGCTGGGCTCTTCTCTGGGCTGTGCCAGTCAGAGCGAGGATCATCTGCAA
This sequence comes from Cygnus atratus, assembly GCF_013377495.2. Taxonomy (NCBI): domain Eukaryota; kingdom Metazoa; phylum Chordata; class Aves; order Anseriformes; family Anatidae; genus Cygnus; species Cygnus atratus. The sequence continues at coordinate 20,232,393 of NC_066368.1, forward strand.
GAAAGATCTCCCAGAGTCACATCAGAATGAGGACAATCAGGATCTTTAAGCCCAAGGAGGCTAATTGGAGGCTAATTTACAGCTAACAACTTAGCTTGATGTGGTTTAAGGAAACCTGCAGAAGCCCCAAGGTTCATCTCTGATAATTTGCATACTGAGTCCAGTATGTCCAATGTCAAGTGTCACCAGGCAGATGGTAGTACAACAGGACATCTTAAAGGTATCTACCCCTCAGCCCGCCACTGGTGCTGTGCTCCCACTGCCTGGTGTCCAGAGCTGGAGAACTGGGGAGTGAAAATCCTACACCGTCACTCCCTGTGGGCCTTTGGGAAACTTGTGTGAGCGTGCGAGGGACGCACACGTGTCCCCGGGAGTGACTGTGTGTACACACTTCTCCCTTCACAGCAGCTTAGCTGGAGTGCACCCCTCCCTCTCCAAAGCATCCCTGACACTCTAGGTGAATATTTGAAAGACAGGATCGGGGCTTTGGTTCGAGAGCCTCTTTGTACAGTGCTAACTGGTTTCAGGGCTGTAATTATCTCTCCAAGAGAAGCTGTAAATTGGATTAAGGCACTGAGTTGCAGCTGAGTGAGCTCCCTCCATTGCCCCACCTGGTGGGCTGCTGAGCGATAACAAAAAATGCCGAGAAATCGGATTTGGATTCTGCTTCACACTCATGGCTTCCTTCTGGAAAAAATGAAATTTTTCCGGCAGAAAGGGCTGGCATGGGTTTGCTGGCAGTATCAGTCCTGGGCTCGTATCATCTGCTGGCACTCTTCCGGAAACGCGATCCCCTCCGTTATCAGAGAGAAATAAATAAATAAACAGCAGGAGATGTTTTGGCAAGGAAAGAGGAATTGCACCGAGAGGCGTGTGTGTTCGCACACACCCGCATGCACACAAATACACACACACACCCTCAACCCAGCGCCGGGTCTTCGCAGCGCGAGCTGCCTGTCACAAGCGGAGGAGAAAGAGGGAGGTGGCAGCACAGGCAGAGGGAGATGGTTGGTTTTGTTGTCTGTTTTTTAAATTTTTGTCCTCTGGGCTCAGAGAAAAGCCCAATTTTTAGCTGCTTATGTTGAAGGCATAGAAGATGAGGGCATGGGATTTTTATTAGTTGTGATGCAAATCCCTGCCCCGCACATGTGGGGCCCCTCCAACATCTCTCCCCATGCCTGTGAATAAGGTGCAGTTCCTTTTCCAAGGGCGATCTCAGCTCAATGTAAGAGGGTCCAAAACTTATACTGAGAGGCAATACAAGTTCTCTGGCTGACTTCAGCATCTTGACCAGGACAGACCAACATCAGGTACCTGGGAGCTTATCCTCCCCTTTTGGGATAGGAGAAGCTTCACATTTGGTTTCCTTTCTATACACAGAAGTGTGTATTTGCCATTGGAGATGCAGGAGTGCTGCACTGCAGGTGTGTTGAGAGCAGGAGTCCATAGGTAACCCTGCAGGAATGGGCAACACCAGTTAAGGCCACTGAATGAAACCATCAGGTTACAGTCCTAGCTTGTGGGACCCGTGTTGAACAAGAAGCTGACAGCTTCATTTCAAAGACTTTCCTAGGGCAAAGTTTGTGATAGAGCATTTCTGTCCATGGAAGAACCAGGTTATCCTGGTTTGGAGGCAGGGCTCCAGGAAACCTTGGAATTTCAAATCTCAACCTGAATGTACCTTCTTAGGCCAATTTTTGTCATTTCAGTCCTTGCAAGCAGCACCTGCAAAGCATTAGATCTGTGTTTCTGCCTTAGAGAAATGCTGCCATCCAAGGGTGCAAAATTCATAGCAGCACTCTAAAACACTGCCTTCTCTCATGTGAAGATCCCAGGACCAGCTTCTCAAGTAGGACCAATAGGTAAATCATCCATAATCTGATTTATTCTAGCTCCTAAAGCTACCAAATAGAGCTTGTGTCCATCTGCGGTCTTCTATGCTCTGCCATCTGCAGGGTCTCCTCTCACTGTTGGACAGCTCTAACCAAAAGGGCAGCATCTTCCCACTTCTTCTGGCCAGGGGGAACACCTGGAAAGACATCCTTCAGCGCCTGCAGTGGTGACACTTGCAAGCATTGCATCTCAGGAGTGTGGCAGCTGCCTCTGCCCATCGGCTGCCCCTGCCAGCTGGCAAAGAAGCACAGCTAGCAGGGACTGCCAGGGCTGGAGGAGGAGGAAGGCATCCTCCCAAGGGAGGCACACTCAGGAAAACCTAAAGGGGAGTGACAAGATGGGAGAAGTGAGCCCCCCTGCTGGCCCCAGATGTGCATCCTCAGCTAAGTCCCTGTAATTCCTTGTGTCCTGCTGTCTGAGGGCAGGCTTTGTGCCATATCCTGATGCCCTGGCCCTGAGGCTGAAGGATGCTTTGTGAAATGAGGCCACATTGGACCAGTCCGGAGGAGGCCTTCTCCAATCCTGCTGCTCCCTACAGTTGGTTGTTGCCACGTACTCCTTTCCTCTGGTCCCTGATCTCACACCACAACACAGCGCCACAGCATGCATCTGGAACAGCCAGTTTGCCTCTCTCCTCTCTCCCGCCCTCCACACACCACCTAGAAAGCCATTTTCTCCTCTGCTGAGTTCTTAGAAAGCAAAAGACAACTGTCCAAGGGCTAAGCACTCACAACTGAGTTCAATTCTGATGTATTCCCTGAAAATAAAAAGGCCAAATCCCTCACCAGGACCCAGATCCCACCAGGATATGAATAGAAGTGCTTTCAAAATGTTTCAGTGATTTCCATGTATCCTACCTGTCCGATTTCCCCAAACACCTCGTGGGTGATGAGCAAGGGTCCTGCTGAAATGCTGCCTTCCTTTGGGTGCCAGCAAAGCTGCTCTTTGTGTTTCTGTCAGCTGAACTTCTTAGTTAGCATTCAGTTTGGCAGTAACTGTTTTATAAACCAGGTACTGTGTTACAGATATACCAGTAGGCACACGTTTATCTTTGTGTGTTCTGCAAATTGTAATAAGAGTTTTGTTATTTTGTTCATCAGATCCAGCTCAGCTTTTCTCACCTTTTGCAAAGCCAAACAAAAAATAAGAGAAATAAGAGATATACAGGTCCTTATCACTGTCAAAACTTCTTCAGCGGTAATGTTGTGGTTTCTTTTGCATTTTAATATTGAAAGACACCACTGGGAGGGCTGCATATATAACTCCAACCGTCCAAAGAAGGACAGTACATTTGTAAGTGATCTTTTTTGCTTCAGCAGTCATGGGCTCAACCATTCTTGAACAGAGGAGGATTTAAGCTGGGAACTTAAGGAGAAACCTCAGTTGCTGAGGACCATTTGCGAGACGCTGAAATCCTTCCCAGGCATGACTGTATTTTGGTTGTGGGTTGGGTGGTCCTTTACTGCATTTTGCCATCCTCTACTAGAGCCTCTGAGCTCATGAAGTCTGCATGGCTGTACTGATGATAGCTTCTTGATGACTCTCCCTTGGAGGCTGTTACATGCCCTCTATATAGTTTAGGAGATTATCTTTATTTTCTTCCTATAACATTGTCTTTGCAAACATTTTCCCTCAGCGTATGTATGTGTGTGTCTTTCATACCTTTTACTGTGTTTTTTATTGTCCTTGCCATTTTAAAAGCAGGAACATGATTTATAGATGAAATTAATGAGCAAATCACCTGATACTGAACTAATCCTGGGTGTCACAGTACTTTAGACCTGATGCTGGTGCAAACAGATCACAGGCATCCGGGCTGCTCCAGATTCCCTGCCTCCCAAATAATCTGGCCTTGGGATCAGTCTAACTAAGGCTCTTGCTCCTGCATGTTTTCCTTTCTGTGGAATAGAGGACTGCATGGACCTGATAACTTATTTTCTTCTCATCAGGCTGCAGCTGAGTCTGTGACTATCATTAAAAGCATCAGGCCAGATCTCTGTGTGTTCTAGCAGCCCTGAAGTCAACGGAGTTGCTCTAGTGGTAAGTTTGGCCTGAAAGCTTCTGGTCTGTTTGTAGTCAGCTGCCAGATCTGAGAAGCATCTTGGATGGATTTGTATCTATGATAATGGAGGAGAGAGTCAGATGCCTTTCACATCCAACTTAAGGCATTAAAGGCTGCAGATTCTTCTGCATCGACACAGTTTCCATTTCCATTTCCATTTCCATTTCCATTACTTCTGTCATTCCAGCAGGTTATTTCTTGGCTCTCTTTTGACTTTGTTCGTTCACATGTAGGACATAGGACATGGCAGGTGGGATGCCTCAACTATGCCAGTGTCTTCATGGATGATTTTGGCAGAGCCTCTTTCCTTGAGCCCAGCTGCTATGTCCCTGACCTGTGCTGTGTGTTGTTAAAGCAGTTTCCTTGGACAGCTGTAAAGAGCTGAGTGAAAACCTTCCAGGATTTTTGTCAGAGCTGCACAGTCCCTGTCCCAAAAGAATGGATGGGCAGGATTCCCATTTCGACTTTATCTATGCAAGAAGTTTTAACTGTAACAGCAGGATAAACACAGTACATTTCCCTCCAGCACTTACACTGATATAAATAGGCTTTATACCAACGTAACTTTATTCTCTTGTAGGCATGAAATTAAGCTACACTGGTATTAGGTACACATGTAGCAGTATAACTGCTCACAGTCTGAGGGGGTTATACTGATTTAGCCGCAGGGGTTTTTAAGCAGATTAAAGAAGTTGAAAGATGGTGTTTAAACCATTGCTAGCAGTGTACATTGATTCCTAGGCACAATCTTTCTTTTATCCATGTCCACATTTCCTGTGCTGAGGTACATACAAACCCATGAGCTTTTGCATCCAAAGCATAATAATTTTTCTCTTTCTTTCCCCATTTTTCTTTTTTAACCACCAAGTGAAAAGTGTGCATAGTCTGCAGTTAAAATTTCTTCCTTTTTCATTCTTTCTTTTATAACTTGAAGATGCTTTCCTAGCTTCAGAGAAGTACGGGAATAACAGGAGGAAGAAAAAGGCCCTGTTACTCTGCTTTTTCCAGCTCCCTTACATTCTGACTATTTGTAATGTGACTAAAAGAAATAAGAAAAGTTTAAAAACAAGCAACCAATTGAAGAGAGACAGCATTTACAGCAACACAGTCACCACTGAGAGTGAGGCAGGGGTAGCATCTCCTGCCTTCTCACAAACCTGTTTGGGAATTAAATATTTTTTCAACGTTTCTAATACCAGATTTAAAATAAATAAATAAATAAATAAATCAGAAAGATTTATAAAACAAGAAGAGAAAATTGAAGAGGAGCCTTTCTTTTTTGAAAGCTGCTTCACATGGAAAATTTTGGTCTGTTCTGAGAAGGGACCTATGGAAATTGGAAAGAGGTAACTTTATGTATCTATTTTCTACTGGGAAAGCTAGAAGACTTTTTTTTTTTTTCTGCCTCTAAATTTTTCAAAATGGTCTTTTCCTGCAGAACACTACCTAGCCAGAAATCTCCCCACTATTTAAACAGTCTAATCAAGTAGACACTGTTCGTTGCAGCCAGTTAAGTCCAACCAGCCATTTTGACAAGGGAGCAGTAGATGTAACCATGAGAAATATGGTGGAAGCAATACTTCCTTGTGACAATGCCATAAAAATTATTGTCTTCTATATAAAATTATTGTTATTGTATAAAAACAAACAAACAAGAAAACCAAATCCACACCCACACAGCAAAAAATTAAGATTTTGAGGAATTACTAATTCACAGGAGAAAAATACACTTTTTTGAAAGATCTCAATAAAAAATTAAAGAAAATTATTGGTTTTCCTCTGCAAATCCTTTCAAGTGCAGAACAGATAGAGCCATGTGGAAGGGCAGAGGGCTGTGTGTTCAAAGAGTTGTGGGAATTGGGTGGGCAGACCTGAGCAGAGTACAGGTGTGTGGTCAGGTAGATGGATAAGCATGTGATACGTATGTGGAGCAATGGCTGAAGATGTAGATGACAGAAATATTCCCTTGTGTGACTGGACTGACAGGTAGGAAGGATGCTTTGGAAGTTCAGAAAGTCTCTGGTTCAGCTCTTTGTTCTGCCATCGCATTTCAGGTGGCCATGGGTAAATAACTCAGTTACTTGTTTGTACACTGGAGATAAGGGCATCGCTGCATCTCACAGGGAACTATGGGGAGTTAATCGTTGCAGAGTGGGAGATGCTCATATTCTGCAGTAATTGGGCTCAGACAGGTACTTCAGAGAGGATACAGACACAGTCTATGGCGACGACACTGCTTAAGTTCTTTGCAGCAGCATGAGTTCCCCTGCAACTCTGCCGCCTGGTACCTTGTCCTGGTGATCCTCAAATGAGACAAATTTCAGACTAGCCCTCCCAGTGTGCTGGGGTGTCTTCATGCCTTGCAAGCTTTGGACCTGCTACCACCCTTATTGCTCTAAAGGTGGTTTAAAATGTGTTCTGGTGCAGTTGGTCAAATGCTGGTAATTCAGGTTGAGCAAGAGGAGTCCAAAGATAGAGGACTCTGGACTGCTCTGGACTGCTTTCTCTGGCTGGAGTCTATAGACGAACTTCCCACACCTGTGTCGGAGTGAAAGCATCTCTGCAGAGAACCAGTGGGATGAATAGCAAACCATCTGCACCTTCACTCACTAATGGTCCAAGTGATGTTAGGAGAATTCAGCATGTCTTTTAGTCTACGGAGATTGATAAATGTTTTCAATTTCATTCTACCGACAAAGTGCAGGTTTAGCTGTATCTCTCAGTGGCATCTGGACTATGAGCAGAGCCATAAAAGCAGGACATTTGAATGATCTTGCAAGAACATCCTGCTGGTTCAGCAAAGCTCCAAGGAATTTTCTCAAGCGACACCACTCCCAGTTGGAGCATATTTACGTTATTGTGGAAGAGAGACACTGTGGAAAAGAATCTGCTCCTGGCGATTACTGTGGCTGACTCTGAGACCAGGTAGAACAGAGCCATTCAGACAATGCAGCAATAAGTGTGTCATGAACACCAATGACAGAGTAGATCAAAAACTACTGGTGATGGTCCTGGCCCAGGACCCCCTGAATTTAGTGCAACTCTTCTTACTGTGCTTTTTTGTTTGGTGAATCCATCTGGCACCACTTGTCTTGGATCTTTGGTGGCTGGAAGGGAAATGGGAACTGTGTATCACCAAGGACTTCCACGTGGGATGGCCAACATGTCTGGTGGTCATCTCTGAGACCTGAAAGACTGGGACTTCCAGATAGGAGGGTTGTTCATGCCCTGGCACTGCTCATCCAGAGCCTCCAGTTACGCCTTGCTTGCGGACACCCTGACTGGCTCTTCCCAGCTCTGTCAGCATGTGTGAAGACATTAGCTTCCAGGCCCAGTCTGAACATGTGTGTCCCCGTTTGGGCCTGGTTGCCTTCCCCCTTCTTTCCTCAGTGGGTCCTACCGAACTCCCTCCCCAGTTCTGGATCCAAAAGAATAATGGCTTTATGTAGCTTGTAAAATTCTATTATCTCTGTATTCAAAACTCAACAACTGGGAAATGGCTGTAATAAGCGTGTTATTAAGCGTGTAAATACACTTTAACTTCAGACCTCCAAAGGAAGCCTCTTGCTGTCTTCCTTGCTGTTTCCCCTCCATGTTTTCACCATGCAGTTGGATTTCATGGATATACGTGCTTTTCCCCCTCTCCCTGGCTGATGTGCTGTCCCATATGACTATGCTAAGGATGCTGCTCCCTTCCGCTGAGCCCGCCACGGAGCCTCCTGGAGATCTCGGAGCATTCGAGGGAAGACGGGGGCTTGGTGAGCATGGGGGCTTTGGGAGGGGGGCGGAGGACTGGGCTGGGGAGGGGAGGAAAACATTTAAAAAAAAAAAAAAAGAAAGAAGCCAAGTGCATTCTTTCTGCAACACTCAGGAAAAAGAATGTTTCACAGGGGATTGGAAAGGCGAAATTTTTTCACATCCAAATGGATTGCAATTTCCCTCCATTTAGCACCTGAAGGTAATTAGCTCGAAGAGACTGTCGGCTGAGAAACACGTTCATGGAACATTAACTCTCATACATTCTCCAGTTGCAGGGAATTAATAGGAAAGATTAAAGTTTAAAGAGAGCAAAATGCCATTACCTCGCAAGCCACCTCTCTCAGCGGCAGTAACTAGCCCTCACTAACCTAAAAGCACCATTGGAGTCCCTGGCTCCTGCTTCAGGCGACGACAGATGAGCAGGGCCCCCGCACCGCCCGGCTGCGGGCTGCGGTGACCCGCCAGCGGGGACAGGGCTGGCACCTCCGGCAGAGACGTGGCCGTGCAAGTGCACACCTGCACCTCACCTTGGGGCCAGCACGCATGTGCAACGCGTCCCCACATGTGCCGCCGCTTTGGTGCCAGGTGGGGACTTTTTGGAAAGGCTGCGGGCATCCTTCCCCAGACGAGCGGAGGGTGAAGTGCCCAGCACCGGTCCTCGGCGTGCTCTTGCCATGGCCTCGGGTGGGCACATGAGGCAGGTGGAGGGATGCCCCTCATGCCCCTATCCCCATGGACAGCCCCACCTCGGCACGCCGGCACCCACACGGGGCTGCTGGCAGCCTGCTGGGCCAGTGCGACGTCCAGAGTGCAAGGCTGTGACACAAAGAGGCCTCGCCGCTGCACCGAGGCTGCAAACAGCGGCAATCCCTCCTGATGGAAGATGGAAGGCAAAAAAAAAAAAAAAAACAAAAAAAAAAAACATTAAAGGGTGGGGGCCCGATTTGGGGGGCTGGGGGGGGTAAAGTTTATATAAGCTCCTGCACTTTAAAGATTTCCGTGTTGCTTTAGCATTTCAGGGAGAGAGCACGAGAGAGAGAGGGAGAGGGAGAGAGAGAGAGCGAGAGCGAGATGAAATTGAGACATGGAAGAATTTATTGCCCAGAAAATTCCATTCTGCTATCTGATTCGAAAAGTCCAGTCCCCCCAGCTTCGGAAAATCTATTTTCCACATTTTAATACCCTGCAGAACAGTCCTCATAACTCATCCGAGTGTGTTAAGCACAGTTTTATTAGATCTGAAACAAATTTTGGTGGGGAGATACTATAGGTCATTAACCATGGAGTAATTTTATCCTTGTTTCCCTAATGATGCCATAATGGCGAGCGAATTTCTTAACTAAAGACCAAAGAACATTTTGAAGGTCAGTTTCATCTGTGAGCTCCTTCAAGCGCTTCTCGGAGAAGATTGGAAAACTCGCCGATTTTTTGAAGAGTCATTAATAATGTGAAAGCTGAAAGAGCTCTCTCCCATTTGCGTTCCTGCTTTTTACCTTTTAATTTTATATCGCTTTAGTCCCTTTCTTTTTCTCCCTCGCTCGCTCTCTCTTTTTAACTCTCTTCTGGAGCGGCCCCTTGTGCAGCTGAAAAATGAAATGGGCCATTTGTGAGGGCAGGCTGGGCTGCGGTGCGGTGCGGGAGGGGGAAAGGGCAGGGACGCCCGGTGCCATCGACGTCCCGGGCAGCCCCGGTCTGCTCCCCCACGATGGTGTAAATGAGGAGGGGGGGCTGCTGGAGCCAACACGCTGCATCGGTGCAAAGGCAGGGAGAGGGACAGGGCTGTGCCTCTCCCTCCCCAGCAGCATGCATGCGTTCGAGCCCTCCGATGGGTGAGCGGTGTACTGGGCATGGTGCACACGTGTGTGTGCATGCGGGTGTGTTGTAAGGTGCGTGTGGGAAATTGAGAAATACCTGCATGTGGACTGACATTTATATACAGCTATGCCACAAGTGGATGACACTGTAAAAAATAAAAATTAAAAAAAAAAAAATGCCCCAAAGCTGGCATACGTAGCTTGCGCACATGTGTGTGCTGGGACTGCGGGTGCACACGGGGTGGGAATTTGCAGGTGCAATATTCAGTTTGTGTCAATTAGCTCACGTTTAGAGCATGTATGTATGTCTGGGGGGACACATGTGGACGCTTTGACTGGACGCTGATTTATAGCCTTCTGTGTAGTGAACAGATAACAGGCTTACCCGTGTTTTGTGTGGGCTGTGTCTGCGTTTGTGTGTGTGCGGTGATTTTTCTGGCTGTACCAGCGGGCAGGAGGAACCTTCTGGGGTGTGCGCGGTGCATGGGGGCTCGGCTGTGTGTGTGTTGGGAGGGGGGTGCAGGGGGTGCCCCAGTAAAGGGTTTGTCTGTCTGCTCATTAGCGAGTGCCTGGCAGCGAGCAGGCCCCTGTGCTTATGTGTTTTCCTCTCCCCGGGTGTGTGTGCTTCAGGCACCGGCAAGTGTTGCATTTGCAGATGCTGTGGGCCAGATCCTCAGCTGACGTAAAGCCGCGCTGGAGCCCGTGGGGTGATTTACACCACCTGCAGCTCCAGCCCAGCCCCAGGCTGCAGGCAGTGGGGCAGGGGGTGCGGGCTGAGGTGCCATCCCAGACCATGGCAGTGGAGGACTTGAACCTGGAGCGAGACCTGCTCCCATCCCCTCCGCCCCTGCTCCCCCAGCCCGGGCTCACGTCCGAGGCGAGGACTGTGGGGGGCTGCATGCCTGTGCCTATTTGGGGAGGGAGTGCTCCGAGGGGGAGGGGGGCAGTGTGGTGACACACTCTGCTCCCAGATGTGATACCAGCGATAATTTCAATTTTATGCCTTTGTTATGGCTTTAATCACTTTCTTTATGCGTTTTGTTCCAGCGATCAGGGAGAGACACCTGATAGGCAAAAAGGATATCAGGGGAACAATTTTTATTTGGAATGTGGTGAGAAGTCTAATTAGAATTTGAATTCTGCTGAGCCTTGAAATGGTCGGTACTTTATCCTGATCGCCTTAGATATTGTTTCGAGTCAATCATCTGTCATAGTGCGGCACGCTGGAGAGAAAGGCTCTCCATCCAGCCTGGTCTCTCTGCCGGGCTGGGGGCTGCTGGTGTGGAAGGGGAGGGTGGTGGGAGGGAGGGCAGCGGTCCCTGCTCCGCCAAATAGGCTCCCCACGAGCCTGCACAAAGGGAGAAAGCCCTTGGCAAAGAGGTTTCCTGGCTGCGTGCTCCCAGCCCAGCCACGCACGGCTTTCTCAGCATCACAGGGCTGGCCCCTTCGGAAGAGGGGAGAGTAGGACGGGGGGTGAGCATGAGCATCCCCCCAGCTGCTGCCTGGGAGAGGAGCATCTTCCCTGAGATGGTCAGAGAGCCTCGAGAGGCTCATGTGGCAATCCTTGTGGTGCCGATTAAATGCTCTGGAGGGTCAGCTCTCACGGGGAGCTGGGCAGCTAGAAATGGATGGAAGGAGGGATGGATGGATGGATGGACGGACGGACAGATGGATGGACGGACGGATGGATGGATGGATGGATGGATAGGTGGATGGACGAACAGACGGACAGGTGTAGATGGGAATGGTCCTCCAGGTGGATTTGTATGGTATGGAGGTAGAGATAGCTGAACCCAGAGAGACACGGGGATAGATGGGGCTGTTAAGAAAGGTGAGAATGGAGCTGGATGAGCCTCATCAGGCCGAGGGCAGTAAGAACATTCCTGATGGGAAATTTTTCCAGGCTGTCTGCAAACTCAGGTTGATCTTTGTTTGTGCTACCAGAACACAAGGGGACACAGGAACCTGGGAGTATGGCAACAAGGCACTCAGCAGCTTTCCCAGTCCTGGCATTTCTCCTTTCAGCTTTAAACTCTGTTCTTAATAGTTTAAAATAAACACAAAACCATTACGAGCCCTATCTAAAAGTCACACCAGAGCTCACCAGGACACCACCAGTAGCACCCTTCCTCCCACCTCCAGCCCATGCTGCCTCTCCCTGGTGAGACTGCAGCCCTTGGTCCTGCCTGAACTGCTGCAGTGCTGGGTGTGAGAGAAGCTGAGCAGTGGTGTGACCCCAGCACCGAGGGGATTAAGATGCACAGGCAGGACTGCAGCATGATCTATATGCCAAGAGAGATGAACTGAAGAGAATCGTGAACAGTAGAATCATTCTAAGATTCCCAGAGTTACTGAAATTGATGGTAAGGTCTTTATTCTGTGCTGTTATCACGCTCTGAGTTGGTGCCTTGTTTTGAATGCAACATAAATGTCTGTAACATGGAAGATACAGGGTTGCATTGGCTGTTGACGAAAAGACAGTAAAATGTTTTGCCTTCTTGAGAGAAACAGAAAACAACCTGGGACTGGTGGCTAATTAAATGAGTTGCAGACATCTGCAAAAATTTCAGTCTAGGAAAGCTTTTGAGTGGTTATTTCTAGTGTCAGCATTAGGTTTCAGAGCTGATGTACGGAGATGGGTGTGGGCAGCTCGTGCCTTTCTCAACTACTGTCCAGGCTGTCTTCAGACTCATGTAGACATCACTTGGTGTGTTTGTGTTCAGTTTCCCTAAAGAGGGAAATTAAAGAGAGCTATTAAAGAATAGCTCATCGGGGCAATATGTTGTTTCTTTTTTTCTTCCCCTCCCCCCCCCCCCTTTTTATTTTTTTATGTTGAGAAAGTTGATGCTGTCACAACTCAGTTCTAAAGACTTGTCTACAAATTCCTGGATACTCCCATCCTCAACCACAGAAGGTCCGAGGCAAAATCAACCTTATTTTACACCCCAGAAATACACTTAGGTTTGCAAACAGAAAATAGCAGACATGAAATATGCTGTCATATTTGCAATCCCAGCATTGGTCTCACTGCAAGTATATTCAGACTTTGACCCTAAAGATGCAATTCTCATAAAGCATCAATATCCTAAAAGTTGTTCCTTGCACAAGCTGTGCAGTCCCCCCTGCCCATGGCAGGGACACCTCCCAGTATACCAGCCTGGTTTATGGCTTGAATCAGAGACCGGGAGGATCTGAATGCTGATGCCCACTTCCACTGCCCTGCTCCCAGCTCTACAAATACAACCCCGGTAATACAAGTACACCACTGCCTGCTTCCCTCCTAGGGATGTGCATGTTTGTGTGCATGTGTGAGATAACGGGTTAGGGGTGTTCCTTGTCTAGCTCCAGCTGAAGGGGATCAAGAAGAAAAATAATGATGTCTTGTATTCTCATGGCCCTACCCAAACTGGAAGAGTCCCCAACTCCTTGCGAACACTGGGATCCAGATCCTCTGTATTGGGGCGAGCTGGGGGAAGCAGCCAAGATCCTTAGGGCCATGCAAAGCTCTGCTGACTACAGGGAGGTCAGGAGGGAAGGCTGGTTGTGGGACAGCTTGCAGCACCGAGTCTTTGCTGCAGAAGTGCTAATTCAGGAATGGCTGCAGAGCAGTGAGGAGAGGGGACTTAGTTTGGACTTACATCCCAAAGCTAGGCTGTTGTACAAGTGGAAAGAACACTGCTTTAGAAATATCTGTGTTCCATAGAGTCTGAGGGAAGCTGGTTGCCCAATGGGAAAGTGCACTGAGAGGAAGGTACCTAACACCTTAGTGTGTCATCAGGGCATTTTTCAAGTTTTGCAGTGAATAAAATATTTGGGCTATTCTTTCCCCTGCAAGTCCACTCATTGTCTTTCACGGCCCCATTCCTGCCCTCCAGCACTTATCCCAGCTGCTGATAAAAGTTGCAAGAACTAATTATTGCTATCACCATGGAAGCTCCCTGAACACCTTCCCTCCCACCTAAGCCTTGGCCATCTACCTGTGGCCTCGAGTGGTACTGATTGCTGTGCTGAAGGGATCCTTATGCATCATATGCCTTGTTAAAGCCTTTTTCTTGTCCAAATGTCAGCTGATGGATGTTCAACTGTTCTTGATGGCCCTGTGGTTTCTGTAGCCTGCTTTACAGCCCATACAGCAACAGTGAAGGAACTGAAACAAGTGAAAGGTAGTTGGGGAGGGTTGCTGTAAATACTGCCAGCACGGGGTCCCAGAGGAAGATGGGTCCCAGAGAAAGGTGAAGGGAGGTGAGTGCTGTATGCTCCCCTTCCTCTTCCCTGCCAGCAGCAGCCCTTGTCTGTGGCTCAGCCCCATCCTCTCTTCCACCTAGCAGGTGTCCCCGGAGCTCCAGAGTCTTTCCCCTAATCAGCTCATTTCCCCTGGCTCGGCTCCAGGAGGACACAGCACTTGCAGGCTCCGAGGTGTCTCTATCACTGGCTGTCAGGTGAAGCCCTCCCTGAGCACTCCAGCAGGCCTTTCTTTATTTATTTTTAAAATTCCCCTGAGCCTACGAAGGTCGTTTGAACAAATTGGAGCTGACAGACATTAGCTTGGAAAAAAGCCCATTGCACCATGATAAACTCCATTTAAAGAGAAACAAAAGTGCCAGTCGAGGAGGGAACAAATGACGAGAGATTTGTCACTGTTACCGTGAGCTTAGGAGATGAGCCTGCCAGCACTGGCCTCACCTCCTCCGGTTTGCATTATCACCTGTGCTGGCGTTGCTCCTTCCAGTGCAGCGGCTCCTGTTGGCATGGGTGGGGGAACTGGGATGTTGTGCAAGGCCCTGGGGAGAGCCGTTCCTAGCACCAACGAGATCATGCAGGCAAATTGAGCTGGTGAGACATAGCCCCAGTGATGGCACAGTCAGTGCTGGAGCTGCCTTTCCTGCCTTGCACTGCCAGAGTCATTTGTAGGGGAGCAGGGAGGTCCCAGCCCCTGCCCCGACCTGGCCACCCTTCTGTTCAGTGAGCCTCAGCCTGGGCATTCATCACTGAGGTTAATCCTTTGGGAACCTGCGGGGCAGAGGTAGGCTCAACAAGCCACAGACACTGCCAGCTTCTCTGCAAGGGGTCGGGGATGCTGCCTGGCCTGCAGCTGGCAGCCAGAAGAGCTGCCCGAGGGGCAGGGAGGGACGGGAGAGGGAGAAGTCAGAGGTATCAATCTTTGTCCGTACCGTGCTGATGAAACTTGTGCTCTCTCCAAAGATATTTCCTAATGCCTCCCATTCAATTTGCACATAGTTTCTTTATGCTTTGCTTGGTGCCCTTGAAGCAAAGGCAATTGGTTTCTCCTCTCCTCTGGGCATCATGTGGGATCCAAGTACCTCCAGTCCCATGCGAGCTGCAGCAGCAGACAAATGTCCTGGCAAGCTGGGACTGCATCTCGGAGAGGAGCAGCCCTGGGCTTGTCACACTCACCTGGCCAGGTTCGGGCTAGGACTGCCTGTACCCCACAGCCAAGTGAGAAATGAACTGCTCCAACAGGTATGGAAGCTCAGAAGGAGCAAGAAATGACTGATATACCTGGCAAACAGGAGCTGAACTGTGCTCTGCCTCCTGCCTCTTTGTCTGGGAGTCCTGCAAAAACTAGGCAAAGCTGTCAGCTGCAGGAGACCTGAACCTAGCAGGTAGCCCCCAAGATCAAGAGCAGTCCCGAGACCTGGGAGGAGCGGTGGCTGGGCTGAAGCCCTGTCCATGTACCAGCCACAAGGAGCACAGGGAAGGTCTCCATGGCGCGGATCCGTGTCAGGAGGAGGGAAGGCAGGGCTCTTCACCAGGCTCTCCTGCAGCACACTGCTCCATCTCGGCTCCCCAAAATCACCACCAGCCCCTCTGCAGCACTGGCACAAATGGCGTTGCCAGTCCTTTGTGCATGAGAGATTTCTAGTCTTGGCTGGACGTTCCTGATATACACCAACCTTTGATCTAACTGCGAATGCTGCTAACCTCAACTTTCCACGTTTGGGCTCCCTGCCCAGCTTTACAGTTAAGTGTTACAGCAATGCCTTTCCTGCTGCCCAGTTTCTCCCTTGGAAGCAAAAACTGCATTTCTGCAATGCTGCAGTTAGACCCGTTTGACCTTTCCCTGTCATGTGGATGCCCGGACAAGTCAGAGGGGGCTCAGCAGAGATGGGCAGCGTCCTCACACCGCAGCGAGAACCAATCTAGCTGCTTGCTTGCACTGTTCCACCTCCTCAATGCTTGCTCTCCAGCTGTGCCCGCACCTGCACTTAAGGTCATTTTTATGTTTTCCCTTCCAGTTTTATCTGCTGACCATCCACACTGCAGACCCCACCACTCAACCCTGGATGACCCTTTCAGCCTGCCCCTGGTGGACTCTGGCTGTGCAACCTGGCTCACCCCGCACTGCCCTTCAGAGCCTCTCTCCACTTTGCTGCGTCTTTAGAAATCACTTGAGCATGAAAGCCCTGAGCACAGGAAGTCCACCGGGGCGATCCTGCCCCCAGATCCCCCTGTTCCCCATCTCAGCCTTACGGCAGCACAACCGAGTCATTCACCTGGGGTTGTGCATAACGTGAGGTGTCATCCTCGGAGTGAGTCTGTGCCCTGCCCGTCAGATAGGGTGATGGGTCTGACGCTGCTTGTTTTCTGCTTTTTGGGTCCATGACTGTCCTGTACTTAGTACATGGGACACCAAGTCCTTGCTTAGGGCTGGTATTTCCAAGCTGTGGGTACAAGTGTCAGTAAAGGGTGGCTCTACTACTGCTTCTAAACCTTAGCTACCAAATAGTCACAGCAGCACAGAGGACTAGCCAAAGCATTGAGCGAATGTTGCAGAAGTGTTTCAATTTCAATGATTTCTATATAGTAAGATTTCAGTGGGATTTCCTGCAGAATGTGTGTAGGAATTAGAAGCTCTTTTTCTAACAGATTCCTTCAGTTTTATAAAGCACAATTTTATTGGTGTTATTTTTGAAGTATTTTTCTCCCCCTGTATAATGACTCTTCAGTCAACTTTGGTTACAGATATGTTTTAAAACTGGGGTGAAATATGATGGAAAACAGAGTATGTTTCTATTGATGGCAATTCTTCATGCAGATTTGACCTTTGGGGGAAGAGGAAGGTTGTTTTGTAACCAAAAAAATCTCTTGCCAAAAATGTTGCCCTGGAAACTGAAGCTGTAAACAGGAGTCTGAATCCTTCTGCTACCCATTAAAGTGAATCTGACCCTGGAGAGCAGGAGATGGGCCCTGGAGAGCTGGCTGGTGGGGAATGAAAGGGGCTGGGGATGCGGGGCATGCCTGTGTGGGCACAGGGGGTTTGAAAGCCTGATGCTGGATAGGGGCAGAGAGGATGTGGGAGGCAGCAAAACTGGCTGGTGGGGCTTGGCAGCATCAGTAACGCATGGAAGGATGTGTACAATGCCTTCCCCCAGGCGCGATAATGTTTCCAGAATCCCCCTGTAAGTCCCTCCTGCCCCTTGCTGCAGCAAAGATTGCTTTCTCAGCATCCCCTTCCCTTACCCCAGGCCCCCTCCAGCACCCAGCCCTCAGCTCCTTTCCTGGCCCCATCCACCCCACCTCACCAGTAATGAGGGGGGCCGGGTGGGCTGCCCCTCCTGCACTCCCACGCTTCCCTCCGGATGCCAGCAACAAGTTTAATTGGAAAAAAACAAGGCTGACTTGGAGGCAAGGCAAGGAGGCAGGGAGAGCCTGTACCAGCTGACACCATGATCGATTACCTGGAACTCCACCTGACACTGAAATTAGGGTTTTTTAATGATAGGCCGACTCTCCCTGGATGTGAAATTCAAATGATCTCCAAAGCTTCCCTGCGACCATCGCTCGCTGCACGCAGTGGTACACGCCACATGCAGGTACTTTGTCTCTGTCACTGCTGAAAGGACATTGTTATTACCAACAACTCTTTGTATTAACCAGTCTCCTACCTAATAGACAACACTTTACGTTCTGCACCGTTACCCAGTCAGGGCTGCCGTGTGCCTGAGAGACACATGCTTCCCCCCAGCTCCCCTGGGGCAATGGAAAACCAGTGCTCAAAGGAGTCGCCACCACGCACGATGTGCACACGTCTTGCCCCCACCTTCAGCCCCCTGCCATCCCCCAGCCCCATGGTGGGTGGTCGCCTATGTTTCCTTTGGATGAGGGAGGGCAGATTTCCCTCCCAGTGACATCTCTCCCATCCCAGGGAAATGCTCTGGGCAGCTTTCCCCACCTTTATCCTGTTCAACCCACTGGCCTCCCATGCACCATGGGCACGCTGGAAGAGAAGCCATCCCCTCCTGGGGTCTGCACTGCCTCCGAGCCCTGCTGCATCTCACGGCACTTGCTCCACCTGTGAGGAGGGTATGGTGCTCCCGGTGGAGGCTGTCTCCCAAGATATTTTCCCCATCTTTCTTCCACCATTTCCTGGCCATGTTTGCCAGGCCCTCGGGAAGGCAGAGGGAAGGTGACTGGTACGACTGGGAGAGGAGGCAGGGATTACTCTGCTCATATCAACTGTCCTTACTCATGGGAGATGCCAAGCTGAAAGACCAGGACAAGGAGGGAAAAAAGGAGAGAGAGAAAAACAGTAATACCTGAAATACTGTAAATGCAGCAGGGACAGCAATACCATGTAAACCACCATGCATTAAAGAGGATTTCCTCCATCTCATTGCTATATGGAATGGAGATTTGGAAAAATATGAGGAGGGAAAATTTCCTAGGCCAGGCAGAAATATCAGGCCTTTTGTAGAGTCCTCCAACAGCACCGGAGCAGGCATTATCACCAACGGGAGCCTTTGGGGGACCACATGGTGCTGACAGGAGGGAGCACAGCTTCTGGGTGGTGGGGACACTTGAGGGAAAAGAGAAATCCCCCCTCTCCAAAAACATTCTCTGCAAATTCAGGTTTTACCCCACAAGAGGCATTTTGAGGAGGTTAGGTGGGGACACCAACTGTGCCCAGCTCCAGCAGGAGTCGCTTTAGTCTGTGTTGAATGAGAAATGCTGGGCACAAGTGGGTCTAGACAGGAAAGCATAATTCAGACCTCCTGGTTTGCCTTACCAGGTGAAACCCTGAGCAATGACACTGACATTTTTCACAGGCTGACCACTGCAGAGCCCATTTCTTCCTTCAGTTAGGCACCTGCTCAATATAACCCATATGTCCTCAGTTTCCTCCTGTTTGAGAGATGCTTCTTGTATTTGACAACATGTGGAGATCATTAATGAGGGAAAGCTGCACAAGTTGCTCTGGGAAAATCACATATTCTCTCAACTCTCGATTTTACCTGTATGCTGAAGGAGATGGCTTTTCCCTAGGGAACGCTCAGCACCAGTTACTCTGTGGCTGTGACCTCAGCTGCCCTCTCTGGACACCCTGGGGGATGTGTGCAAGCATCTCAGGCACCTTTGGTCTTTGGGGTCAGTGGCAGGGCTTGTGCTTGTCGTTCAAGGTCTTGTGATAACGTGAAAGGTGTGGGGAGGGCAGTGCCATGCTCTGCTGGTGCCTTTGCCCCATGCCCCCCCCGGGCAGCCCATGCCAGCCATGCTCCAGGCAGGGTCCCCGTGGGAGCTGAGCAGGAAGGGGACGCATGCGGACACTGTTCCCTGCTTTCCTCAATCGCCCAGTGAGCAGCCCCTAATCTGAGGGGCGTGCCAGTATTAATGCCTTTAATAACGACGGATCAGATTGTATGAAGAGTTTTAATTGATGTCTATATCCCCGGAAACATAAAAACAGCCATGCAAACGTCTTACCACTATTATTTTATCAAAGGTTTTGACATGGCTGCTGCATAGGAGATGTCAGGGAAAAAATTCATGTCTGCAAGGCACAAACAGGCAAAGTAATGGGATATAAATCAAAAACAGTGAAAGGGGAAAGTGGTTAGTCACAAGATCATAGAGTTTTCACTACCAGGGAGAGCAGTGAATTCTCAATACAAGCAGCAGAATTCATTCAATCCTAGGTGCTGCCAGCCCTTTCCCCCTCCCCGTTCCCCAGCACACTCACAGCCTTCTGCTCCAGGATGCTCCCGGGCAGGGGAAGGCAGTCATGGAGGTCAGTACAAGCCATTTCTCCTCCTACTTGTACAAAATGCAAGGAAACCTAGCCCAGAAGTGGGGTTACAAAGAACACCCCCTTCTCTTTGGCTGGTCAAGAGTACAATTAACCCTTCAGCATGTCCGCTTAGCCTGTATCACTCGGTGGTCTACCAACACATAAGTCTAATTTCCATTACAAAGGGAACAAAGTCATGTGTGAGAGATGAAAGGGGCTGATAGTTTGCTCCAGGCTGGTGGCAAAGAGGAAAAAGGAAAGTACAAATTCAGTTCCACTTGTTTGCCCTGGTGTAGCTTTGGGACAGCGCTATGCAAAACCAGCAGCAGGGCAGCTTCAGAC
Organism: Cygnus atratus; assembly: GCF_013377495.2. Classification (NCBI taxonomy): domain Eukaryota; kingdom Metazoa; phylum Chordata; class Aves; order Anseriformes; family Anatidae; genus Cygnus; species Cygnus atratus. The sequence goes on from NC_066368.1 coordinate 20,252,290, forward strand.
CTGCTGCTCCTCAGCAATGAGCTCTGACCTTCAGAGGACGTGATGGGACCCCATCAGTGGCTCATGGCACTGCTTGACTATGCTGTCCCCTCTTCACAGCCAGAGCTCAGCTCCTGAGCCGGGGCAACTGAGAGTCACTTGTGAGCACCCCACGAGTTGATGCTGTGCTGGTGCCTCACAAACACTTCATTTCTGCTCCCCGCAGCACTCTGCAGGGTGCCATGCTGTGGTGGGAACACATTCAAACTGGGCAGAGGCTGGGAAGGCATAACTGAATGGTGAGAAGTGCCTGCTTTCCCCAGGGCACTGCTGAGAGGAAGCGTGCAGCATGCCCTCCATGCCCAGTTGCTTGGCTTGCAAATGTGAAAACCTGGAGAGGGGGTAAGGTGGCAGGAGGAGAGGAAGGGAGGAGAGGATGAAATGGAGGAAAAACTGGTGGATAAAAAGAAATTTGAAAAAAAGTAAGTGAAATATTCAAACTGGAAAGTGATATTATAGAAAACTGCAGGGAACACGCTTGAGTGCATTCAAATTTATTCAAACTCTGCGTCTGACATTGATGAATGCAACAGCTTTTTCCACAATATGTAGAGCGCACAGGGCATTTAGGATTGCAGCATCCCTTTCACTGCAGCTGTCTTGGGGCCTGTTGTGAGCGCCGTGCAGACCCCTACTGTGGGCCCTGGCATGCCCCCTTAAAGAAGAGGCCAGGAAGCCATTTGGGAAGGAAGAGAAAAGCAAACAAAAAGGAAGGATTTCAGCAAAAGATGAGGGAGGAAGGATTTCAGTGCTAATCCATCCTTACCGTGCATGAGGTCTTTATCTTTGTGGCAGGACCCAGATGCTCCTCTAGCAGTGGTGGAATGTCCTTCCCAACATGCATACATCCATATGAGGGGGGATGGATTGGGATGCACAGACAAACCGCCATTCTGTGGAATGGTGGTGGAATAAAAACCTTACCCTACTGCCCACCAGCAAGCCCCAGTGTAAATTTGCTTTGCAAGCAGGGAATACAAGATCCTGCTCTCTCTGGCTCCAGTGGCCAAAGGGTCTTGCAGCTTGGCCCAGTACCAGACCTTGAACCAGTGACCTTCCTTCAGAGAGCATTCTTGCACCCTCTTTGCATGCTACATTGGCAGGTTGGCACCCCAAGCGATGACTTCTGTGCTTTCCTCCAATTTCTCCTCCCCTTGCCTGGGAAGCACTGTGGATTTCAGGAATAACAGCGTACAGAACAGCTTCTGAAACAACCACCTGCAAGTGGTTTTCTATGGTTTTCATATTTGCTTTTTTTTTTTTTTTTTTTCGGGTGAGCATGGATGGAGCTCTCTTTCCAGTGGATGCTCGTGGAAAGAGGTGCAAGCCCACCAGCATGCCAAGTAGACATTGGACTCCAGATTTCTCTAACAGTGTTGTATCTGGACAGTGTGAGTCCACGCAGGCTGACATCACAGCAAGAACTTCCCTGCATACACCTTTTGGTGCTGGAGCTGGCATCACTGCTCGCCCTGCCCTTCCCAAGTCCCCCCACCCTGGTTCAGAAGGACACCAAGCTTGAGCTCTGCAGTGCCACTCTGGCCTGGTGTGGTCTGCAGGAATCTGGGGGGCAGCCTGAGGGTCCTGGCACCCTCAGCTGGATGCAGCCACACATACAGAGAATGGAATTCCTTCCTTCCTACTCTTTCTGCCCATCAATAGCTGAGACAGCTTCTGATTTTATTTTATTTTTTACTGTTTCAAGTTTTTTTTACCTTCAGGTTGGAAAGAGTTGTATGTCTAGGACACAGAAGACCTGAATTGAAATGTCCCAGATGCACAACAAACTCCCTGTATAGGTTAGGTTAGGTCACTTCAACATTGCAGGCTTAATTCCCCACCTGTGACGTAAGACAGTTCAGCAGCCTGGTTTTTTTTGTTTTGTTTTTAAATGAAAGATGTTTTTACAACGCCATCACTGCAGGCTTTCACATTTTCCACAGTGCCTTTCTGCTACTGCACTATATATAGCACTTATAATTTCTGATTTAGTCTATTTTGGCTTTCCTTTCCTACTCAGATCTTCTCTCACAAATGTTACCATGGCTCCATCCTTTGCTCAGATGGAGATCAAAACGTTTGGCAAGTGGAGAAATCTGGATGCTGGTCCTCCATGATCACAGTGGAGAGCTGTACAACTCCTGGCTCAGGGGGCAGCATGCAAACCTGACTCAGCTCCAGCAGTTTGCCTGCCCAGATAGCCACGCAGGAGAGGAGTGTGTGGGTCTCTTTTTGGGGCTGCACCCAATGCCAGGGCCTGTCCTGGTGTGTTCTGAGAGGCCAGTGCCCCAGAGCCATGTCTGGACCGACCTGGAGGTGGTGGAAGCAAGACCAGATTTGCACATGGGATCCTTTTCTGGGCCCTGTTTTAGAGAAGGGCTGGATGGGAAGGCTGGTGGTGGAGCTGTGCTTCAGGGACACGGGCAGGAGAGGTTTCAGGTGGGAGCCCTGGTTCATGTGAGATAACAAAAGAGTCCAAAATTTAACCTATTTCCCCCGAGTTCAGGTTTTCTTTGTTTCTAGCAAGGACCACTTCTACATCTTCAGGAAGACCTTTGCCAGATGCTCAGAGTGGTCTCAGAAACCCAAGGCTGAAAATTCAAAAAAAACTTGGTTTGACTGACAAACAAGAAGCATGAAAGTCTACCCCAGCAGCGGGAGACTTATCACATCCCTCTCAGTCGTGCCTTGGGAAATGCAAGTGCCTTTCCACGTGTCCTGGGACGGGTGGTAGCAGGTCCCTCTGCCTCACCCGAGCCCTGAGCTGCCCTCGGAGGGGCTGGGCAGGGGCCATGCGGCTGGGAGGTGATGTGCTCGTAAGGTCCTGGAGGCAGTTTGGGGAGGGAGTGTGTGCCGCGGTCTGACAGAGGAACCGAGAGCTTCTCCCTCTCCCCTCTCTCTCTTTTTCTCTTTAGATCGTCGTCATGGTGTAAACAAACAAGCTAAACTCTATGAGATTTACAGTGCCCAGCTTCGGTGGCTTCCAGTGCGGCGCAGTGAGATATTTCTGTACAGGCAGGCTAAGCACTTTCCATTTTATACCTCAGCGGCTTTATAGCATCTTAAGGATTTCTGTGCATGCCTGGCTTCACTCAGAGGGAAAAAAATCAAGCTTGTAAATAAATACTAAATATATATGAACAAAAAAGACAGAAGGGAAGAGAGAGGGACACACACACACACACGCACTGGCAGAAGTGGAAAGGGGATGCAGAGAGAGGGGACTGAGAGGGAGATGGAGAGGTGCGAGATAAAGCAGAGCCAGCTGAGCAGCAAGCTGAGGACAGGTTCTCCTCCACCACAGCCAGATGGAAAGAAAATAAGCCAGAGCTAGCAGCTCTCCAGCAATTTGGGGAATATTAACTTCCCGTTGGGTGGGGTTGATGGCAGTGCCTTGGGTTAAGCCCAGAGGGCAGGGGAAGGAGGGCTGCCCCTCAGCCAGAACTCATCCCCACAGCTGGGTCCTCCACACCTCCTCATTTTGCCACTCCACCCTTGGGTAACCACGTCCCACAGCCAGGGCTTCACCCAACCCTTCTTCAGCAGGGTCCCGGTGCAGGAGCTGGCCTTGGCCCAGCAAGGGGGGACCTCATGCATGCTCCTGCGCCTGTCGTGATGGTCAGGTTCAGCACAAAGGGCAGTGGCAGCTTTCTGTCCTCCCTGGCCCCTTCTTGTGGTTAACCAGGTTTTCTGTCCTCAGCCCCACTGCTGCTCTCAACAGGAGGATGGAAACACAGCCCATGGCCTGCAGCTGAGACGCCAGGGGCTGTTTGCTGTCTATCAGCAGAGTTTTCCTCTTGCCTGCCATGAGTGGACTCTTGCTGCCCAGTGAGCTCCTAGGAATGAGCCACAAGGGGAGTTTTTTGTGCTTTGTTTTGATGTGAATGAAGAGTTTGCTCCCTGGTCAGGATCTTTCACCTGCACCTGTAACACAGCAAACAAGACCGAGATCTCTCTGCATGGGACGGCAGGCATCAGCAGGACACATTCCCCACAGGAACCTTCCTTGCCCCCGACACCCACCACCAGCCCCACGGCCCCGACACGTGGAGGTAAGCCTCCTCTGTGCTCTCCAGGGGCCGCACCACATTGTCACACCGCTGGCCATGGGGCAAGGCAAGGAAGAAGTGACATGACGGCGCCGGGGTGGGAGCCAAACAAAGTCTGATTTCTTGTAGACTCATCATCCATGGGCACTACACCACACCATGTGTGGAAAGCAGGTCAAAAGCTAGCGGGTTCAGCAGCACGGCAGCGGTTCTGCATGGCGAATGTTGGCCTGCACCCACACCTGAGGGTGGGCCTCCTCGCGGCCTGGCGGACCTGGGTTGGGGGAGCGTGGCAATAAGGGCTGTGGACGAATAAGTCCAGCATGGGGGTGGCACACCTCCATCCCCAGGCGTGGGCTGCCCCTGCTTCATGCCCAACACCGGCTCCTTGCTGCTGGGCAGGGAGAGGGGAGCATCCCCCCTCGGGTCGCTGGCAATTCCTCACCAGTCTCTCCATGCCCGGGACTCGCTTTCCCTTCTCAGATATTAAGTATTCAAACCTCATTTACATCCTTATTTTTCAATTTGCTGCCACAGTAGTTTAATTTATTCTATATAATTTCTTTTTCTGAGGGGACATTAATCATTGCCCTGTGCTTTTTGGCGCCTGTGGGATATGTGTGTGTTTTTTTTAAATCAATAAAATAAAGCAACCTTCCTTCCTTCTACCCACCCCCACACTCCTTCCCACCCCCATCGTGCCCCTTTGCCGGAGGAGAGAAATATCATTTCTCTCACCATTTTTCCCCCCATTGTTTCCTTCATTTGCAGCCCAAACAGATTAACTTGTCTTTTGATTTCTGATGAAATGCTGCGTGAGCGGGGTGGGGACAGCACCAGGCTGGGGCTGCCCGCCGTGTCACTCAAAGGGCGGGTTTAGGATGACGTCCCTGCTGAGAGCCTAGAGCCACGGGATGGGGAGATTTGGTGTGGAGGAAGAGATAAGGAGCCAGGACTTGGAAAGAGGAGTCCACTTGCGGGACAGGGGGGACAGGGGAGGATGCAGGACCAGCTGCAATGAACCACAGGCATGCAGCCATGAGGTGGGCAATGCCTACTACAGGACTAGGAAGGAAGGGAGAAAATGATGGGGAAGAAGGGAGAAGGGGAGAGAGTGTGGGAAGAGAAAAGCAAAAAGCAAGAGAAAGGAAAGAGAAAATAATGCAGGGAAAAAAAAGAAAAGAGAAGGACCAGAGCACCCAGAGCTTAATGGCTTTTCCATTTGACTCTAGCCGAGTGTTCACTCTTTCTAGAGCTGTTTCTGTGCCCCGACGCAGAACCTGCAGGCTGCAGGTCGCTGCCCTGTGTAGGATGCAGCTGTGCTGCAGCAGTGCGGGGCACAGGGCTCCTCTGCCGTGGGCGCCGGGATTTTTGGCCATTGCGGCTGCTTCCTTTTGTTGTTATGTAATCTCTGATAATGAACGTCCAGTTCTGAGAGGATGCTTAATGCGGTATTAGTCAGTTGAAATATAATTGTAAATTACATGCCTGCAGCTAGAAAAAAAATGGTTACAGTGGAAAACATCCTTCTTTAGTAGCATACTATAATCAAGAGAGCAGATCAAAAAAAGAACTTTGATGGACCGGTTTTCCATTGGAAAATGCAGAATCCTCCAAATTGAACCATTCTGCAGAAATGTTAAACGTTGACTGGAACTTTTGGCAGATATTTGCACTGACCCAAAATGTAATGTATTATTTGTTTTTGCCTTCCTCATTATATTTATAAGTAATTTTGTGTTTTCAATGCTATCAAAACATAAACTTTAACATGATTTTTATGCTTCTGCATTGAATTTGTTTCAGAATTAACATTCTGTTCTACCCCATCCTGCCCACTCTTTTTTCATTTCACTTCATGATGAAAATTAATGTAGAAATAACAGAATTTCCTGTAGGCTGGGACTTCTATTTTCTAAATGTTTCTAGAGATCAGCAAAGCTAGTAGGTAATGGAACATTTTCCCCAACATTATGACAAGACAGAAGATGTTAATTGGAAAATATTTATCTCCATTGAAATTTTTTGGTTACTGTAGAAAAGCCAAAATTCTCAGACATCTTCAATGAAATAGGGTTGGACATTGGGTTTTTGTCTGCATCAGTGCCCAGATCCGCCCACACAGTGCAGGGAACCGCAATGCAAATGTATGGCCCCAGCCACATCATTTGGCAAACAGCACCCAGTGATGCTGGTGGAAGGAGCACAGAGGCTGCACCCCTCGTCCTCCACCACGTAGACTTTGCTGGTTAAAATGGACACATTTCTGGGAGCTGTGTCTGTGTTACTGCTTTGTTGCTAGTGCTGTTCTGCTGATATCTGTCTTTAAGGTATATGAAAGGTGCTTATGGGAGTGTGTGGGAGTGTTTTGGACTTGTAACAGACAGAAATGAACTCACCCTTGCAGAGAGCATGAGCCTTTCTCCATCACCTAACCACATGCAAGCCTACACCAAGAGCATCACAGCAAGTCCAAATGGCATCCCCTTCTTGGGACTGACTCTGGAGAAATGACCACAAGTTTGGTCTCAGCTTTGCTGTGTCCTTTGCACCCTACGTGAGCTCCCAGTTTTGAACCAGGAGCTTGCAAACCCTCTCCTTGTCCTTCTCCTGTTTTTTTGGACTGGGCTTAGCTCTTTGCCGCCTGGGATTAGCTCGGACCCCTTGCAGGACACCCACCCCGTGTGTCGCAGCGTGCCAGGGGTGGATGCAGCCCCTTGTCCATGTGAGGAGGGGATGAGGGGAGTTCAGCACTTGCATCTGTGCAGCAAGCATTTTCTGTGCATTTGTAGCTGTGCTTATGTTTCTCGCAGATGCCTCAGGGAGCACTCTGTGGAGCTGAAATAATGTAAGATCTGTTCTGCTCAGGGTGTTTCACTCCCTGGCTGGTAGGAATACCACAAGAAGACCAGATCTTGCAGTATTTCAGCCCCGTAAGTGGCTCCTTGAGGCAAAAAAAGACCCATGAAGAAGAAACACAAACACAAATACCAAGATATTTGGTTTCCCAGTGTGATCTTCCCCGTTCTTCTGCCATTCTAGTACTCACTGGTACCCATGCTAAATTAAAATAAAATAAAATAAAATATAAAATAAAATAAAATAAAATAAAGTAAAATAATAAAATAAAATAAAATAATAAAATAAAATAAAATAAAATAAAATAAAATAAAATAACCAGTTATGAAACAGCTATATGTGAAGTGGATACTACAGAATGCAGCTTGCAGATTTGATAAAATACTATGATATACATATACAGCACAAGTATAGATAGGACAAAACAAATGCCTGCATTTTAAACAAAATTTATCCATGATTCCACCACAAGATATATGCAGACTGGGTCCTAAATGCATGATCTTACAGATAAAATACAACTGTGTGTGTTCATACACAGAACTGCCACGAGGCATGGCCATGTGTGTCCCCCGAAATGCAACCACCAGTGTGAAAAAATCAGACCAAAGGAGCCCCAGCAACTGGGGGGGTCCAGACACAGAGGAGCAGGGGGGTGCCTTAGGAAACGTGAATGGGGGCACTGTGAGCCATGTGGTGATCGTGGCATACAGGCCACATGTGCCAGAAACCCTCTGTCCACCCGTGCACATGCTGCTGAGTGAGGAGGGAGCAGCCAGCAGGGGTGCTGGAGGCCAAGATTTGCAAAGCTGGCTAATGCTGAGGTTGGGATTTGCAACTTTTTTCTGAAAAAAAAAGCATCCTGTTGTCTCCTGTTCTGCTCTGGAGCTGTGACAGCTCAGCCACATTTGGTACAGTAGAAGTAATCAACATGAGTTTCCTTGGCTTTTCATTGCTGAGCCCCGCAGTGGCCGCTGCAGCTGCTGCTGGGCAAGGGCATGGGCGAGATATGGCCGGGGTTGTGCTGGAGCCCATGAGTGAGATGGTCCTAACCCCAAAGCATTTGGTGTCTTCAGGGATGGTGTCCAGGAAGATGGAGGAAGGCAAAGAGATATGCCTGAGGTTACCCCATGGTAACCTCAGGCATGACTGTGCTAGTGTTAACCCCGCCTGGTGCATTCCCTGGCATCTCCAGCTAGCCCCACCACCTCCTGGGCTCTGTTTCCCCATTTCCAGGACAGTGATAATATATTTTCCTACCCTGGAAAAAGACACAGAGCTCTTATCCTGATAAAACCATCCAAAACACTTGGATGACAGGTGCTAGAGAAAAGTTAGTGCTGCTGCTGTGCTAGGGCTGGTGGAAACAAGAACCAACTCCATGGTCCCGGTCCCAGAAAAATTACTGTGTCCTGGCAAGAGGAGATGAGTGGGTGGGTGTGGGTGGTGTCTGTAGGCCAGTCATTGGGCACCAGGGAAACCCAAATCACATTGTTCTCACTTCCAAAGACGAGAAAGAAGTGTAAGGTGCTGGAAAGATGGGCGCCATTATTGGAAAACCCACATTTCTCCGCCAAAGCTTGTATTTGGAAGGATGTTTGGATTTCCCTCTGCCAGTTTGGCATACAGAAAAGTTGTCATGGGTTGTGCAAAAGGTAACATTTTCCAGCCAGGTCCATTTTTCTCTGTTTCACTTTCATTTGCTCTTTGTCACTTGTTCTTCTCTTCTTTGAAACCTTGTAATTGCCTGATCAATTTGCAGCATCAGCAGCGAGTGACGTAGCCATCTCTTTCATATATACAGCAGCTGGGATGGACAACACGGATGCAGAGTTGCCCTTCTGGAAGGAAGAAACGGGGCTCTGGTGTAGATACCCCATGATGGTGTGCGAAGGGGGCCGTGCCCCCCCAGGAGGGCAGGGTCTGTGGGGCACAGCCTTACTTGCACAGGGCTGGATGCTGCAGGCAGCAACGTTTGCTGCTGCTGCTCAGAGGCAACCCTGGAAATTTCCTGGAACTCCAGGTCTGGAGCCAGCCCCTGCTAGGGGGAAGGAGGATGCTGCGTTTCAGTCCATAAAGTCCCCAGAATGGGAGGAAGGGGCGAGAGACACACAAAGTCAGTAGTAAAAAGAAATGAAAGTCGGCAGCTTGCCACAGCTGAGTGCAGACTCTGCAGAGCTGCCTCTTTTATTGGTGCCCAGACTGGAGGGAGGTTTACGCTCTCAAACAAGCCAAATTGGAAATGGAGAGCCGGCCGGAGCCCTCCAAGCAGGCAGCCGCCTGGAGAGCCACCCTGAAATCTGCTGCTTTCCCTCACCTCTCTCTCCTCCGTCCTTCCTCCTCCTTTCCACACCTCCATCACTGCCCCTTTCATCTCTCAGCTCCTTCTCCTACCCATGGGCTTGTCCCCTGCTGCTGGCTTCCCCCACAGCTCTTGCCATCAGCCAAGCTGGGAGGTGGGAACAGCTCAAGGGCAGCCAGGATGAATGAGGGTGGGAGAAGGTACCCAGGGCCATCTCTTTCCACTGCTTTGCTGCTGAGCTCAAGGCAGTAATTGGCATTACAGCGACAATGTGCTGTAGTCTGTCCTCAGGTTTGTGCCATCCTGCTGCTGGGAGGATGGGGAAGGTGAAACATGGAAAATGGGGAAGAAACAGAGCAAGCAGCAGATGTGAAGGTGATGGCACAGAGAGGACAGCACATAACCTGGTACATGTAGTGCTGGTTAAGAATTGAATGCCAGATATGACATGAAAATAATTTGACCATTAATGCAAAGCTTAAAGACTTGGGATGGGGAGAAAACATAGATGAAGCACCCAAACTGGACCTGCCGTCAGGAAGTTACTCCCTGATAAAATGGCATCCAAATGGACATGTCCATGGGGTGCTCATTCCTCAGCAGGATCCCTAAGCCCATGCTGAACAGGGCACTGATTGCTCTGTGATGCTTCAGGATCCTGTTCAGACCTGCTGACATGCTAAGTCTGTGCTGGGACACCCAGGCACATTCATAAAAGAGCACTAGAGGCTGAAGGTGAGACATCAGTCACCAGATACTCTGGGGACCTGGGCTCTCTTCTGCTCACCAGCTGATTTTTTTTTCCATGTCATTTCATTTATCCAATGCCTCAGTTTGCTGCCTGCAAAAGCCCAAAGGGATTATGACATCTGTTGTCACATTAAAACACGGTCTTGGTTACAAGGAGGTCAGGTACCATGGTGGGAGCTGTTATAGTTTGAAACGCTGGTCTTGTACCGTGTGGTGCTCTGCAGCACTGCTGCTTCTGGTGGGAAAGGGTCCTGCTAGAGTCAGCTCGGTGCTCATGGAACATCTTATGGCCAGCATGCAGGAAAATTGTTTGCTCTCATTCTTTCCTCCAGTTTTGGCTGTTGAAGCAAAAACACATAATAAAGTAAAGAGGGTTTTAATGACAATCTGCCGGCATGTTTAATACTCCAGCTTGAGGAATGATCCAGTTATGTACCGGAGCCAAGGGAAAGGATGCGGTTACTTCCAGTGGACACCAAATCAGTGCAAAAAGAAGCAAGCCTCATGGAGGATGGGCCGGCTGCTCATCACCAACCTCCAAAAAGAGCTTCAACAGCTGAATGCTGAGCTTCAGATTCAGGGCTTGCTCTCCTACAGTCAGTGTGTCCATATAGGTCCATGACGAATGGAGAACCTGAAGCTTGAGGCAGGTTTAGCAAGGATTATGTCCTCTGCAATGTTCAGTAAGCTCCTACTCTGCTCAGGGAGAGGGACTGGGAGTTTTTCATACAGAACTGTGGTGCTCCCCTCTCCATACAAATTCAAGTCTAAGAGAAGAATGCAGAGGTGTGTTTGTGCTGCGCTTATTTGCAGTTGATGCTCTCCCCTCATCTGCTGGATTATTGACCCTGATTGGCTCTGTCATCCAGCAATTTTTTGCATGCACAAAATTATTTGGACAAGTCCTGCTGTTTCAGAAGCATACTAGCCTGTGCAACTCCACTGACATTACCTACTCTGCCAGGCAGGTGGCTGCAGAGAAAAAGGCTTATTTATACAGTGCACTGGAGAGCCAGAAGGGGATTCTTGATAGCTAAGAGGATGAGAGACCTGTGGATATGAGAACCAGGCGCCCTTTTCAGCCCTGACTGGCAGTGGAGTGCAGTCTGCTCCTGGTCAAACTGGTACCATGCCTGCCCGGGACAGAGCTGGATTTTGGGGTGTCTGGGAAGGCTCTTGTAGGGGTTCTGCTGCCTCCAAGGATGGGGGATCAGACAGCAAATTCAGGCAAAGGAGAAAGGGTTGTGGTGGGAACACAGTGCAAGCAGAGCTTCTTGAGTGCAGAAGCTGCTGGTGGGGTGGAGCTGGAGACCTCCAACAGCTGAGAACTTACTGCCAGTTTTCCAGCATTTGGAGTAAGGATTTGGGAGACACTGTGCAGTAAATCTGCAAAATCACAGCAGGAATGGGGTTAATTTGTAACACTGAAGCCTGGCTGTAAGACCAGGTGAACATCCACTGCCTTTGTACACATGGGGCAGAGACAATAGTGCCTAAGAAGGAGGCAAAGAAAGTGTCTAGCTCATGATGTAATGAAGGGGTAAGCCAGGTCCTGGGGTTCCCAGACACTGAGAGGCAGAGCTCTGGATTGGCCAGGTGGTGCTGAGCTGGTGCTGGCGCTTCAGGCATGCTGCCGCAGCTCCCAGCTGTGCTGAACCCCTGATGCAGGGAGACTTTACAAGACCCGTGAGAGATGCTGGAGGCTGACCCTTTCTGTCATTGGGAGAGGAACTTTCTGGTTACCTCCGAGCAAAAGGACAAAGCTTTATATGATATATTTAATAAAACAAAACACACACCAAAAAAAAAAAAAAGGAAAAAAAAAAAGGAAAAGAGGCCAATGCACAGGAAGGTAATGTGTTCATTTGAATAATGGGCAAAATCAAATTAATTCTACATTAAATAGTTCTGAATAAAGGGTTTAAGTCAGCAGTTTCAAACTTGTTTTCCTTAATTACTTTCCGTGTTTAATGTCATTAAGAAGATTAAAAATTCATTAACAAGAGTAGTAAAGTGGCAAATCAGTAAAGCTATCACTCCAGGTTAAAAACTACGCTGAGGTTGACACTTTGTACACTTCCACAGGCGCCGTGTGGAACGCGGCTGGGGACAGCTGGGGGGGACGCGCCAGCCCCCAGCCGCCGGGCGAGCAAGGGGGTGTCTGGGGGGTGTCCGGGGGCTGTCCTTGGCCATGGCAGACGCTGGCACCGCTCACTCAGCACAGCAGAGGCAGCCTTCAGGAGGGTGGCACAGACCCCAGGAAGCGCGGCAGTACAGCCGTCGAATATGGCAAGCATCAGGAGCAGCCTCAAGCATGGAGAATGGCAGGTATTATAAAGCACCAAGGCGTGTTAAGGCAATCCGATTGCTCGATTGGCCACGTGTCCCGAGCCCTTTCAGTTTGAGGACTTGGAGGGCACCAAGTGCCAGGGAGCCGCTGAGCTGCGCCAGGGTGGCCCCTGGGGATGAGGCAGGGTGGGAAGAGAGATCTGGGGCTTTTTTCCTCCTTTAGCTTTAAAACTGGTCCCCAGGAGCAGGCAAACGGTTTCAGAGCAGAACAAGGCTCCTTGTTCAGGCAGTGCAACCAAGGCACAACAGTTTTGTCAGCCTTTGGGGACCTGCACTGTGCTGCCCTCACCAACAGCCTCGAGGTCCCTGATGACACACATCCCACCACAGCACATCCAGCCAAGTCCACAGGGAGAGGTCAGCTCCACCTGCACAGGCTCTGGTCTGGAAGGCAAAGCAGGTGAAAGGAAGCCCTGGGAGATGTCCGTGATGTCCCATGTCAGCCAGCAGGGCTGTGGTGGGGGCAGAAAGCGAGCTCTGGTGTCTCTAGCCCTGTGCAAGTGGCAGCTGGTGTCCCCTGCAGAGCACTGCAAAGCTGGCAGTGCTGGCCTTGCAGAAATGGCCTCCAGAAGTTATGGCATCAGCTGTTTTAAAATGATCTCTTTGTATCTTCTTTATTTTCTGTTTCTTGGGCTCTCAAGGGCCTTTATTTATCTTTGTATTAGCAGAGCTCCATCCCCGTAGACAGGAGCACACGGCAGTGCTCCCTCTGCCTGCCGCCCCACGCCCGGGTCCCGCTGGCTCCCCAGCATGATGCCTTTGGCCGTCTGTCCCACCTCTGTCACGAGCAGAGGGCCCGGTCCCTGGGGGTTTGAGGTGCAGACGTCAGGATCTCATGGCTGCAGCTGGGGATGGAGAGGGAATCAGAAAGCAGCTGCTATGGGGTGCCATATATCAGAGAGCAGCACTCCTCTGCCCTGGCACCTGGAAAGCACACAGCTGGCAGCAGCTCACATGGGGCGAGTGCCTGCCACCGAGGAGCTGGATGCTTACCACGGGCTCCTGAACAAGACCTCCTGGCCCCAGAGAAGGTCATTCCAGCTCGTCGGTGAAGAAACTGAGGCACAACTTGGAGAAGGGAAATGTTTGTGGTTCAACTGACAATCTTGGTGTGCTACAAGGCCAAACACCTCCCTGTTACTCCAGCTCCAATTGCCCCAGTGCCCCAGGTGCTCCTACCCACGTGCATGGACCTCATTCATGGTGCAGTCTGGTGGTTCCCTCAAGGAAGGACATTGGCTGGTGACCCCCAGACCTGCTATTTCCCACCTGAGGCTGTGAGGAGGCCAAGGCAAACCCCCATAGATAAGTGCCCTCTTGCCAGCCCTCTGGCTGGGGTTGCTGTCCCCTATCTGGCCAGAGGAGGGGAGAAGCAGAGGCATTCCTGTTGTCTTGAGTACTGGTCATGAAAAGTCAATTCTGACCAAGAAAAGCACCGTGCTCCGTGACTATTGGTCCTCTGGAAGAGTTAGCTGAAATCCTCACCTGCAGCAGGATGTAACACAAAACAGGCCATTGATTTTGTGACACAAGGAGGAGGAGAGGGCCATGTCTGGGTGCTGTTGAACACAGCTTTTCAAGAAGAATGTGCACTTATTTAACATATTTTTCTAAGAGGCTCTGAACAGCCAGATCATGGCAAGAAGGGACCGTGAGCTGCCCAGTGGCCAGATTCCCCTCTCCTTTATTTTGCTTAGCAGAAAACACAGGGGTTTGGTTTCTTTTTGCTCAGTTTTGGAATAGAAATGTTTTTGTCTTTGATTGCCAAATTTTCCTTGGACCAGAAAGTCAGAGCTCTGCTCTGATGAGCAGCATGACAGAAAGACACATTTCTCCCCTCTTTTACCCTAGCTTTGCTAAGGGGCTCCCATCTGCAGGGCCGCACGTCCCCCCCTCTGTGGGATTGAGCAGAAGCCCCCTCGCAGCCCATTCTCACCGCATCCCTTTGTTCCTGGGAAGCTACAGCAGCCCTGTTTTGGGAGCAGGTGGGAGGAGGGAAAGCCCTTTTTTTTTTTTCCCACCCCTTTTATTCTTTTTCAAGCTTTAATTATCGAAGGACTGAATTTGAGCTGTTCTTGTCTTCTCCTTCCTTTCCGTCATTTCCCGGACAGTGTTTCTAACAAAGGCCTGTGGTTTGGGTTTGGGGATTTTTTTTTCCCTTTTCTTTTCCCCTCCAGAGATCTAAGGCCTGTAATGAGACACCAACACCCTCTCCTCCCTACAGCCCCCGACCCAAGCCCTCTGCCTCGCCTGCCCCTCCCCGGCCAGCCCTGCTCCCTGGGGAGGGAGGGCACCCGACCCAGCCGGTCCCCCGGGAGGTGTGCACGATAGAGTTACAAGGGAGAGCAGCTTGCGTACTGCCTCCGCTTTGATGAGGCAACATTTAATTATCTCCCTCTCCCCCAAGCCCTCCCCCAGTGAAAAAGATCTCCTATTGTCTAGGCTAATTTGTCCCTATTGCTTAATTCCCCAACCTGTGTGCTGAACCCCAGGTTCACGTTACTCCGTCACCCACCTCTCTGCTCCTCTACCAGAGCCATGAAACGCAATGGCAGGAGTCTGCATGTCTTCCCTTTGCTCCCCGTGCCCCAGGGACAATGCTGAGACCTGAAGCCCTCCAGGCACAGAAGAAATTGAAGCATGGAGATTGGCCATGGCCAAAAAGGCAAGGTGCCTAAAAGCCTTTGGAGATTTGGCTCCTCAGCCCCAGGAGCACTGCCACGGGTCCTCTCCGTGCCAAGTGCAGTCACATTGCTTGTGTCACCTGGGGAGGATGGAGGCGAGCAGGACACAGCCCTTTGGACACCTCTCTAAGCTTTTTGCCCGTGATTCTGGGCTGGGAGAGATTTTGTGGTTGCTGAAATCCTGTTTTAGTTTTGGATTGGGAAGGGAGAGGGGAGGAGCCGATCCCTGCGAGCTGTTTTATTTGGATTTTTTCCTCGTGGCTGTGAGCGGTGCCTGGTGCCAGCAGGCTGCACATCCCAGGGCACTGGGCAAGAGCTGCGCCCCATGCCCAGCTGTGGGCTGGCCCTGGGCTCCCTGCTCTCCCACGCTCCCGTGGGATGCAGAGGCGCAGACAGGAGGGATGCTGGAGCTGGAGAGGGAGCTGGGAGCACTCCTGCTCTGCCCCAACCATAACCACACAGGCGAGTAGCCACCCTTCCTCCCCCGGGGCTGGGGACTCCCCTGCCCACCATGGGCCCTTGCAGACTGTTGGCCCAGAGACCCTCCACTAGTGGCCCTTGTCCCTGTCCCCTTCTCCAGGTGGGAATGGGCTTCCCATCCCCAGAAGCGAGACCATCCTGGAGAGATGGCCACCTGCATGGCCACTGCACGTCCTGGCTGTGCCTAGGGTCACCAGCCCAGTGGTGGGGTGTGCTATGGGAACACAGCTGGAAGGTGACAGGGGGCTCTGGCAGCGTGCAGGCTGCCCTGCAGCCCAGCTCAGGCCATCGATGGGGGTTGAAATCCTGTGGGGAGCCGAGGCGCTGCATCTTTGCCCCTCACCTTCCTCCAGGAGGAGGAAGGCACTGTCAAAAGGCAGACAGCAAGGGGCTGGCACGCGGAGAGGGTGCCTGGAGAAAGGGAGCTGAAGGGGGAGGAGATCAGAGCAGTTGCCAGGTTGACTTGAGCCAGAGCCTTTCATGGGGGGGCAAGGGGCAGGAAACATGGAGGATCAACATTGTCTTCTCCAAAGAGGAGAAGAAAAGAGTGAGAGAATGCGGGAGGAAGACAAAGGGAAACAGGACTTGTTGGGGGGAAGTGGGGGACGCTCAGGGATTGAAGCAGGCTGGGGTCCAACTTAATAAGAAGCGAACCAAAACAAAACCCAAACAAAAAGTGACTCAAGTTGGCTGCGGGCACCCCCTCCCCCTCGCCGCCGTCCCCAGAAGGCAGCGAAGCTGCGGCTTCAAACAGCCGCCTCACAATAAATTCATGGCAGCCAGGGCCGGGAAACAGGCTGCTGCAATTTAAAGGAAGCGTGGATTTGCATATTGAATTAAAATTAAGAGCTAATTATGCAAATAAATTATGACATTTGGCAGGAGAATTTGCTTCAAGATCATTTATTACGTTCTTTTTATAACAGTGCGAGCGTTTAACGGTCAAAGACAATATTTTAAAGGAAAATTAACGCAAGATTATTAACCTAAAAACAATTCCACATTAATGAGATGTATTTCTCTTCAACTTCTCACACCTGGCTGCCTATTGATGCCCAGCCAGGACTGTCTCTCAATAATTGGCATTTTTTTTGCAGGCAAATATTGAATGAGGTGGTGAACGTTGCTTTGGACAAACTCACTCAGGAAAATTCCTTCAGGGTTTTAGCTTGCTGGTCTGTAAAGGAAAGTTGTGAAGGTCAAACGTGTTTCACATTGTTCTTCTGTGCGCTCGGACTGACCGGGTGCGGATGCGCTTCGGAGAGGACACGGCGCTGGCTACCCCATCCGCATGAGAATAAAAGCTCCCCTGCTAAAACGTGCGTGATTGCATTTTGGAAGGGATGTAAAATGAAGGTCTTAGCCATTTGTGGTCATTAAAGATCCCATGGTATTTTTTTCACAAGATCAGGGCTGTTAACCCCGGTGTCTCAGCTCCCCTCCAGCCCAGGTGAGTGCTGCTGCCCGGAGCTGGGACCCTCAGGTGGGGCAGGCACTGCCCTTCCCATCCCAGGACCTTCTCATGAGGAAGAGGGCTTCACGAAGGCTCCACATTGGGTTTTGGATCAGGAAGACTTGCTGGGACCCCATGGGCAAGCAAATGGCTCCAGGACTATGAAGTTGCCCATTCTCAACCACTGTTTGAGAAGAGCCTCTAGCCCAGGCTCTTCCCACGCAGCTGAGGTGGTCACCTGCAGCTGGGTGTGCAGCTGTGTTTCTAGAGGGTCAGCTCTTGTCTGGATAGAAAAGGGATCCTGCCATTTGGCTCTTGATGCAAAAGTATCTAAAAAAAAGGAGTCTACTCACACAAAACCGAAGGTATCTGCTCCATCTGTCTTGTTTTGCCTCTCTCTGTGCTGCAGCCGGCAGGGATGCTGGGGAGCAGGAAGGCTACTTTTGCAGCCAGGTTGCAGAAACTGTTGCTGGGAGTTACAAGGGAGCTGTGGCCAGGAACGACTGGAGGGGAACAAACCATACTTAAACAGCTTAGGAGGAAAGAAAGAATCTTCCTCCAGATTGGTACTTTGCAGCCTTGCCAAGGAAGACCAGGGTAATGCGGCACACATCCTTCAATCACTTTCACTCCTTCTGCTTTGCCTCTAGCCCTGGCTATTCTCCACTGCGATCTGCACACCCCTAGGGCAGCATAGGAGGTCAGGACCCATGTCTGGTTTGGTGCTGGGTTTTCCTTTTGTTGCATTTCTTTCTCTCTGCATCTTGAATGTGCCCTCACAAAGCCATCTGCCTTTGTTAGAGCCAGGGTTTCCTGAACTCCGCACCCACTCAAAGCTTGAAGGGACTTCACCCAGAGCTCGATGGGCATTTCACTACTGAGGCAGCTGGAAGGCTGCCTTTCATGGTTTTTCTGTCTACCATCTCAGGGGATTTCCCCCCTCTCAAGTTCAAGGTGGAGAGGACATTCCCTGCTAAATCAGTCCTGGCGCACAGCACACAATGGCGTGCAGAGCCAACCACAGGTAACAAATTGTGTTGCAATAAATGAAGGGTTTGGAGCCAGACAAAATGTGTGACATTCGAAGTTCTCAGCACTCCTCCCTCAGAAAGGCAATCTGTGACTTCTGGACCCTCCTTAATGACCCAGAGCCGGATGGAAAATAATATTAATAATAATAAAAGAAACAAAGAAGGGGCTGGCGCATTTTTTAAATAAAGAAATTTCCCTCATCTTGCGGTTAATTTAAAAGGTTTATTTCTTGAAATGAATCCTCTTCATCAAATCTCCGATCCTTGAAAATCAGTGCAACCTGCCTCTGTGGATAATGAATTGATTTGTAATGTAAATTATATAAAACACCCTCCCCGCCAGCATTTGTGTGTGAGTGTGTTTAATCTAAAGCGTTTAAGTCTGAAAATGAGCTTCTCCATCAAAAGTCTCGATTCCATTTACATTTCTTGCATACGAGTCAATTTGTGCCTGACCCAGTCTATAAATCACTGCCAAGGAGTGCTGTGTCTGTACCTCTCCTCTTCCCCCATCCCCCTCCCCTCGTCCTCCCATCCCTGCACACGCTATGTTCAAAACGGCGCCTTCAGATACCGCCTGTACACAGCCCCTGTTCTCCGGCCAAAGGTTGGACACCAGAGGAGGGACCCTGGCTCTGGGAGGTAGGCAGCCTGGGCAGGAGCGGCCGGGTGAGAAGTCCTGCTCTCCTTCTGGCAGCTGCTCAGAAAGGGTCTCCCAAAGGACGGTGTCCTCTCTCTCAGTGGCTCCTTTCCACCACTGAAGGAGTCCATGGCTGAAGGGTGTTACAGGCAGAGACCAGGTCTTTTACTGGTGGACATTAATATGGTCTTGGAAAATCCAGAGTGGCAGCAGTTTACACCATCAGAGGCTTCGGCTCAGTCTTTGTCTCCCCAGGTCTCTGATCACATCAATTTTTATCCTTCACCTCATCCTATTTGCCTTGGATCATACCTCCTTAGCTTATCTCCTGGGTGCTGAAACCAGTGGAAGGTGCCTCCAGGGATTAGGGACTGCCCTTGCTGGTTGTACCTCCATACAGCAAGAGCAAGGGAAGTGAAAATGATTGTATCATCACCTACATTTGGTGCCACATCTGAGTGCTGGCATTAGAAGTGGCTTGGCAGTGGTGTACCTGAGGACCAGAAGGTCAGGAGGTTGGTCATTGCTTCTGGGCTTCTCTATGAAACATCAGCAGAGGCTTTGAAACATGCAGATTTTCACAGAGCTGTGTTTTATGGCTAACATCGAATGTGAACAGGATCATCATCCGATCATTGATACTGGTGACGAATTTTATGACACACCTTTTTTCTGTCCTTTTTTTTCCCCCTTCAGGAAAAAAACAAAACAAAACAAAACAATTTAAACTGATTTTTTATGTTGGGAGAAAAATGGAATCAAGTTTTGAACCATTTCATAAGTCCATAAATGAAAAATTACAATATATTTGTGTGAAACAGTTTACTGATGTAGTTGAGGTACAGATGTAGTAACAAGAAAATTGAGATCTGAAGAACTGATTCGGAAATTACTTAAAACATTTAGTTAGATTAACTGATATTTGTTGGGTTTGTTTTAATTTGAGGGGCTGGTTTTGGCTGGCTTGGGTTCTAATGGTGAAATTGCAAATTTATTCAACACTCATGATGGAAATCATTTTTGAATTCTAAAAATTTGTTCACATCAGGAAAAAATTTCCCACTCAAATTCCACTCTTTCCTTTTCCCGCGCTGATTTTGTTTGAGTGAACAGAAGAAAGTCCAGAACAGAAGGCTGGAACCACATCTTTGCTGACAGAAAATATGTACTATGGTAGTGCAGGATTCTTCCTGGTTTTGACAGTTTTGGGGCAGGGAATGTTGCCGACTTACTCATGTGGACACAGGGGTGGTTTGCTTGTGACCAGAGCAGTTTCACCCTTTGCCATTCTTCAGGAAGACCAAAAGATGCCACTCTATTTAGAAATTAACAAAGTTAATTTCTAAACCAAAAGCAAGAGCAGGACAGATGCTAGAACAGCCCTTGGCGATACATCCACATTTCCCAGTATATTCAAGAAGATTTACAAAACCAAATTAACCAGTCCTTCTTGGATTCGTTTGCTCTCTTTCTTTCCATAGCAGAAAGACACCTGATAGTGTTAAGAAATCAGAACACAAAACATGCCCAGGTGTCTAAAAGAGCACAAGATGAAGAACAGGACCAGTGGTCACCTACCCTACCTGAACCACCTGAACTACCCTACTACCACTTGGTGTCCTCCTGCTGCAATCCTTGCCCTGCTCAAACGCTGCTCTCTCTGAGCCCTCCCACCCGTTGCTGTCAGCTGCTCACCAAAATGGGAAAGGGAACATCCAGCTAAGAGAGGTGAGAAATCAGCTTGAGTGGCAAGTCAATCTGAGGTGACGGTCTCCTGAAAAGACTTACACTGGTTCACACGGCAAGATGTTTCTCCTCTGTGCCTTGGTTATTTATGTTTGAAAAAGGGTTAACTCTTCCTTTCTCCCAGATTTTCTTAGTTTAAATACGTCTTCAGGGCATGGTCTGTACGTTACTGTATGAGCACACAGCCTCGAGCACAACAGGGATTCTGGCCTTGGAGAGGCCCTCATGAACTGCTGTAATATAAATGGTAGGAAGAGTTTTTCCTCGAGATTACCCTGGGGGATTGAGGTCAGACCTTCAGCAAAGGAAGACGCAAACCTATTACCAGTTTCTGTGGGGACTAATACAATTTGCACTTCGTTAGAGGAATTCAAAGTGATTTGTACACATTAATTACTCCTTGCAGCATCCCAGCTGGATAAATATTATTACCTTCATTTTACAGAAAGGGTAACTAAGATGTAGAGAATTTCATTTGTTTGACTACAACTGTACAGCATGCCAATGGCACAAGCCAGGAATAAAACATGAGCTGATTGCTGGCCCCTGTTCTCTCCAAACCTGTGGGTCCCAAATATTTTTTGCCCAGGAGAACATCCCAAGCGAAGAAAGTGGCTGCGACTCGTGGCTGGGCTGGGTACCGCTGTGACAGGGTCTGTGCTCCGGGAACAGAACGTGTGGCACTGCCTGGGAGGCACCTCTCCAAACACCAGCCTGCACAGCCTTGCACAGGCAGGAGGAGGAAATGAAAGTGCAATTAGCTGGAAACAAATGAATTTGTGTCGCATATATTTCCCAAGCTGATGGGTTGGTGAATGAACCACTCGTTATTTCATGAAGCAGCATCTTTAAAGGTCTGTAGAACAACTTAGAGAAAACACAGCCTTTCTGTTTGACATTTTTTGCAATATTTCTGAATGTTGTCTGTCCTAGTTTCAGGCACAGGTGCTTTTCTATTTACATATTTCTTTCATGAAAACAAATCTGTGAAAAAGTTTTGTAGTTATTTAAACTTCTCACCTGGAATTTTTCCATTTTTCATGAGCACCATATTGTCAGTGTCAGCATACAACCTACAGAAATAAAATATTTTATACCTTAAATATCAAGATCCCTTTTTTCCTATTTTTCTAGGCCTTTAAAAAAAAAAAAAAAAAAAAAAAAAGCAATGTTTCCCCTCTCCGGAAGCAATGTATATCTAAAGTCAAAGAGACTCAAAATGAAACAGGACACAAAGCAGAGCTAAAAATATGGAACAAAAGAGAATAACAAAACCTGAGCTGGTTTTGAGTTTGATCAACAATTTCTTATTACAGTTGTTGAAAAAAAGAAAAAAAAGTACTTTTAAAGCTTTTTTTTTTTTTTTTAACTATAAGAGCAAAACATGTGTCCAGAAATTTTCTGGCCATTTATAATTTGTCACTTTCCAGCTGTGTGGTGAACAGAGTACTTGGTATTTCTCTGCTGCAACAGACAGGCTCAGAAGATGAGACCAGAGCGATGATGCTCCTGTGTTAGCTTCCCAGAGGTGGCAAAAAGGGTTCTCCAGGTAAGACAGATCTGACAGTATTACTAGGACAATAGTCAGCTCTCTGTATTAATTATTCCTAGTTGCATTTGAGCTGGTATCCTGTCGGATGCTATTTTTCAGTCTGTGCTTTGCAGATTCCTGGCGGAGCAGGGACTTACTGCAAGGAAGGTGGGAAAAACGATTTCACGAGTGCTCTCCAGAAGTTAGGGAATTTTCTGCTGGGGTGCTGAGCCTTTGTGGGAGATTGTCTAAGGGTCCACAAATCAAAGCAAGTTGAAAGCCACTGTGGCAGCATGATGTTATATTGATTGCTTTGTTTTTGCAGGGGATAGATTTTGTTTAATCTTCCCCTTCCTTACATTGCTTGACACCATTAGTTTTATCTTCACTGACATCGAATATAAAAAATCACTAGAGAAGAGACTTTCTAATGTGCTTTGCACAACTTTCCGGCGGGTGATAACACAGGAAGCACTTTCTGGGGCACAGTAGCACCCTAAAACAAGTTTTGTTTAAACAAGAAATCAGGTAGCAGAGAAAAAGCATGGGCTTGAAAGGGATGAGAGAAGGACTGTTTTTTTCAGATATTATTCAGTGTGTGTTTTAGAAGTTTGGGCCTTTTTTTTGGGCACCATTCCTGGTGCCCATTGCCCCGCTGGCTGCTCTGAGGGCTTTAATCAAAAGGGAGACCAACATTTGACGTGAGCGCAGTGGGGAGAGGAGAGGCGGTGGAGAGGGAGGGGGCTGCCAGCCCGAGGCCAGACAAAGTCCCCATATGGAGAGCAGAAGGATGCCGGGCGGCCGCATCCAGAGCCATCCCTCTGCTCCCCGTGCGCCGCACGGCCCCTGCTCTCTGCACAGGCTCTTAACATAACAAGGGGGGCAAGGGGGCGACCAGTTCGTGCTCAGCACCCCCGGATTACTCCAGCTCAGCCCCGGTCTCCCAGCTACTGATCCCAGGCAGCCCATGCCCTCTCCCCATGCCCGTCCCCCCCAGCAGCATCCCCAGCGGCGCTATTGTCTGCCAGCCACTGCAGTAGGGAGAGGTGCTCCTGGTCGATGCCTGATAAAGGCTAACAACAACCGGGAAAATAAATAAATAAATAAAAAATAAACATTTATCCATATGCATACATCCATATGTATACATGTGTCTACATTCAATAAATAAAACAAACCAGCCAAGCCCTCGAGGCTATTTGAGCTCTGTCTATTGTTCAGGGACTAGGGCTTTCCTCCCTCCCCTCCCATTTCCTAATGAAATCCCCCAAGCCCTCCTCATTTCTCCCCCACCCCCAAAGGGCACTCACACAGGCATGCTCTCAGGGACTTTGTCTCCTATGGATGGAGCAGCATAGGTTGTCAGGATGGGGAAAATCTTTTATTTTCCAAGGCTGGGGGTGACAGAGGCTTACTTAGCCCTAAACCCCTCCAGAGCCTCTTCAAAGCCCTCGTCACCTCTCCATGTGCTGGCCTTCTAATTTGGAGCATCCCCAACCATCTCTCAGCCAAACCAAACCCTGCCTTCTCCTCCCTCACCCCCACAGCTTCACATTCATTCTCCAAGCCTGGCCATGGCTGCAGGGAGACAGATGTAGAATTGCTGACTTCTCTCTCGAAATCACCCCAAATATCCACACAGAGCCCCAGATGGGTCAGTCTAAGAACTAGTGACTGATGATCTTGGGGAACATTGCACTTTGCCTTGGTTTCCCCAGTGATTAGATGGGGATAATGCTACCAAAACTCTTTATCAAGATTTGGGAGAATATGCCATAAAAGATCTTGGTTTATATTATATTATATTATATTAATTATACTATACTATATTATATATTATAATGTTTATTATATTATATGAATATAAATACTGGAAAAGGCCCCAACACACCCTCACCCTCCACCTCAGACCCATCTCTCTTGAGCCAGCCGGGCTCCTTATGGTCTGCTCAGCCAGGAACTGATCATGGTCTGAGGGGAAGAAGAGCAAAACTGCAAGTGTTCATGCCAGCTGGATGAGCAGAGCACACCTCTGCTCTGGAGGGTGCTGGGGCAGGCCAGATGGTGCCACTGCTCACTGGGTGGCCATGGTACGTAGAGCTGCACAGGTCTGAAGGCCACCAGTCCTGGGCACCGGGTGCAGATGAGGGGCTCTGCCCATGCTTGCAGGCAGGGGTCTGGTTGTGCTCACCCTCCATCCCCTACACAAAACCCAATTTCTTTACACAGCGAAGGCAAGTTTCCCTCCTCTCTGTTTTTGCCTTCCACTGCACATGAAAATGCTGACGGATTTCCCTGATCGCTAGCCATGCTGGCTAGTGGCTAAAGCAGTTCATTTCAGACCCCGTGCAGGTATTTCTTACCATATATTATAGTGAATAATGTATCCCCAGCCATGCAGCACAAGGCTTATAAGGCTATCTCAGTATTCTGGTGACAGCTTTAAACCACTCGACCATTGACCATTCAGGTCTCATGGTTTATAGAGTCACCAGCACACCTTGACAGGGTTATAGCCTACTTATTGGTATAAAGCATGGTTAGGGATACATTATTATAGCACGTTGCTTCTGAAACAGGGCCGTGGGCCACCAGTGGCCTAGAGAGCCCTTGCTGGTGATCTGCAAGGGGCTGGGTGATGTGGACAGCCTTATTAACATCTACCTGCTGAACTGCAGGGAGCAATTGCTGGAGTGACCTGAGGGACAGTGCTCTCTCACTCCCAGGAGGACAGGGAGCTCAGGCAGTTCAGACAAAAGGGGGACTCCAAAATTTCTGCTTTCTAAGGAAATGGGCACCCAGCTGTGCCTGAGGACCTCCCTTTAACACTGATGACCCAAAGTGCTGCAGTCCCCATAGTCTTTTTCCTACCCAGCAGGCACCACGCAGGTTGCCACAAGGCTGAGAAATGCTTTGGCGAGTGCTGTCCCCACTCTGAATCGTTTATGTCTACCTTCTCGGGGCGGCTTCAGGTTGGATGCAATCTGACTGTCTTGGTTCTGTACACATGCCAATTTGGTTTGGCTCATGCTAGATGCTCATTAACAATTACAGAGTTAAGGCAGTTAATCACTACAGCTAAGGTTGAAATCTGACTTTCCTTCTGATTCCAGGTCCCAGCTTTGCAAGCTTTTCCCGTCTTTCTCAGAAAGGTTTCTTCCCAACTGCCATTTCTACTTTTGTTGTCCAGAATCATTATTATATTACAAAGTTTCTGAGTGTTGTCTGAATTTCCTTCAAATGTGACATGGACTTGTTCTAGTTGTTATTGCAGAGCTGGGATGATTTACCAAACAACTCAGGTTAAAAACGTTGACCTCGTGTTGCTTCCTGATCTCATTTGATTTGTTAAATATTGAGCCAAATTTGGAGAAAAATTAGCTTGGTACTTTGAAAGCCCTCAGAACTGGAACTCAGCAATAATGCAGCTGTGCTTTAAAATTTCTCTGCCTGCACTCCCTCTTTAAGTACTATTAAAGGAAATATTTGCTAAGGATATTTCAGTTATAGGACTGGTTAAATGGATCCATTACAGAATTACTACATGCCAATGTTCAGGATGCCTCTGAAACAAATGGACTCATTTTCTCAAATGTTATGTTTAAGTCTCAGAAAGCTCTCGACCACAGCCCCGTTTGACATATGCCTCTTCAGTGCCTTCTCTTGGTTTCCTCCGCAGCCTTGATCCTGCGGAGATTTATGCTTGTGATTAACTTTAAGCATGTAAATAGTCCCTCTGAGTTTGGCAGGATGGCTGCAGGCAGCAGCGCGAGCACACCCTGATGGGGTCGAGGGTAGCCCCAGCCACCCTGCCTGGATGTTGCTGCCAGACGTGTGGTTCGGGCTCCACCAACTGTACAGACCTGACCCAGGGCAGGTATCCCCACAGCACCACACCTTCCCAAGCAAACCAGAGCACACACTCTGTGGCTTTTGTGCCAGCTTCAATTTTGTTCCACCTTCTGCAAGCCACAGGGGGATGACAGACAATATTTTAAGGCATAAATTCAGAGTCACAGACAAATTATACTGAATGCACACTGAGTCTGCCAGGAGAAGTTAACCTGGCAGCACTCCCCGAAGGGATGTGAATTAGCAGATTAGCCTCACACCAGAGTAGCAGCTGTGTCTGCTGGCCACTGTGTTTCTCACCCAGGACTCAGAGTCTAAAGCCCAACTTTCTTGCTGGGTCATTCCAGGCTCCAGCAGGTTTAGGAGAGCAGAGTGGTTGCTTACCTTTGCACAGTAATTTCTGTGAGTGTAAGGCATTGGTGGAGTTTAGTAACAAGTGGTAAAATCCTGCAACATGTGAGACTGTTGGTCTTCTGATAGTCGTTTTTACTGAAGGACAAGAAGTCACAAGATACTGAAGGCAAAGTCAAACAAACAAGCTTTTGTGGACATAGGTTTTTACTGTCGTTGCATGGCCTGTACTACATGGCACACGTGGAAGGGAAGAAAGCAGTAACAGGGGAAATATTGCTTCCAGTACGTTTAACAGCACAGAAACCTCTTCAGAAACCCATCCTTGAGCATCAAGGCAGTGCATGCATGGCACTGCAGAGGGTGAGATGGCACTGACATGAGGGTTGTACTGGGACTGATCTGTGACAACTTGGTTGCTTTGCACTCAGCTTCTCAGCTCAGGTTTGCACTTCCAGCAGAACAAACCTCCACAATTGCATCTCCCTTCACTTGACCCAAACCTCTTCGCCAGCTTCTCTTTCCTTGGGGCTGAGCCCCACCAGTGCTAGATTGGGAGCGCAAGGAACCAGGCCCACCTCCACAAACAGATGGCCAGATCATAGTGCAGGTGGAGCAACTGCAAGATACACAACTAATTAAATGCACTAGTGTGGGGTATTTATTACGTTAAAATGCTCACGAAATTCAGAGTCACCTAAGACTTACGATGGCATTATCCACTGCTGCTGCAGAATTAATGGGCAGCCCTTCCTGTGCGCTAAAGCAGACAACAGAGGGGGGGTACTCTGTCATCCAGGGGTGAGAGCGGGGAATGAATGCATATACAGTACTCCCCTCTAATGCTAATGGACCCTAGCACTGAGATTAGATTTACACCCTCCCTCGAAACGTACACCAGGGAAAGGCAGCTCCCCCGGGCAGCTTCTGAGCGGTGTGACGCTGCCCGTGCCGCGCTGCGCTCCCCCTGCCCGATCCCCTTTTCCTCTGCCCGGTGCCTTGTGGCCATGGTGGGCAGTGCAGCGCTCCCCCTGGCTCCCCTGTGCATTCCAGTCCCAGTCCCAGTGTGAGGGGCTCACTCTTTTGCATGTGCCCACCACCCCACCCCCAGTGCCAGGCAGTGGCCAGTGTTTCACTCCCTAGCACTGACAGAAAGCCACACAGTGCTATGAAGGGTTACACAGCCCTTTTACAGTCTCTCTGCTGAAGGCATGAAGAAATTATCCTTCCCCCTTCCCTCCCATCATCTGTGCTTCAGGAATGGGATTTTGACCTGAGGAATAATAAACCTAATAACGGGGAATGTGTGACTATTGATCTTCCACTTGCAGCAGAGGCATGCTCAGGGAAGAGAAGGCCAAGCCATCAGGAACATTTCCATGGATGGATTTTTCCATCCACAGCTCCACGTCTGACCCAAGCCACTTGACCAGCTCCATCCTGAGCCCCTCAGGAGCAGGCCCAGGCGGCCCAGCCCTGGGGCTGTGTAGGAGCACGGCGGTGCCCCCGACTCCTCCTGCTGCAGCCAGAACAGGCCCACCAGGGCCCAGAACACGGGCTCCAGCACCCGAGCAGCCCAGCTCTCCGGGGTGGCCTTCAGCCTTCGTCCCACATGGAGGGCCCGCTCCTGGGCAGCCTTGCGTTTCTGGCACGAGGACGAGGAGGGAGTGACCACAGGCCTGCTAAAGCTCTCCCGGCAAATAATTCACACCAACTTGTTTAAAGGAGCAAATGGGTTTAATTATTAGTTACAATCTTGTCAATAATTATCACCCCATCTGTGGGTAATAAATGGCAGCTTCTCACAGACTGCATCATTAGAGTTTAAGGACACCAATGGGGTGCATTAAAATGCTGAGGAAAGCATTGATCTGGTGTAAAAACGCTCTTTACAAATTACAGGCATGGGTCAAGTGAGTCCTCCCTCTCCCACCGGAGGCCAGCCTGCCCTCTCTTTCGCCATGTGTCCTTCCAGTCCCAGCCCTGGCTGCCAGGAAGACAAAGACCCGCTGCACGGGCTGCAGGGGACCTCGACCCTGCATAGGGTCGGGGCTCCATGCAGTGAAGGATATGGAATAGTGAAGTGGCTGGTACAAAGCACCACAGCTCCCTCCGGGTCAGCTCTGCTGCCTTGTTTCCACCAAGGAGCTGGCCGGACATCTTCAACAGCAGTTTTTATCCAATGGGCGAGACACGTAGGAACATGGAGGCAATGTTTCCTGACACGCAGCTACTTCTGGGGTGGAAAAGCATCAGTCATCACACAGCAGGACTTCTCGGAGGAGAAATGCTCCTTTTTTTTTTTTTTTTTTTTTTTTTTTTTTCCTATTTGAACTGCAGGCTGGAATATAGGCCGGCAGAATGTAATTATCCAGGCTGGAATTTGGCCAAGATGCTGGGGCTAACAGCCCTACTGTTTCAAAATATGCCACAGTACCCTAAATGATCACATCTTGCAGGATTTGATTTTGCATTTCATCCAAAACAATGTTGGGAAGGGAGGTCAGTGAGTAGGATGAGCACAAACTAATCCCACCTATCCCCGTATCTGTTGAAAGTTCAGCCCAGAAGGGCTCCTGAAATTTGCTTTTATTTTCTGTGCAAAACACTGAAGGAAGTCAGTGTTTTCATTCCCTTTGCAAATTCCCTGCAAGAGGTGTCCAGTCTTTTCAATGAAAAATACATCAGCTTTCAGAAGGGGAAGCTTAAATAAAGACATTTTATTTAAATAAATAAATAAATAAATAAATAAGGTGTGGGGAGAGAAGGACATTTCTTTCCTCTTCAATAATATTTTACTCCCAACTCTCAACTCCCCTACAGACACACTATTTTTTTTTTTTTTTAAGCCTGTGAGGATACAGGATTAAGATAGTTAATGGGCAGGCTGTATTGTCAAACAAAACTAACACCTACATGATTCTTTGCATGCACAAGTGGCAACCTCTCCATTAGAAGGAGAGCTGCACTGATAGTGGCAGGCTGGAGAACAACTGAGGGTAAATAAACCTCAGCCAGGATCCATGCACGTGCAGCTCGGCCCAACGCCATGCCCCTGATGCTTTCTATCTCTCCCCACATCTTTACATAGCTCCAAACGGTCTCTGTTGTTTTGAATGCTATGCAAATGTTGGCAGAAAGATGTATGCTCTGTTTAAAGACACCACAGATACAAACACAACCAAAGATTGTGGAAAGCAGCATCAGGATTTGCAGTTTCTCTTTTTTACTTCAGTGAATAAAGTTGATTTGCAGAATAAACTGTGCTTTTAGCTGACTCAAGCTGCTTGCTAGCTCATGCTGAATTTGGCCAATCATCCCCCACAAGGGAAAAATAGAAATGGAAAAGGTAATTTTGAAAAGTCAAAATGTTTCATTTTACATTTTGGAAAAAAGAATAATTGCAATTGATTTTTCGTGTTGAAATGTTCTTCTCTGTGTGGAAAAATAAACGTTTTTTTTTTTTTAAAAGGACAGTGGCCATCTGTAAACAACATGTCTCTTTCAGCCTGGAAAAATTGTGGTGGCCTTCTGTTTTAATGTAGTATCTAAAAAGAAATCTCCAAACCCTCCTTTAGGTTAACCAGGTAAAAACAAAACTCCCTGAATGTTTAGTTGGACAAATGAAAGACAATAATGATTCTCAAAATTCTAATTAAACAAATGAAGTATTGTGCTCAGTGACTCATCCTGACACTTGTTATAATCAATTCTTGTCACAAGTCCTGCTTCGAATTTCCTCCACATAAACTTCTTTAGCACCATTGCAGTGTAACCTCGTGCACTTACAGACGAGACAGAAGGTTTGCT
This sequence comes from Cygnus atratus, assembly GCF_013377495.2. NCBI lineage: Eukaryota > Metazoa > Chordata > Aves > Anseriformes > Anatidae > Cygnus > Cygnus atratus. The sequence continues at coordinate 20,282,216 of NC_066368.1, forward strand.
CTGCAATCAACCCAGATCAACAGCCCTCCACCCCAAGCATGTCAGCTCCAACTCTGGCACATACAGAATGAGAGGGACACTCAGAGGCAATTTTGGCTGCTGGGGCTGCCGGGAGCCCCAGAGGAAGGCATGGAGCATCCCATCAGCTCCGCAGTATCACCAGTGCACACTTCCTGCAGCCTGTAGGAACTGTCCCAACACCAAAACTGCCCAGCTCCCATCCAGTTTCCATCACATTCCTCTCTGATGCTGAGAGGAATGTGAAGAAGGAAAATTAACTGAATTACAGGAAATACCAAGTTCAGTTTTTAATTTGTGGCCATTTGTATTCTACTCTTGAACATCAGAATGATTCCTTTGATTTCCTGAAAACATAAGCAAATCCTAAAAAGCAGTGTGACTTTTAGGAAGAATGTATATCTGGCAGCCTACACCAGAAGCAAATCATTCCCACGTTGTAATGCGTAATGCCCAGTAAGGTCTGCATGAGAACTGGAGCTGGCCACTGCACAAACACAATTCCACCAGCGAAGCTTCCAGGATCATTCATGGTACCTGTTCTTCAGTTTTGTTCCTGTTTGAAAAAAATACCAAGCCGCTTAATTGACCGATTCCATGCCACAAGCAGATTGCAAACACACTTGTTTGAAGAAGATACGCCCTGGCTGATTTGGAAAATCCCTAAGCAATATATTCAAAATTAATCAGAATGGATTCATGACTGATTGAGTAAGGACGGAGAACGGAGGGCCTGGCACAGGTACACAAATGCAGATGATAATATGCTGAGTTCACTCCAACTAATTTTGCACCTTCTTCCATTCCACTTCTTGTAAAATTCACAGCAGATCACTTCCCTGTGGGGAATGTGCTGCAAACCAGCATGCACCAAATGAACATGGGAGAAAAATCATAAAGAAACATTTGAAAAATTCCCTGGGTAAATATTTGCATTGAAAACTGGACCTCAGGCATCACTTCAGGCAGTCGGGGTGAGAAACATCATGGGTCTGCTCAGAACGAAGGCAACTGGGACCTGGGAAGCAGGGTTGTGAGGGTGCTGGTCAGCAGAGTCGGCGTAGCTTCACCTGCGACAAGGAGCTGTGTCTTTTTATTGCAGCCAAAGATCCTGACCCTGGACTTGTGTGTGCACATGCATGTGTGTTTACATATTTCATTTGCGCACACAGAAGCATGCACGCACATTCTTAAAACGTATGTTCATATATTCCCATATTCACAATGAACTGTTTATGAGCAAGCTATCAAGAAAGAGTTTTCACTGAAATTATTCAGTGAATGACTTCAGACAATGAATACATTGCAGGAAATGGCGATTGGCTCCAGAGCAATCCGCAAGCAGAAAAGGAGGCAAAAGCAGTTGAATAAATGGGTGGCTATGAATTACTCATTTAGCTGCATTATCTTATTGTGGTCCCAATTCAGCAAATGCCTAAACATCCACTTCCCATTAAGGGCATGAATAGTCCCATTGATTCAATAGGGTTATTTTCTATGCCTTCCATGGGGCAACTCAAATGCTTAAATTTAAGCAAGTGCTTAAAGTGCTCTGCTGAATCAGGAGGTATGTCCACACTGTATATACCTGTGTTATACAGAAGGTCAGATTAGCTGATCAAAGAGTCCTTTATGCTCTTAAGATCTATAAATCTATGAACATAACCAGCCTTTGCTGGAATTGCTTCTCCATAACCTTCCTGAGCACTGAAATTCATCCACACCCCAAAAATATTAATAAAACACTCTGTGCTTAACTCTTTTCATATTATACTAAGTACGCCACTAAATAAACCTCTTAATATTCCAGTATATTTTGCAATGAACATTTTCCTGGTACGCTAGAGCGATTCCTCCTTTTGTGCCATCCAGAACACAATCCCCATGAAATACTGCAGTAAACATTTCTCTGAGTACTACAGCAAACACTACCAGCATTAGCAGATTAACCATTCCACTGAGCGCCATATTAAGCACACGTTTAAATACTGAGAAAAGACGTATAGCCTCCTCTTTGCACTGCGCCTCGTTACCCTGCCGAGATCCATATTTCTCGGCTGCCCCACGCATACCTGCGCTGCTCCCTCTCCCTCTCTTTTTCTCCTTGTTTCGTTTATCCTGGACCTGCTCCTCCAGCAGGGAAAATCTGTCTTGGGGCAGAATAGGGGGGAGAAGAGAGGGCAGAGGATCTGGCACATTGTTCAACCACAAAATCAACAACAAATCCACGCTGTGCGCGCCAATCTCACGCTCTCTCTCTCTCAGCTTTGCTGAAGTCTGTTGATGGAGGAAGATAGGTTATCTGTGGGTCCCCCCTCCCTGGACCAAATGAAATACGTGGTGCTTTGAAGTAGCAGGTCTTGACTGGTGTAATTTGGAGTTATAAAGCATTGTTTGGGTTTTACAGGTGTACTTTAATGTCAGCGAAATTACCGTGCTCAAAGCCTTCAATGGATTCATCTTTAGCAAGTGTTTAAGAGCCATTGACTCGTCTCTTGTTGCTGACAAACCATCTAGATTCAACCCATGGTTCTGTTCAGCTTTTCTCCTTTCCTTCCTCTCTCTCTCTCTTTCTCTCTCTTTTTTCCTCTTTTTTTTTACTAGCAATTTGATGTTTGATCATTTGAGGCAATGAGGCGGAGGGTAATTTACGTTATCAGGGAGGTATGAGGGGTGCTGGGAACCCAGACGCAAGGCCCATTCGCCTGCTAAAGCGCCATCGTAATGTAATGAGACTCCAGTCAAGTGCAGCTAGTAATGGAGAGGAACATTTCCCATTCATCTGCCTACCTGAGACTCCACGAAGATGACAATAACTTTTGCACAGGAGGAGCAGGGGGGGACACAGCGAAGGGGGGGCTGGCATCCCCGCGGCACAGCTCCCTCTTCCTCAGGGAGAAGCATCATGGCCTCGTCCAGAGGAGCAAACCATCTCCACTGTGAGCCGCAAAATGAGCTGTTGGAAGGGCTTTACCCCTCCTGTCTTTTCTGATGCCCACTTGGGGGGGTTCACTGCCCTGCCGTACACTGCAGAGGACAGGTGCTGGAGGCACATCTGCATCACCCAGCCGGTGGGGAGACTGAGATGCCATGACAAATAAAATCCGAGGTCTGCCGTTATAACAATAACCGCGGTGCCCACCACCAGCACCGGCAGCGACGCACACACCTGTGTTCTCACAGGCGGCCCTGCTACTCTGCACACTTCGTTTGCAAACTGAGGGTAATTATAGCTGGAGGGAACCTCCTGGATGCAAGCAGACCTCCCAGTACTGAGAGCCCGATATATGGCAAGGGGTGTAGGTGGCAGAGGCAAGATACAGGGGCAGGAGAGATTAATTTCCTCCCCGTCCCAAGCTTGCTGTTTGTTCCCAGAACGCAGCCTGAGAAAGGGAGCAGGAGAACCCTCCGCTCCCCCTCCCCAAATTCCTGCCTCACGGACCCTTCCAATTATACCCATGTCTGAAAGGCTGCTGTCAGGATGAAAGGCACAGAGCAGTAATGAACTGACGATTAATTTGCAGTTGGCTCACCCAGCGCGCGAGCCTCGCTCAGGCTCGCTGCGTGCGGGTGCTAAATATGACGATGTCAGCAGTTGTCAGCCCGAGCCAGGGCTGCCCCTCACACCCGCCTCTCCCTGCCGCCCGCTGCGCCTGCTAGGCCTCCAGCCCGGCTCCCCGGTGGCACAGGCAGCCCTGGGAGGACTGGCAAAGAAGCGCCCAGGAGGGTCATAAATAGTTCTGCTGCAGGGCAGAAAGGAAGGGCCTGTAGCAAGGCCAGGCTTTTCAGTGGGTGTGGGGCGATGTGAGGGGCAGCATATGTACTCCTGCTTCCTTTACAATTGCCTGAAGGCCTACAATACACTTCACATCTCTTGTCCGCTAGACAATCATCTAGATCATCTTAGAGATGGCTTACAGTTACTGTGCTGGGATCTGAAATACGGGTGCATCATGGGCATGGACTTCTAGACCTCCAAAGTGATGATTAGCAGAATACGAAAGTCAGCTGCAAACAGCTGAAAAGCCTGGGCTTACAAACCAGTCACTGTACTTGTCCTCATGGAAACATCGGAGTATATATCGCAGAATGTGTGTAAAAACCCCAACAACAGCCACTACAATTGTGGGATACCTGCATAGCCTGTGTGCTCTAATATCCTGTCATTGCTACCCTTTTTGACCCCATATAACCAATGCTCCTCTATGTTTGCCAAAGCTCCTCTACCACCAGATTCAGTAGAATCCTATCATCCACTGGTGGGAGTGGGAGCTCGGGGTGACCCCTCAGGGGTTTCCTAAGTTTCTCCACCCACCTCTGTTGGACTGGAGAGAGCCCAGTTTCAAGGGTGGGATGCACACCTCTGCCATCTTACTGCTTTGATCAGGACTGTCTGGAGGCTTTTCCCTACCAGTGCTGGTCTTCACCTCCTTCATGGAGACATGGACGGGTCAGCTGAGACACATTTCTCCTTGGGACACTTTTTCTTAGGAAATTTCATGTCTGAGCTCTCTGTGAATCCATGGCATTTTCAGCAGCTGGTGTTGCTCAAAGTACAGAAAAAAACAAGCCCTAGAAAAAAATATTCTAGAAAATCATGTGCTTTCTCTTTTGACACATTCTGAAAAAGCCTTATGATTGCTGGTTCAGAATGATATTTCCTTTCTAATGTTATCTGGATGCTATTAGACAATGTTTACAGAGCTCTGTCACCAAAAGAAGCATTCTTTTTCACACTGAACAAGACATTTAATGTGATCAAAAGTGATTACTTTTTTCCTCCCCCAGCCTGTTGATTTGAAAAAAAAAAAAAAAAAAAGCTTCAGAGGAACCAAAGCAAGATTATGGCCAGGTATGTGGATCGCTGAAATTGCCTGTGACTAGTAAATCTGCTATTCACCCAATTCCAGTGCATAATTTTATTTTATCACTCCAGTCTTGGAGTGCTCATGCAACTTACCAGTTAGCTTCCCAGCATGAAATCACACCTGTCTGGAAAAATATATGGAAAAAAAGAGAGGCAAAACAATACACAGAGGTGGGATCTGCTTGCAAGGCGAGTGCTCAGACAGTCTGAGGTCCATGTAGGCAAAACAGACGTGGTGTCACTGTCACAGCCCCCAGGGTACTCTGGTGGTGTTCGATGGTGCAGGGCCTGTATCACCACGGGTTGTGTGTGCGCTTTACAGAGTCTTTCATTGCTGGCTGTGGGTCTGTAAGTACCTTACAGGTCTGGCTGCAATCCCATATTTTTGTCTTTCCCCACTCCCTGTGCCCTGTGCTGAGCCAGGCTTGCCCGGCTCCCCGCGGGAGCTCCTAGCAAAGCCTCGACAGCATCGACGCCACTTGGCGGGCGATCCTAGCTACACTGCGGCCACATGAAGCCCAAACCCCAGGGCTCCTCCGCAAAGGAGACCTGAGCCCTTTAAGGAAGAGAGGAGCAGAAATCAATTGTCTGCTCGCCTTCCTCCCCAGACCCCCCTTTCCCCCTCCTCCATCACCACCACCACCACACACGCACCCTATTCACCCTGCTGGAAGGTGACATTTGCTATTAACCTTATATTGGGCCATTTTGTAAATCAATGTCACTTACATTTAATAACAAGTGTAATCAAAGGAATTATGCAAATTTAATTTGATGCTTCTTGAATTATGCAAATCTGCACCACATATAATGGCTTCTGACATGTGCCCAGTTGGAGAACGTTCCATTACCTCCTCTCTTATTACCCCTATTATTATTTTTATTTTTTTATCCTGTGGTGGGGGGGAGGGAGAAGGGAGGGAGCAGCGGTTAGGCTCGGAGGCAGGGGGGACAAGCGAGTGCAGGGGGAAGAAGAGGGGTGGTGGAGGAAAGCGCTCCTTTGCCTGCATTTTGAGCAGAAAAGCCTCCTGAAGGCATTTCTGTTATTGTTATTGCAGAGCAAGGAGAGCGGGGCGGGGGGGGGGAGGAATGGGGATGGGGGGAATCATTTCCCATGAATGGCTTTGCAGGCAATAATACTATAAGCCTCTGATTCTAAATTACTGCCCTTCCAGTCCTATCTCCAGCACGACATTACTCTCCTTGGCCTCCTCTTCCTGAATTACAAGGCAAGCTGGGGGAGGGTGAGAGAAGAGGGGAGCAGGACCCAGAGAGGAAAACACAGGGTGAATGGGTGAAAAAGGAGGGTATATTTTTTGCACCAGGGCCACCCCAGGTCCTTATTCCTCCGCCAGGGCCCCATGAGAATAAATTATTTTTTCCCCTTTGGCTTTCCCATTTCTTGCTCATTTCCTCGCATGTGACTGAGATCGGAAAGGCCGCCACAAGATGGATGTGCCACGAACTGCAGAATCTTCTCAGAAACCTGGGGCATCAACACACAGCAATACCCCAACTTCCTCCCCTTGCAACAGCGTCAGTGTCTATGGCACCAGAAGTCAGTTTGGATCTGCCTCCTCCTACATTGCTTTTGCTTGTTAGACAGATGGCAAGAGGATTTGGTGAGCAGAGTGAATGCAAAAGGCAGTGCAGTGATGGCCATACAGCATATGATGCTGGGCCACGTTTTCCTCTGCTGGACCACTCACAGCAAGTGCAGAGTGACTCTTCTCATGATAACTTGTGCATTGTGACCCTTGGCAAGACCACCCCCGCCTCTGTGTCTTGGTGTCCTCACACTTGCACAATGCAGCTAAAGAACTTGCTCTGCCTTCTGGAAGGAGGAGAAGAAAGAGGAGACAACATACATACTTAAAAGTCTGTGTGCTCCTCTGACGTGAATTGGTATGTGGTAAGAGGGCATGATACCAACTTGGCTCCACCATTTCCATAAGGCAATAAGTCACAAATATCAGGAGTCTCCCTCCACCTCATTTCAGAAGTGAAAGGCAGAGAAGGATTTCTACTCTTCCCGGTTTGGAGACCTGACTCTTGAATAAGAGAGGTTGTCAGAATGAGGTGAACTACTAAAGGTGAGTTTTAGGAGGTTCAGTTTACATTTGCCATGCTTCCTTCAAAAATGCTTCCAGGAAAACTGCTTTTTTTCCTCTGTGCTTTATATATTTCTGTTTTATTACATAGCCCTAGAAGACTGCAAGTTTTTTAGTGTGTGTTTTGTTGTTGTTGTTGTTGTTTGTTTTGTTTTGGTTTTGCTAATGGAAGGTCAGCTCCAGAAACATATTCTGCTGCCGGATTTAAAGCATTATAAAGCAGAAAATATTTCAGGATGATTTTTTCCTACAAAAAGTTCACATTCTTTTTTAAAGTTTAAAAAAAAAAAAAGGTGAGGGGAGAGAGTTTGTTTTAATGGAAGGAGTGTTATCAAAAATGCATTCTCACAGAAATTTGGTGTGAGGAAACTGTTTCTACTCTGATCTGAAACGCATTTGAGGTTCATTGTGGGAAAAGTCAGTCAGTTCTTGATAACATGGCTCCCATCAACGACGAGGTGAGACAGATGTGCCTACCCCACATGTGCTCCTCATGTACTACCTCCCATGCCCTGATGGTATTTGCCAGCACCACCAGCGCCTTTGCAAGTCATCACCTCACCACCATGCCACCAGTTCTCCATGGAGCCCATACAGCAAGCAAGGGCAGAACTTCAGCTGTGTGGAAATCCTGCTGGGAGGCCTCAGCCAAGCATCTCCTCCAGCCCTCATCCAGGGAGCCCAGCCCCACACTCTCCAGCCCCAGCGTGGAGCCTGGCAGGAGGTGTCAGGGGAACGTCAATAATGGCGTCTGGCACTTGCTCACCTCTGCGTGCAGTTGTTGATTCATTGCCCAGAGACCCGTGTCTGTCATTAGGAGGCTAAAGAGAAGAATGAAGCTCATTTCAGAGTCAGATACATCGATAACCTCCAAAGTCCTCCTCAGCCCAAGGTTTCCAGACTGCACAAAGCAGAGCTTGCTTTGCCTTGTCTTTCTTCGCATTGCATTACCTAGTCTTGCTATTCTTTGCCTCACCTTGCCTTGCCTTTTCAGGCCTTGCCGTGACAGCAGATGACCCCCATTGCTCCCATGGGGTTGGGGCTGATGAGGACCCACTCCCATCCCCTGTCACCAGGTGCTGCACAAGCAGAGGTGCCCACCACAAAGCACCGCAGCTGAAGCCCTGCTGCTGCAGGTGCCCACCTCATGCAGCCCTCATCCCAGAAGGTATTTCTGGGGAAGCAGGTTAATGAGTGCTGAGCTTGTCCCCGGTGTTAAGCCTGCTGAGGTCAATGGAGGCACCAAGCAGCCCGCAGGGTCCTATTCCTGAATTCAAGAGGTGTGCAGCAGATGGAAGCGCCTCTCCTGCAGAGACAGCTCAGCACACAACATGCTGCCTCATAGCTGGTGTTTCTGGGCTTATTTCTCTGTGGAGCTTTTCAGGGCAACATCGCTGAACAACTCCAAGTGTGGCTTTTCCAGGATAAAAAGGTCTGCACTGGGGCTTGTTGGGAATAGCTGGAACAGCCCAGCATGAGCAGAACATGTCCTGCAGGGTACACAACAGCCTGCAGCACCAGGCGCAGAGCAAAAGCTGGGTACATCGGTGACTTGTAACCTGGTCTCGCTGCTCGCATTGTGCTCCCCTGCTGCTTCGTGGGACAGCCCTGCAGCCTGGAGGAGCCTGACAGCCTTTTCACCTGGGATCCTGCTCTCTAAACCTGCTGATGCTGATTCAGAAATGGGCATTGTGAGGTTCCCAGGTCCAGGCTGAAAGCCCCACTGCTAGGAGAGGGAATTTGCTTGGCCTGGGTGCTGGAGGGGGCATGCTGGGCTTCCCCTGGGTAAATAAATAGAGTGGGGAAGTTCCCCTGGAGGCCATCATTGACACAAGGGCTCTAAAACAGGCTGCTCCCAGCAGGAAGCCCCGCTGCTTGAAGTTTCTGTGCTCTCCCCTTCCCTGGAAATCACAGGTCATCGCTTGCAGCCACCTCCTCCCCACTAAAACTGTAATCAGTTAAGAGCCATAAAAACACGGCTCGGAAAGGCTGGGAATGTGACCTCATGAGAAAGGAAACACCGCAGCTGTGAGAAGAGGCGCTTCCCAGGCGGGCTTCGGAGCAGGGCCCCAGCTCCGTGCCTGGTCAGCTGCCTGTGCCTGGTCAGGGACATCTGGGAGCTAATGGGTGTCCTGCCTGCTCCATGTCTCAGTTTCCTCGTCTGCAAGGTGGGGATAACAGGCTGTGGACCCTCACCCCACAGGGCTGGCCCAAACCCCACCAGCAGGGAGCCTCCTGCAATGTCACTCCGTTGGCATCAGTGGAGGAACCTCTTGCTCAGCAAAGAAAAGAGAGGTGCTGAGGGCAATGCCAGCAGGCAAAATGTTCCCATTTTCCCTTGCCCTGGCACTGCCAGAGGACAGGCACTTCCACTGGGAAGGCACCAAAGTTTCTCCTTCCTCTTAGGGCAGGTGAGAGGGGTATAGCAGCCATAGCAGCCACATTTGGTGAAGGGTGGGTCTTACTCCAGTAATCAGGAACAGGACAAAAGAACTAGACAAGAAACACAGAAACAAGACAGGTAGGCCAGCTGATCCTTTATAATGAACTAATTATACATTTTGTAATTATGTTTTCAGTGGCTTTAAGCTTTGCATTACATAATTTAATTACTGCAAAGAGCTACAGTAGAGAGAGACAGGTTCAACATTTGGAAAAAAGTGTTCTGAGGATAAGCATTGTCTTCCTCTAAGTGTGACTGGGATTTGCAACGACAGAGTCTCCCAATGCCCACGTCAAGCTGACAGGCTGAAATGCAGAAGCAGCAAAGCAAAGTGGGGACCAGAGGAGGCCAGTCCCTTTTAGAGCTCCTTCCTCCCAGCACCCGGCATAGTCTGGAAGGTCCTGCTGCCACGAAGCCCTCCAGCCTGCTTCCCATGTTGAGCTGTGAAAAGCCCGGGCACATGGGGTAATGTCAGCAAGAACGTCTGACTCTTCTTGCATCATCTCCTAGATGGGGAAAAAACACAGAGGCCCAATGGAGAACACTTCCTATCCACTGATGCTGTTGCTGCAAGGTGCCCTTACCACAGGCCCAGGCTCCCCCTTGCATCCCAGACCTGCCTGCCTTGGCTGTAACCACACTCCCGCACCTTCGCCACCTGGGCCTGGGCCCAGGGATGCTGAAGGGTCTCAGGGCCCACTGGGAGGGCCAACTTCAGTGGGACACTCCTCTGAGGCGGCCCTGCTTTTAGCCCAGCAGAGCATCCCCACCTCAGTGCCATCCTGCCAGCACCCATGGAGCTGCGCAGGAGAGAATCCTGCTTGCTCGGCCTCTGCCCAGCCCAGGATCTTGCATGCAGAGAGCACACAGATATCTCTCTCCCCCACACTCTTATTCATGTTCATTTATTCCTCCCATTTCTTCTTCTCCAAAAAATGGGTGTAGCCCTGCTTGCAGAAACCCTTCAGAGCTATTCCTGCTTCATCCCAAGGCAGGCCAGTAGAGACAGCAATCCTCAGACCTCCCCTTCTGAGATGCTAGCTCTTGGCACTGCAGGGAGAGGGATTATTTGATCTTTATTAATTTATGGAGGTGAGGGAAGAGGGTGGAAATTGCAATGAAAGGGGCAGCCAGCAAGATGGCAAGGAAGAGAGGTTAAAAATGAAGTCATCATCTAATTGGCCCGCAGTGAATTATTCACATGTATAATCTTTTTTAAAAAAAAAAATTCAGCACAAGGCAATGCAAGTAAATGCTGTTCATGTTTAAAAGTCATTTCCATAAGTAAGTGCAATTTCTCTACTGTTTGCCCCTGTTTAATGAAGTGAAATCTTGTTTGCATTCCTCCCAATTTCCCAACGAAAGGCGCCCAAGCGTTTGCACCAAAATTACTCGGCCCAAATTAAAACCCTCCAACACTTAAAAAAAAAAAAGAGGAGAAGGGGGGAAAAATAAGACTTATTTTTAAAATGCCTTAAGTGCATCCCAGCATCCTAATTTATTTTTAGACACTCGTTATTAAGAGTAGTAGTAAGTTTCCCCTTCTCTCTCGCTCTCTCTCTTATTTAAATGAACTTAATGGCAATAGATGCAAATGTCTGGAAGAGGAAAATAGTTAACATTTATTTATTCTTACTGTTGTCTCTTCCCTGGCTGGTGTCATTAGAACAGTTCGTTGCATCCCATTCGCTCCCATTAGCTCTGCTATCAGAGCCACCCAGCACGACTCCAGCACGGCTCGAAGTGCTTTCTGCGGCCCACATAGGGACTACATCATCATCTCCGAGGCACTGGCTTAATGACAAGAAAAAAAATCGGAATATATTGCACAGCGATCTGGGGAAACAACAACAAAACCCACCGCCGCCGCCGCCCATCGCCGCCTGCTCCTGACCCGCCGGCGCGTGGGCCCCTGTCAGGCGGACAGACAGACAGGTCGTGGCACTAGGACAAACGTGCCTTCGCAACCCATTGATCCAGGCGGCATGCAGGCAAATACGGCCACGGGGACCCAGAGTGCTTCCAAATGCACTCGGAGGACCAAGCAGCTGCTGGGTGCGACAGAACCGTCCCCCTGACAGCTGCCAAAGCCACTCGGCAGAGCAGTGCCGGGCTTATTTCCCCATCACAGCCTGGTCCCCCTGCCTGTGTCAAGGCACAAATGTTCTCCTAACGGAGCGGGACCAGCCCAGGGGTCCTCTCCAACCCCTGGACATGGAGGAGGACCTGACCCACCCTGGGGAGAAGCTGCTCGCCCTCCCCAGGTGCCCGCGGGCAGGGGTAGGCCGCTGCGGCTTTCTGAGGCCTTTGGTCCCCTGGCACCATCAGGGCGAGGATGGCAGCCAGCGGGAGGGAGAGACCCAGGGCTCTGTGACAGCGCCAGCTGACAAAGCAGCATTTGGGAGGGAGGACATCAGCATCTGCAGCGCTGACACATAAAAGAGAGGCAGCAGCTATTACAGGCGGGGACGGAGGCGTTTAAAGGGCCCTCCCCCCCTCCATAAAGTTGACATTGTCTCCCATGATAACTTTTCTGCTGAGGTAGGAGACACTTTACTGCAGAGTTGCACACAGCGAGTAGCTGCCCTCCCCCCCACCCCTTCCCATCCTCTCCCTCTCCCTCTCTCTCTCCAGCATCATTTACATCCTTAATTAGCTGTAATTCTGCAGTGCTCATTAGGGAAGGACTGGAAAATATCAAGGAGCCCACAAGCAGGGGACTTTGCGGGAGATGGAGGAAGAGGGGGACGCGGGCACCAGGCTGAGAGGGGATGCCCAAGGCTGGGTTGAGGAGCCAGGAGCCAGGAGCTGGTTGCTTAATTCGGGTGGGATGATTACACTAATTTGGGAGCACTGATCCAGTGATGGGGTTAAAGAGGCCACACAGTCCCACCTAGAAAGGCAGAAGTCCAGAGAGCAACAGCAACTGACCAGGAGGACTGGTTCTTACCTCCCTGCTGGAGGATGAGGTCTCTCTGCCGGGCCATTCAGTGTCCTGCAACCTTAAAGCCAACAGTCTGATGCAGGAGGACAGCAGACTTTCTTCCCCTCCAGTGCACACAGGCACACAAACCTGTCCTAAAATACAAAAACAAACAAACAAACAAAATAAAATAAAATTAGGACTTGAAACTAAAGCCAAACGTTACATTCCACGTTGTTGAATGAAATATTTCCTCCAACCCCAAATGGACAAACATTGTGAAGTTTCGTTGTTGGTCCAGATATTTGATGTAATTACTTTGCGGACCACTGGCACACCTGGGCAGCTGTCATCTGGACTCCCCTTTGCTCAGGAGTGTACAAACACAGGCAGAGTTGAGCCCTGCCTCTTCACAATGCCAAGATACAACACCAGTGAGGAAGTGCTATTGCCTCTTTGCCTGAGCTGGAGAACAAAGAACAAGGAGATGAAGTGAATTGGGCAAGGGCACAAAGGAAATTTGTGGCAGAGCCAGGAGGTGACCTGCGGTTTCCCAATGTCTCTCTCTGAACTGCTAATTGCCAGCCATCCTTCCTTATGCTGTAGCACACAGACGGTTGTATGCCCACTTGCACTTGCTATTCTGGGCACATACTTGGCTACTTCTTAATTCACTGCCTCACTGTATCTTTGCTCGAGGTTAGATGTGCATGTAAAAGTCTATCGGGGAATTCAGTGAAGTTGATGGAGATGGTCTTTGCAAGTCCATCCTCCTGCTTTTCACTTGCTGGTAATAATGTGAGCCTACAGTTCCTTGGGGCTGAGCTGCGATGATGTGTCCCACCAAAGACTCGAAATGACTACCAGTGCATATGGGATTAATACCTTTTTACAAATATAAGGGCATGTGCACAAATGGGCACTTGCACTTCCAAGTATCTCCCTCTCTATGACTTTTATTTTCACCTCGTGAAGACATTTATTAACATCTACAAATTCCCACTGGTGTTTAGATGAAACTTGCCGTTAACAGAGAAACAGAATATATAAACATGTCAGAACAAGTCAGAAGAGTACCCTGGTGAGGTACAGCTTTATAGGAGTGCCTAGGACTTTTGCAAAACTGCATTTCAGTGGTTCATATCGTTGGCTCTGAGGTTTAACACAGGTTAACTCCTTCACACTTACCCAAGACAACTTATTTACATCACTCAGGCAAAGAGAAATCCGGCCCATCTTTCTGTATTAACATCTGGCTTCTCCTGTAGTGTTTGGTTCATAGATCTAAAAGGTCTTTATAAAGGAGATAAAATGTCCAGCTCCACTTGACATGAACCTTCAGAATGGATTTTGTACATTACCACTCTTATATTAAAAAAAAAAAAAAAAGCTAGACCCCTATTGGAGGTGCTTGGTCAGTACAAGGATAGATGCCGCATCATTGCCTATGTGTAGGGGACAGGGATGTCAGCCAGCTTAGCCCTCCATGTGGCTTTAGCTCTGCCCACATGTTGTGTGGGGCTGGTGCGTTCTGCAGAGGGTAAATACCTACACGTCGCTGTGTGCAGGCACCAGGAAAGGCAGGAGACCCGCCTCAAGTGTGTGCGAGAGTTTGTGGACTGCTGCTGAATAGCTTGAGGCATTAGCCATAAGGGTTTATTTCCAGTACAGAGCATTTCCCTCCTAACAGTCAATGAAACCATTTCTGCAAACCTCCCTCAGGTACCACGCCAAGAATGTAACACCAAGAAAACACTGGGCAAGATTTCTGGTCACTCGAACTATGGCAAATTGGGCAGCAAGCCTGAGAGTCTGCTCGTGTGATTTGCAGAGAGATTTGGCTGACCGAATAGCACCGCGCTGCACCCCCATTTGCAAGCAAGCCCGCAGCACGCAGCAGCAGCTGCGGTCTGGCTCCCTCTCCCTGTTTCCTTCATGGAGGCCCAGGGGAGACCCAGGTTTGCTCCACGCCAGCTTTCTGGACATCATTCCCCATGGTGAGTCCTGCCGCGAGGAGCTGGGACATGAGCTCCGTGCTGGCCCCCACCCCGCACTGCTCTGTGCCAGCCTGCAGCCTCCCTCAAGCCCCACGGTGCCCAGGCACCCTTGTAGATCACCTCCTCCAGAATCAGGCCCTCTCTCGGCAGTCACACCAAGCCTCAGAGTGCCTCCTGCTGAACCTGCTGCAGCAGCACCTGGCCCGTGGGGCATCCTTGCCTTTCCCACAGTGGCTGGGGTGGCGAGAGGCAAGGAGAGGGAGACTGATAGCAAGGAAAAGCAGCAGAGGAAAAGTAAACTCGCACTACATAAATTCTCAGATGATTTTTATAAGGACGCAACGGTTTAGCAACTTGCCAAGAACAACACCGAAATTATTTCAAGGTTTCCCATTTGTTTGTAAAGTGAATATTGAAAGTGCAGGCAGCAGTCTCCCGGTGTTCCCCTGGGAACTGTTAGTGTCCGTAGTAACGAGGTCATTCCTTTTTTATTAGGAGAAGGGTTTCTGTAAAGTTAAATGTGCTGACAGCCTCTTGCCTTTGATGTTGGGTTTCACCTCAGTCCCTCCTGCAGATATTGCTGCTCCTCCCTCGCAAAGACACATCCCTGACAAACAATCTCCCCTCTGTCTTCCCTGCTTGTTTGTTTAGATGCATGATAGGCAGCTCTGCTAAAGGGCAGCACATGAAGGCGGGCTGGTGCTTCAGCGGACGGCAGAGATGTGAGAGATTTGGTCGCTGTAATTAAGCCAGCCTTCATCCCCCAAACTGCCGTGACTCTCAGTACCCTTCACTTTATTGACCAGACATAATTATGGTGACAGCACTCACAAGCCCCTCGGTTGCAGCTGCACCACAGTTGTTTGGAAGAGCAGGGGACACCACGGAGTCCCCGCTCCGAAGCCTGGCCTGCAGGCAGAGGCAGGGGGCAGCCAGGCTGCGCGCCGGCTCCGGGACAGCGAGGTCCTTCGTGGGCAGGCACCAGGGATCCCTGCTGCTGCCCTGTGTTAGCTCTCACATCCCCGTGGCGTGGCCACCAAGCACCCACCTCCTACGCACCACGGCCCGCAAGGACACAAATACGTAGTTGGGCCACGGTCATTCCATGGCTTGCAGCAACCAGCTGAGCTACTAAAAGAAAGGACATCTGATGAGGACAGCACTGAATTAGCAC